>NC_134596.1:11707500-12007500 GCF_037038515.1 Microtus pennsylvanicus | reverse complement strand
CATGCAGGTGCCTGGGGAGGTCAGAAGAGGGCGGCATGACCCTTAGAGTTGGAGTTACAGGTAGTTTGGGGTCATCCAGCATGGGCGCTGGGTCCTGGACAGGTTCCTCTGGAAGAGCAGTCATCCAATTAGCTGTTAAGCCATTTCTCCTGACCCAGATTTCCTCAACATTTAGGGATACCCTGTCGCCGCCTTCCTTGCCTACAACTGTACACTTCAAACTCCTTTCCTAGCCAAATGATATGTTTTCTCTGCTTTTCACTCCAGTCCGTACTTTCTTCCAGTGCAGATCGGGAAAAGAATTGTGCAGTGTGTGCTGACCAAGCCATGGTCAAAGTACTGTTCAATCCTGGGATCGCTTGATTAAGAGGAAAACCAATTACCCTCCAGTCTAGCCTTGCTGAAGTTCTCAGGACAATGGGCAAGAATGAAGTAAAATTATTTACCAGAACATTATTTGAATGGCCTTTATGCCACTTGTTAAGAATCCTTGTTTCTTTCCGGAAATGACAATTTTGGAGCCAGGCTCCCACTATCTTTCTTTCCGTCTTCCATATGCCCCCTGAAATGGTCCCTGAGAACTGTCTTTATTTGGTGACAATTTTGATCCCCAAATATGGGGCCCCGGGGATCTACTTTCACTAGAAGAGTCACCTGGATGGGCACTGGGTGTGAGCACAGGCTTCTTGTGCACAGTTATTGTCTCTTCGGTGAACATGAGCGAGTTCTTTCTGGGGCCCAGACTTTTCTTGGTGTGGTCTCTGATTCACAGCTCTATGTTCAGCTGCTCAATCGGATTCTCCATTTGGTGCTGTCTAACCTTGTTTATTATCATTTACCCTAGTTTATTTTTGTTTGCCTTAATTAAGTTTCTTTTCTGTTTATTATTTAGTCCTCTCCTCCTGCTAATCCCCTAATGTAACTCTGTGCCTTTCTGTGATATCTTCTGTTTATTTCTGCCTTCCTAATGTTATTTTGGAACATAATTTTTAAATTGATTTTTATTGATCTCTACATTTTTCTCTGCTCCCCTCCCTGCCTCTCCCCTCCTCTTCAGCCTTCTCCCAAGGTCCCCATGCTCCCAATTTACTCAAGAGATCTTGTCTTTTTCTACTTCCCATGTAGATTAGACTTATGTATGTCTCTCTTAGCGCCTTCCTCATTGTTGTCTAGGTTCTCTGGGATTGTGATTTGGTTTTCTTGCGGGCTGATTTCTTTGCTTTATGTTTAAAAACCACTTATGAGTGAGTATATTTGATAATTGTCTTTCTGTGTCTGGGTTACCTCACTCAAAGTGATGTTTTCTAGCTCCATCTGTTTGCCTGCAAAATTAAAGCTGTTGTTATTTTTTTCTGCTGTGTAGTACTCTATTGTGTGAATGTACCACATTTTCCGTATCCATTCTTCAGTCGAGGGGCATTTAGGTTGTTTCCAGGTCTGGCTATGACAAAAAAAAATGCTGCTATGGATGTAATGTTAATGATAAGAAGATGCCTCCATCCTGGGAAGACAGAGATGTCATGAGAACACCTCATGATGTCTCATCATCTCAAAAGGAAGCAAAACAAAATGCAGCATGTTCCTGGATTGTCAGTAACTTCCTTGTATCATCTGGGAAGGCACATAAAAAGTTGATAATATGTGCCTTGAGCTCTCTCATAGTCCATAAACACACAAGGCATCGCCTGATACATGGTGGGAGGAACCGACCTACGGTGAGAGTTGAAGGAGCTATTTCCACATCAGCATATAAATCTGATAAAGAGCAGGTTTATATCTCCAGATGAGACTGAGAAGTCCAGAAATCTCTGTAGAATATGAGAAATGGAGATTCAAGGAGTGATACAAATACTTGGAAAGATGCTCCCGCTGGATTTATGTTTTATGATTAAGGCTAATTAAATACGCAAGTATTTTGGAAAATGGGCACACTTAACCAAAGATAACAGCTTAATGCTTTCTTCAGTGGAGATTATCTCGTAACCCGTCAATTTTTTATGCTAAACTAAAGTTTTAGGGAATAGAATTAAAGTTCTTGAATGAGAAACCTACTTTGATTAGAATTTGAAACGTCTAACAAAATGATGAAATTATTAATTAATAAGTAATTATGAACTTTAGAAACTATTAAAATGAAAAGAGATATTAATGGGCAGAAAATCCAGAACAATCACACAGTTTCAACTGAAGTAAAGATAAATTCTGAGGAATATAATTTTTCTCAGTCTGTACAGGTATCCTTTCTTCACAGACATCTCCTCTTCCTCATATTCTAGCTCCAATAAGAGCAAAATTCTGTACAAAAGAAATACATTGTTATGATGCAACCTAGAGGGAGAAGTGACCCCACTGCGGGACTGAAAATACCCTTTGATAAGAGCATATCCCTCTGTGATGATTAGCCCTTGGGCAGCGTTAGATTAGATTCTTTACAATATGAGTGATTGCACAAGCTGCAAAAGGAGTTTGATGACATAAGCTTATGAAGTCAGAGTAAGGTGGTCTAACGATAGTTTTCTGCGTACTGGAGCATCTTAGAGCCCAGTTACTATTTAGCCCATGGAGCTGATTGGCTCAATTGTCCCAGTTGAGTCTGTTAAGCCAGGGGAACCGGAACTGGAGGACGGCTGATAGGCTACTGGTCTACATTGAGAGGCTACAGCTGAGTTTCAAGTAGCAGAAAGTGGAATCATCTACAACGGGGCTGTGCAATCAGCAGATAAACGCAAAATAAGGCAAGCAAGCAGTGTCACTTTCTAAGACAGTGCAGGGTCGAACTTCATCTGCTTCCAAATTTCTTGAAAATAATTGCGTAGCAAAATCTGTGACAATTTAACTTAACAATGATGAGCTTCATTATTTCGGGGCATGTCTGATTTAAGATGTGTGCATATGGACAGGAATATTCTAGGATGTGCTTTGAACTTAGAGCTACGTCATGAACCCACAATGGCTGTTGCTTGTTAATCATGCCACAAAGGCTAATACCTGACCCCAAAATAAAGGAGCGAAAAGCAAGATGGAGACAAAAATATTAGCCCTCAACCCTACCTTCTGTTTGCCTTGTGGAAGAAGTCAATACTCTTAACATTGGCGATTTCTACAAGACTGTTACAGTAAGGTTGAAATCATCGACAAACAATTACGTTAAATTTTGTTTCAAAACAAAACAGAAATGTCTCCAATATACTTTGCCTGAATTTATAACTGTTAGATATTTAAAATATAGGGTCCATGTTTTCATTTGAAGTAGTCTTTATAATTAAGAACGAGCTCTTCTCTAAATTTTGTAAAGCAAAGCGAAAAGAATCCATCAAATAAGAAACATCTGAAAGTTGTAGATATTAAACAGATTTTTTTTTTCATTAAGTAAAGCTTAGTAGAGCAGGTTGTAGTATCTCACTCCTTTAATCAGGTTTAACTCCTGAGGAAGAGGCAGGCAGATGTGAGTTCAAAGCCAGCCTAGGCTACAGAGCGAGTTCCACTGTAGCCAAGGCTAAGAAACCCTGTCTGGAGAAAAAAGATGGGGGTAGAATTAATGGGGAAAAAAAATACCTTCACATGTGAAAGGATTTTGTTTGTTAAATGAAATTTATCCTAAAGGCAAAGGATTGCTCCCAAATGGAACTAGGCAGATGAGGGGGGAAGAAAGAATTAAAGTATGTTGGAAAAACAGGAGTTAAAACGTGACATTTGCACTGCGAGAATAAGTTGTATATAATCAATGATATTAAAAATTCCTGAAGTTAAACCTGATTCTGTTTGCAAAACCATTTTTATTGTATTATTAAATGGGTATTTAGGCTATGGTATGCTTATGTAGGATTAAAAGACAACTAAATAATATTAATACTTTTTCAATAAAAATAAATTTTGGAGTCCTAGTCCCTTTACTAACAAAAGATAAGATTTGTTTAATTTGATTTTTTTTTGATTTTTTGAGACAGGGTTTCTCCGTAGCTTTTTGTTCCTGTCCTGGAACTAGCTCTTGTAGACCAGGCTGGCCTCTAACTCACAGAAATCCACCTGCCTCTGCCTCCCGAGTGCTGGGATTAAAGGTGTGTGCCACCACTGCCTGGCTAATTTGATTATGTTTATAAAACTTGTTAAATTCCATTTTCTTGCAAGTTTGCCGTCTTTCCTATTCTTTTAATAATATTTAGCACATTGAAAAATACAATATAGTGAACTAGGAATTTAAAGTGAAACCATATTGTTATATCTTATTTTCCTGGTCATTAAATTTACTTCCTCAAACTTAAAATTTGATATGTCGAAATCAAATGAAATTGTCAATCACAAATGTGTGTTATTATAATTTAGATAATAGATGAATTTGTTCTAAACTTTAAAGTAGATTTTCTGTGTGAGTTTATAGCTATGAAATCAAACCAGTCCAAAGTAAAACAATAAGATACAGTACAATGTTTCAAATTTACCAGATATTAAATATAATATTTAATATAAATACAGGGAGAGTCATATAATCAACCGAGTTAAAGAATCTGATTTTGGCTGGTTGAATTGCATGTTCCCCGCATCCATTTTCCTTGCTTCTTTAGACCATGCTGTTTTCTGAATTATTTTAACTTTAGATGCAATGCTCTGTCATGTGTATGTGCACAGGTAAATGTTTATGCTGGATCTAGAAAGTGGGGAAAAGGAAATTGGACAACACTTTTCAGAACAAGGTCCAAAATTGGAGTTTTATGAGAATTCTGAGTGCCTGAGAGAAAACCAAGAAACAAGACAAAACGCTTGTGACTCATCTCTTTAAAACATAGGGTGGTTTTGTCATGTGTTTTCCAGCTCCTTCCAGGTCTATCGGAGAGGAGTGAGTTTACCAGATTATTCATTAAAATGGCTATTGTCAGTGGTTTATATGGCTCTGTGAAGAAACATGGTTTTGCTATGTGCAGCTTGCTCTTGAGATTGTGCCTTTTCCTCACTGATTCTTCGTAGCATAAGTGGTCTGAGGATCTGAATACAAGTGGTGATTGCATGAGGCTTTAGTCCACCTCATGTATTGTCTCTATTTCTCCATGTTCCCACCACCTCCAGAGTGGCAAACAATGAAAAAAAAATACTATTGTAAGCTTGATATTGCATGGGAAGCCTTTTCCCTGTTTCCATTGCTGAGAATTAAGTGTAGAGTTTACCAGGAAAAAAAAGACTCAAAGAAAATATCCCTTGCAAAAATTCTGCTTTTTGTGTTTTTACCTTTTTTATAAAATAGATTCTTTTCTCATCCAATCTATCCTGATTATAGTTTACCCTCCCTGGACTCCTCCAACTTCCTCTCCACCTCCTCTCCCCTCTAGATCACTCCCTTTTTGTCTCTTATTAGAAAAGAACAGCCTTGCAAGAGTCAACAACCAAACAAATCAAAACAGAATATAATAAGATTAAGCAAAACAATCATATCAAATTTGGACATGGAAATTCAACAGGAAGAAAATAATCACAAGAACAGGCACAAGACTCAGAGATCCACATGTCCTCACAGTCAAGAGTACCATAAAAATACTAAGCGAATTATACATTATTCATATTATACATATTATATTATATATGCATATCTATATTCAGAGGAGCTGGTGCAGACCCGTGCAATAGTCTCTGTGAGTTCATATGCACTTTGTTTAGTTGATTCAGAGGATCTTAATCTCGTGGTGTCCTGCATTTCCTTTGTCTCTTATAATCATTCTGTCTCCTCTTCTAAGGAATTCTGTGAGCACTGATGGAAGTTCTGCACTCCCTCCCTCCACCCCATTTCTTTCCCCAGCGTGATCCTCCCTGATCCTGTCACCTGTTGCCCCCAGTCTATTCCAAAAATATATTCTATTTGCCCCTCTCAGGGAGACCCAAGTGTTTTCTTGGTACCTCTTCTTTTTACCTAACCTCTCTGGATCTTTGAATAGTGGTCTGGTTATTATTTACTAATATCCACTTATAAGTGAGTATGTACCACATTTATCTTTCTGGGTTTGGGTTATCCCACTCAGTACAATTTTTTTCTATTCATTTGCCTACAAACTTCCTGATGTCATTTTTCAGTTGCTTAGTAGGTCAGGATAAGTGCATCTGATTTTATGTGGAGGTCTTTCATCCACTTGGATTTTAGTTTTGGGCAGGGTGATAAATAGAGATCTATTTTCATTCTTATACTTGGAAACATACAGTTTGCCCAGCACCAGTGTTGGAGATACTTTCTTTTTTCCAGTGTGTATTTCTGGCTTCTTGATTTAAAAAAAATCAGCTGTTCCTAGCTGTGTGCATTTATGTCTGTGTCTTCTGTTTGATTTCATTGATCAACATGTCTGTTTTCATGCCAATACCATGTGGTTTTATTATTAAAGCTCTGCAATACAGCTTAAAATTGAGACTTGTGGGATCTCCAGCAGTTCTTTTATTGTTCAGGATTATTTTAGCCATTTTGCGTCTTTGTTTTCCATATAAAGTTGAAAATTGCCTTTCAAAGTCTGTAAAGAATTGTGTTGGCATGTTTGTGGGGATTTCGTTGACTCTGCGGGTTCTTTTTGATAAAATGGCCATTTTTGCTATGTTAATACTAGTGATTCGTAAGCATGGGAAGTCTTTGCATCTTCTAATACTGGCTTCTATTTTTCTTCTAGACTTGAGTTTTAATCATACAAGTCTTTAAGTTGCATGATTAGAGTTATTCCAGGGTTTTTATATTATTTGAGGCTATTGTGAAAGTGCTGTTTCCCTGATTTCTTTCTCAGTTCATTTGACATTTGTATAGAAGAGGATTACTGAATTTTTCAGTTGATATTTCATCCAGCTACCTTGCTGCAGGTTTTTAGCAGCAGTAGGAGTTTCTAGGTGGAATTTTTGTGCTCACTTATGTATACTATCATATCATCTCCAAATAGCGATACTTTGACTTCTTCCTTTCCAATTTGTATCCCTTTGATCTCGATCTCCTTCAGTTTTCTTTTTTTCTCTAGCTAAAACTTCAAGTTCTATATTGAATAAATATGCAAAGAGTGCACAACCTTGTCTTATTCTTGATTTTAGTGGAATTGCTTTAATTTTCCCTCCACTTAATTTGATTTGATTGGAGGATTGCTGAAAGTTGCCTTTATTATATTGATATATTCTCTTGTACCACTAATCTCTCCAGGACTTTTATCATGAAGTGATGTTAGATTTTGTCAAAAGCCTTTTCATCATCTAATGAGAGGATCATGTGTATTTTTTCTTTTCGTTTATTTATATACTGGTTTACGGATGCTGATTTTCATATATCAAATCACTCCTCCATCTCTGGGATGAAGTCTTCTTAGAGTCATGGTGGGTAAATTTTTGATGTGTTCTTGGACTCAGTTTGCAAATATTTTATTGGGTGACTATTTGGACAGTCACCCAAAGATCTTCTGAACTGTTGGGGTATCCATCTTCAGCCTATGGGCCCTTAGTGTCCAGTAAACTTTTCCATGAAGCAGGGAATTTCAAAGACAGTTTCATCTATATTGGCAGTTTGCCAGTCACCTTCCTCTGTGTCCTGCAGAATGTCTAGCAGACTCTTACATGAAGCAGGAACCGCAAAGGACCATCTCATCTTTAGGCAAGTTCAGCAGTCATTTCCCTGTGGGTCCTGCATGTCCAGTTCACACAACATAACATCAAGCAGTTCAGGCAAAAATAGTTTCTTGACCAAATGGCTAGGAAACTCCATAAAGAGCCTCTTTGATGCCCATCATCCTCCTGAAGTTGATTGGTCTGCCAAGAGCAGATGTGTTCTATGGTCATGAAAGTCTTAAGTAAATAATTTAAACATTTTAAATGCTATATTCTGAAGGTCTCTGAAACATTTGAAGAATACCTATCAAACTGAAATATATCTCTATATATTTAGAAAACATAACTAGAATGATTAGAAGCTTGATTATTATAGATGACTCTATATTAACCTATATTTCTTAATTATACATTGCATGTTGGTGGAGGTTTCCTTGGGTGCCACCACAACTGGCTACTTTCTTTCTTTTTTTTTTATTTTAAGGACTTTATCCTTTTTTTCCTCTCCCAAGCCTACATATATTTTTAAACACACTGTAAACCATTTACATGTTTTCTCCATCTGAGTCTGTCTTTACTTTATATCTCTCTTTTTATGACCACATGAGTTTTTAATTTGATAAATAATATGGCTAGTATTAAGGCTGTGGCTTTGACGACTGGATCTACCTCATTCCTTAGCTTTCTGAGAGTCTAGCCTCTTGGCCGAGGTACTGGTTGGAGCCACATTTATTTCCACAATTCTATGGCATTTCAAGATCCTGCCACCACCAAGAAGCATACAACCAGCTATTTATCAACATCATTGAAGTGTTTTGTGGCAGGGCCTCTTAAAAGAGCTGCAAGGTTTTGCAGCTAAAGAAGAGTCAGGAAGCCTCTCTTAAATGAGGTGCACTTGCCTCCAGCAAACAGAGTCCACCTGAGAAAATGTTACCAGGAAGCCATGCTTAACTCTGTTCTTTTTTGTCTAGAATTGTTTCCCAAACTCTCTCAAGTTCTAAGTGGATTTAGCCCGATGTTGGGCGCTATTTTGTCTGGGGTTTCTTTCTTACCTGATCCCACAGCCATTTACTCCCAAAGAAACACACAGAGGTCTACATTAATTATAAACTGGTTGGCCTATTAGCTCAGGCTTCTTATTAACTGTTCTTACATCTTACATTAATCCATTATTCTGTCTGTGTTAGCCAGGTGGCTTGGTACCTTTATCAGTGAGGCATTCTCTTCTTGCTTCCTCTGTGGCTGGGTGACAACAGTAGACTGCTTATTTCCTCTTCCCAGAATTCTCCTGTTCTCATTGCCATGTCTCTACTTTCTGCCTAGTCATCCCACCTATGCTTCCTGCCTGGTTACTGACCATTCAGCATTTTGTTAAACAACTACAAAAAAAGAAATCTTTACAGGGTAAAGCCATTGTCCTACAGCAATTGCATTTTTAAATAAGCTACACAAACACAATACCCCAATCAAGAACAGAAATATACAAATAAGAAAATTGATCTTAAATTTGTGTCAATAAACCAAGATCCATACCAATTCAAACCTCTATAGCATAACCCCCTTAATATGTAAATAAACATTTAAAAACAATGATTTAGGTAATTTGGGCATAGTTCTCTCCAAACTACTTCCTGCTGTTTATTGGGCAAAGTAATTTTTTATATTAGCTGTTGGCTTGCTATATATTGCTTTTATTATATTTAGGTATGATTCTTGTATTCCTAACCTCTATAAAACCTTTATAATAAAGGGGTGTAGAATTTTGTCAAATGTTTTTTCTGCATCTAATGAAATGATCATATGGATTACAGTGATAGAATTTTGTATGTTGAATCAGCCCTGCATCTCTGGGATGAAGCCTACTTGATCGTAATGGATAATTTTTTTAATGTGTTCTTGGATTCTGTTTGACAGAATTTTATTGAGAATTTTTGCATTGATGTTCATGAGTGAGATTGGTCTGTAATTCTCTTTCTTGGTTGGGTCTTTGTGTGGTTTTGGAATCAGGGTGACTGTAGCTTCATAAAAAGAGTTTGGCAATGACTTTTCTGATTCTATTATGTGAAATACACTAAGGAGTATAGGTATCAGCTCTTCTTGGAAGTTCTGATAAAATTCTGCATTAAAACCATCAGGTCCTGTGCTTTTTTTTTTTTTTTGGTTGAGAGGCTTTTTATGACATCTTCTATTTCCTCATGGCTTATAGGTCTATTTAAATTGTTCACCTGGTCTTGATTTACCATTTTGGTAAATGGTACTTATCTAAAAACAAGTCCATGTCTTTTACATTTCCAACTTTGTGACATATAAGCTTTTGTAGTAAGACCTAATGATTCTCTGAATTTCCTCAGTGTCTGTTGTTATGTCCCCCTTTTCATTTCTGATCTTGTTAATTTGCATGTTCTCTCTCTGCCTTTCGATTAGTTTTAATAAAGGTTTGTCGATCTTGTTGACTTTCTCAAAGAACCAGCTCTTTGTTTCATTGATTCTTTGGAGTGTTTTCTGTGTTTTATTTTGTTAATTTCAGCCCTCAGTTTGATTATTTCCAGTCTTCTACTCCTGGGTGAGTCTGCTTCTTTTTTTTTCTAGAGCTTTCAGCTGTGCTGTTAAGTCTCTAACGTGAGCTTTCTCCATTTTTTTTTTAAAATGTGGGCACTTAGAGCTGTGAACTTTCCTCTTCGCACTGATTTCATAGTGTCCCATAGGTTTGGATATGTTGTGTCTTTATTTTCATTGAATTCAAAGAAGACTTTAATTTCTTTCTTTTTTTCTTCCCTGACTCAGGGATGTTTCAGTAGTTGACTGTTCAGCTTCCATGAGTTTGTAAGCTTTCTGGGGGTAGAATTATTGTTAAATTCTAACTTTATTCCACAGTGATTTGATAAGACACAGGTAGTTACTAATACTTTTTTGCATCTGTGGAAGTTTGCTTTGTTACCGAGTATGTGGTCAATTTTGAGAAGGTTCCATGAGATGCTGAGAAGAAGGTATATTCTTTCCTATTTGGGTGGAATGTTCTATAGATGTCGGTTAAGTCCATTTGATTCATTACCTCCATTAATTCTCTTATTTCTCTGTTAGGTTTCTGCCTGATTGACCTGTCCATTGGTGAGAGAGGAGTGTTGAAGTCTCCTACTATTAGTGTGTGGGGTTTGATGTCTGCCTTGAGTTCTAGCAATATTTCTTTTACATAAGTGGTTGCTTTTATATTAGAGGCATAGATATTCAGAATTGAGACTTCATCCTGATGAATTGTTTCTGTTATGAGTATAAAGTGTCCATCTCCATCTCTTCTGATTGATTTTAGTTTGAAGTCAATTTTGTTAGAAATTAGTATAGCCACATCAGCTTGTTTCTTAGGTCTGTTTGATTGAAAAACCTTTTACCAACCCTTTACTCTGAGTAGATGTCTGTCTTTGTGGTTGAGGTGTGTTTCTTGTAAACAGCAGAATGTTGGATCCTGTTTTCACATCCAATCTCTTAGCCTGTGCCTTTTTATAGGTGAATTGAGTCCATTGTTAACTCCAGGTTTTTTTTTTTTTTGGTAGAGTTGGTGTGTTTCCCTTCTTTGAGTTGTGCTGGTGAAGGGTCGCTAGATGTCTGAGTTATTGTGGACATTGTTGGATTCCTTGGGTTGTGATTTTCCTTCTATTACTTTCTGTAAGGCTGGATCTATGGCTATGTATTGTTTAAACTTGTTTTTATCCTGGAATATTTTGTTCTCTCCATTGATGGTGAATAAAAGCTTGGCTGGGTATAGTAGTCTGGGCTTGCATCCTTGGTCTCTTAGTTTCTGCAGCACATCTATCCAAGACCTTCTGGATTTCATGGTTTCCATAGAGAAGTCAGGTGTAAGTCTGATAGGTTTACCTTTATAAGTTAATTGACCTTTTTCCTTTGCAGCTCTTAATATTTTTTCTTTATTTTGTATGTTTTGTGTTTTGATTATTATATGGCAAGGGGATTTTGTTTTGATCCAGTCTATTTGGTGTTCTGTATGCTTCTTGAACCTTCATAGGAATATCCTTCTTTAGGTTGGGAAAGTTTTCTTCTATAATTTTGTTGAATATATTCTCTAGGCCTTTGAGCTGGAATTCTTCTATTTCTTCTTCCCCTATTATTTTTAGATTTGGTCTTTTTATTGTGTCCCAGATTTCCTGGATGTCTTGTGATGAGAATTTGTTGGATTTGTTGTTTTATTTGATCAGTGTGTTTATTTTCTCTATAGTGTCTTCAGCATCTGAGATTCCTTCTTCTATTGCTTGTATTCTGTTGGTTATGCTTGTCTCTGTAGTCTCTGTTCGTTTACCTAGATTTTCATATCCATCCAGCCCTCGGTTTGTGTTTCTTCATTGCCTCTATTTCAGTTTTCAAGTCTTGAACTGCTTCCATTATCTGTTTGATTGTTTTTTCTTGGTTTCCTAGGGCATTTTTTAGGGATTTATTCATCTTTTAAAACTTTTTCTTATTCTTCTCATCCATTTCTTTAAGGGAGTTTTTCATATCCTGTTTAAGGGACTCTATCACTTTGATAATGTCTATTTTTTCTACTTCTTCTGGATTAGGGAGTTCAAGTCTTCCTGTTGTATGTTCGCTGGGTTCTGGTGCTATCATGTTGTTTTTCAGATTGTTGGAGGAATTCTTGCATTGGCATCTTCCCATCTCTTCCTTCAAATGCTCTCTGATGGATCTTCTGGTACAGGATCAGGGCCACTTGCTGATCAGGGACCTCTCAGACAAAAGGATTAGCTTGCTGCCTGCAGGCTTAGTGAAACAAAGGAACTCCTGCCCCGTTGCACTCACCACCCCATCCCAGCCCCAAAACAGACTGAGCTGGGGGATCTTATGACCCCAAAGAAGGGAAGGGGTGCCTGGGTGCAAGCTGGGTTGGGATAGGAAGAGAGAGGCAGTAGCCGGGAAGAGAAGACCCTGCAGAATGACCAGAAAATTTAGGGGGTTGAGGAATGTCTGTGCTCCCTTTCCGAGGCTTCTGCCACCAGTCAGGAACACACTCACCCCTCCAATGGATCTTCTGGTACAGGATCAGGGCCCCTTGCTGGCCAGGGACCTCGCAGACAAAAGGCCCGTTTCCATTATTTCATATTTTACCATGAGGCTCATGGTTTACCAGCAAGGTTCCAGCTGTCAGCCGTGGCTTTCCCCTCTTGAAGGTCTATGGTGTCTCCCTACTCTGCCTTCTTTCTCTCAGCATTTAGTTTAGTTTCCCCTCCCCCACTTAGCTCTACTCTGCCCTATCACAGCCTATGCAGATTCATTAACCAATAAAAGCAACACTTATACAGAAGGACTTCCCACACCCTCTGAAAATTCCTTGGCGATTTCTCTAAAATGGATAATATTTTATACCTTAAGTAAACCTTAACAAATATAATTTCTTCTTCTTAGAAACTGATAGAAAGAGAAACTACAGAAAGCATACAAACACATGAAGATGGAAAATTACATCCATGAATGGCCAGTTCATAACTGAAGAAATCATGGATGAAATAGAAAATTCAAGAATCCAAGAAAAATGTATGCACAAAACTATCACTGCCTTTGGGATACAGCAAGGAAAATAATTCCAAGGAGAAGGTTTATACCTAATATTACTTACACTAGACAAAGAAATTGTAAATAAATAATTTAGTTATGTATTTGAGGTCTTATGACAGAAATTAACATTAATGCTCTCCAAACTCTTCCACAAAATAAGAAAAGAAAGCAAAACTACCAAACTCATTTTATGAAGTCAGTACGGTCCTCATATAAAAGCTAGATATAGATACAACAACATCAGAAAACTTCAAATCACCCTGATGCACATAAATGCAAAATGTTCTCAGGAAAGTTTTTGCAAGCAAAATTTAAGAACACAAGAAGTTTATGTACCACAACCAATTCTCTTTCATTCCAGAGATGTAATAATCATTCAGCATAGAAACCAGGAAATGCAATGCGTCACATAAATGGGGAGAGGATAGAATATGATCACATTAGTAGATGTAAGAAAGGCCCTTAATCATCATTTCCAGTGTGAAAATTTGGAAAAACTTGGGTAAAAGAAACATCAAGGTTATACATGGCAATACAGGAAGGAATTGCTTATAAAATTTGGAATGAGATAGTGCTGTCTGATTTATCCACTTTCATGGAGTATAATGCTTCAGTTCTTAGCTCGAGCCATACGAGAAGAGAAAGAAATAAGAGATATACAAAAAGGATAGGAAGAAATAAAATTGCTCCAACTAGCAAATAATATGATCTCAGAAATGTATATAAGAACACTCTTAAATCTGATTTTCAAAAAATACTTTCAGCAAATCAACACACAAAAACCTAATATGTCTAAAATATATTTAGTAAGATAATTTCGAAAAGGAAATTAGGAAAACAATCACAATGGCAATAGTTTAAAAAAAACCTAATGAATCTAAGTCTCTACAAACCAAATTATAAAGCACTTAAGAAAAAAATTAAAGATGATAGCAGAAGATGGATGGACTGCTCAAGCTCTTTTGTGAGCAGAATTGATACTGTAAGAATGGCCCCACTACAGGAAACAATTAAAGATTCAATCTGCTTCTCCTAAAACTTCCGATGACATTCTTCACAGAGACAACAATACTAGAATTCATGTAAAGGCATTAAAAAAAAAATCAGGACCAGGCAGTGGTGGCACATGCTTTTAATCCCAGCACTACAGAGGCAGAGGCAGGTGGATCTCTGTTAGTTCCAGCCTGGTCTACAAGAGCTAGTTCCAGGACAGGCTCCAAAGCTACAGAGAAACTCTGTCTCGAAAAACAAAAGTAAACAAACAGACAAAACCCTGAGTAGTACGAGCAATCTTTGCCAGAAAGAGTAGCTTGACAGGTACCACATTACCTGTGTTTACACTGCAGAACCATAGTAACAGACGCCGCTCAGACGTGGTACAAAACCCGATATAAACCTGTGGGACAGAATATAGGACCCAGAAATAGACCCACAAAAGTACGACACCAGATTGTCAAGAAATTTACCAGAAACATATCTTTGAGGAAACAAAAGTCCTTTCAATAAATGATAAAATTTAAAACCCGCATCAACCATAGTGAACAATCTGAAACTGTTAAAGGAAAGTTAGAGAAATAATTGAAAGTGTAGGCATAAGAAAATACTTTCCGAAAGGAGACTAATACCCAGCAAAAATAGGGAGTGAGCAAAGTCAGTGGTGGGGGGGAAAAGACAAATAGGGCACGCATGTGTACTCACTCACACACACACACACACAGTGGGAAAGAAAAAGAGGGGTGGATGAGATATGAGAGGTAAGGAAGGAGAAGAATCTATTAAAATACTCTTTTTAAAAAAATGTATTTATTATGTATACAGTGCTCTACCTGCAGGCCAGAAGAGGGCACCAGATGGCTGTGAGCCACCATGTGGGTGCTGGGAACAGAACTCAGGACCCCTGGAATAGCAGCCAGTACTCTTAACCTCTGAGCCATCTCTCCAGCCTCTATTAAAATACTCTTTCATCAAAAATAGAACTTCAGGATGAAGAAAAGGGAAATATAATGATATGTAATGCATTGAGCATGTGTGTAAGAGATTTTTTCTCTTAATCAAATCATCTGAAGTAGAGAGATCTACTTCCAATCTGGATTCTGAGGTGGGAAGATCCATCTTTAATCCAGATCTTTTGGGGTGGAAATGTCCACCTGTAATCTGCATGGCACGTTCTGCTGGAAATCTATATAAAAGACGTGGGAGAAGGAAGCTCTTTCTCTCTTTTTCTGTTTGCTCTTACTCTCACTAGTACGTCCATTTTTTTTACTGGTAGAGCCTACGTCTTTAGAATTCTGCTGTGTACTGAGGACCAGCTAAGACATCCAGCCTCCCAGACTGAGCAGCTGGGTTCTTGGCTCTTCCATTAACAGGCAGTCATTGCTGGATTACCTCAAACACAGCCTGCCAGTCATTCTAATAAACCCCTCTTTTAAAAATAGAGATCCGTTCTACATGTTCTGTTACTCTAGAGAACACTAACTAGTACAGTGTTATTTAATTCTGATATTTCTGTGATTATGTTTTGAGTAACTCCCACTCTCTCAGAATGAGCTGCAGTGTTGCGGGACTGGGAGTTAGAGAGACTCTTGTGTGGCAGAGAGATAGGGAGTGGGGCCATGGAGATAAAGTTGGTGATGTATTTTAACAATAACAACAGGCAAACAACAACAATAACAACAACAAAATAAAGCCTATTACAATTACTTTCTGAGTTATTTTCTGTGTTTTGTTCTGCTTTGCTTCCTGTTTACTATTCTAAATTACAGGGACTTAAATCCAATTTACATACGGTAAATTGTAAAAATAAAACTTTTCTAATTTAAATAATACTCTCTAAATAAAAGGAAAATCAGTATGAGTACTTATGCTTGATTATATGTTTCCCAGATTATAAGTAGTAAGCAAGATAAGTATTCATGGTGATATATGTGTGTATGTGTGTGTGTTCCTAAAATTAAAAAAATGGACATGAGATCAGGTGGACCCTAAGGCTGAGCAACTGATCCTTTTTTATTGTTTAGGCTACTATTTGAGATGTGCTAGGTGACTACTTCCCTCTACAGGAGCTATAAGTTACTTAAGTTTGCAACACACACACACAATCCATCACTGCCCCAAAATATAGGTCATTGTTTAGATCCCAGAGAGGAGAACAAAACAAAACAAAAAACAAAATGGCTTTATCTCTAAGAATCCATGTCACCCTAATTTTGATCTGTCCTAAGTAGGAGGTTAGAAACACCCTAAACCTCAGTGTGTTCTACAGAGGAGGTTTGGAGAGATCTAGTGTTTATCTTTCAGTAACGATACCTGGAGTGGAAGTGAAAACTCATAGGGACTGGAGCTGTAGGCAAGGGTAAGCAAGATTCAGTCCTCCACTGGACACCTGTAGAGGCGTGTGGATAACACTAACCACCTCTTCAACTGGCCAATTGTTTGAGGAGTAGCCATCTCCAGATGCCGACCTGAGACTCATGGAGGATTAGGCAAACCCTCTCTGCCTCTCCCAGTCTTGTTTATACTTTAAAGAGGAGAACAAACCCCTCCACATCAAGCTCTCTCACTCACTTGTCTCCTGACCAACAAAATAAGTTAGACCTTCAGGTGCTTAGGAAGAAACCACGAGCCTTTTACTTGACCCGTCCATGGCCTTATTGCCATCCAGGAAAAGAAAAGTGACCACCCCCACTCCAGGAAGAAACTATCGATTATAATACCAACCCTCAGTTTGAGCTGTTCTGAAAACAAGGGAAGTCCCCTAAAAGTCTCTGTGTCTGGATTCTCTTTAATCCGATGGATCATCTAGAACTTTCTGAAAGCTACAGGATGGGTCCACGGAGTTAGGGGTAGCTCCTCTGGATTTAGTTTACAGGTGTGTGATTTCTGCTCAATCTTCACCTAAACGTTACATATTAATTAAATGTAACAAGCTGATAAGCCGACCCTCTGGGTGTTCAATGACCTTATTTGGAGACCTATATTGGTGTGGTTAGAGGAATTAGAACAGAGAGTACTTTCACCCTCACCTTCCAAGGACAACTAAGTCCCAGGGATCTATGGTATTCATTAAAATGTCCTGAACCTGTGGAAAGTCACCTGCTCTATTGTTCACAGGGGGTCATGAAGGTATCACTGAGTAGACTTTTAACCAGTGTCCAGTCTGCAAAGAGGAAGGTCAGCAAAGAGGGAAAATTCCTCTACACTTCCAAATGAAGCAATGGTCAAGCAAAGCCTTGGACTTAATCATCAAGCAGATGGACTAACTGTGGGGGAAAGAAAGAACAGAAGAACCAGAGCTTCCTCCTAAGCCCAAATCAGCTCTGAGAACCAGACCTTCAACTTATCTTGACAAAAGAGATTAATTTTGGTTACGTCCATGGTCCTAAACACCAAGAAGAGAAGTATATCCAGGATTAAAAGGATCAATATATATGTTTCCTTAACAGTCCTAAAATGATGTATTACACTTAAGCATATGAGATGTCACTTAGACAACTATTTCTCGCTGATAATTTACTTTCTGATGATGCTATCTCTTCCCAGAAGAGTGTTTCTCACAGCAGTAATAAGATAGCCCGTGTCCTAACCACATATGTTCCCTGATTAAAAGAACAAATACCTCTTCTCAAACTTACAGATGCCGATGTCTAGTTGTGACTTCCAAAAATGGGATCTGGGTTTCACTCAGGTTTGGCCCATATTGCCCAGCTCCACACCACAGTAGAGCAGTTAGATGGGTGGAGGCATCTCTTGCTGGTAAGACACTATCCACAGTCTTTATAGGATTGTGGTGAAACTTGCTGGTACAGAGTCCAGTCAACTACAAATTTATGCCTCACCTTATTGAACAAAACTTACGTTAGCAACAATGATGAAAAATTTTCCTCATTAACCTTGTCTTTTAACGTGACAAGAAACTCAGTGACTGACATTTAAACTTACATTGACTGATGGGAGCTCCTTGGACTCTTCGGCCAGACAAATGGCCTCCTCCACCGTGTACATGTGAAAGCAAACAAGGGAGGCAGAGAAATCATCCATCTCATTGATACCTCCCACAAAGTCTTCTGGGAGTCTTTGAATGACTGCTCTCTTTCTCTAATAAAGGCAAAACTGCCTCAACTACTGATCTTGCTACGCTCTCAGGAGGAACAACAGGGCTGCCCCCGGTCTCACATTTCATGTTTTAGATGCTATCTTCCTCATATGATATGCTCCAAAGATATACACCATCACCAAATAGCTGTCATGTGCTGTGGATCATTCCCATTTGTTAAGCTTCACTGTGACCTTTCAGATAGACAGTCGGTCCTCTGAGACACTTTGCTGCTTTCCAGGAGTGGTTAGTATCCCCTAAGAGCAGTTAGGGCAGAAAATGAGAGACTAGGAGATATATGAACTCCCTCTTAGGGAGACAGAGAGAAGAGGAGGCAGGTAAGGCTAGATAGTGAAGGTGGTGAGTTTTAAAGATGGCCACACGCTTCCTCACCCTCCCGACTCGAGACAAAAGCCTGGAAGCTTCATAGGCCCTCTCCTGATGGACTGGCTTGGCAGGTTCAAGGCCCGGTCAGAGCATGTCACCCCAGCAGTGCTGGGCTAATCAACCGTCTTAGCTTTCTTAACACTGGTCAACCCGAAATTAGGAGAGGAAGACAGGACTTCAAATTCCCCAGCCTTTGAGAAGAGACTGAATTTTTCAGCTTCTTGAGTCTTTTTTTTTTTCCTATCTGTCTTCCGAGTATACATGCTTCCCGACCCCCACTAAAAGCCTTTCTTCAACTGTTGATTCTGGCTGTGGTGCTGGAGATTTCTCTGCTGCTACTTATTGGACTCCAGATTTGTTTCCCCTGACTTCTAACTCTTTAACTGGCACAGAACACACCCGATAAAGACCCCTAGTCTGTAATTTCACAACCCTAGATGCCATGTTCACACCGCGTGCTGTTTCATTCAGATTCCGCACATCTCACGCTTCGAGCGCTGAGGAGACATCAGTGGAGGCACCACGGGTTGAACAGGAGACTTCTAATTAGTGAAATCAGCCATGATTGGGAAGACAGAGCCCCGTGACCTCACTGACGTATGGCCTCTGGAGCCAGTGTTCTCAGGCGTGAAAAGAAGGACACGGCTACCACAGACGGGGAAAGTAGGGAAGTTAGGGTAATAAGGAGTAGAAAAAAAGAATGTGACCTTTTGGTGTTAGCTTATATTGTTCTGCTACATAAAAGAGAAAAAAAAAAAAAAAGGAAACCGGCAGGACTGCCATATTTGATGTAGGCTCTCTCTTCATCTGCTGAGACCAAAACGGCAGTTGGGGGCGGGGGAAATAGCAGATGGCTTTTCTTATCAAATGTAACTCATTCCAGTAAGTTCTTATTTAAAATGAGTCTACCGTCAGGGTCTAGATTTGATTTTCAGAGTGCTGTCTTTGCTGGGCATGGTTTGCTGGATCCTGGGAAGAAGCCCACAGACTCATCCTTATTTGATTCCAGGAATGTGTGTGGATAGCCTGGATCAGTCCGTATTGCTCCTGGACTCTAAGTGTAGTTAGGAGGTTTGTGTTTTCATTCTGAAAAACTCTAATTTAAAAAAAAAATAAAAATAAAACAGGAACACACAAATCTCTGTCCTCCATGAACTCTGGTTGAACCTGACAGATGCTCGAACTTTTCATTTTCTCCTCCAGTGAGGCTTAATGGAGATTTTGTTACCAGGGTAATCATCTCTCTGTTTGCTCTATTAATCTAAGCTCTCTGAATGTTGACTTTAGATATATAAAAGCAGCCGAAATATTCATTTTCCCCCCTTTGGATTTATCAGCTCGGAGTTTTCATTTTATAAATTTGCTCTGTAATATCAGGGCCTTAATTTAAGAGAAGACGAAGGAAAGACAAATATTTAACTGCCGTTGATCTAATCTCATCCGTGGAAAATGAATTTTAGTTTCTTGATGGACTGTGTAATATTCGCTAGCGCTCTAGCCCAGAAGCTGCTCGGCATAGTGCCTTTGGAGTCACGTGGTTCATGGTTAATCCGAGAGGCTGATCCAATTGTGCTTTCTGCGAGGGAGAATCACGTCCCATTCAGAGGCCTGAGGGAAATCAGTGGGAGAACGCTTGCGGAGTACGGTTGAGGCGCCCATTCCACTCAGCACCAAAAGAAGCAAGCAAACAAACAGAATACGCCTTTTGTGGGCTTCTGTTTCCGTTCTAGGGTGGGGATAAAGACTACCAGAGGAGGTGATTAGAAGGGTTAAGTAGGATAATGTGTGTAAAAATATTAATGATACTTCCTTGCACATGTCTTGTCCCAAGATCCTCAGTTTCTCACGTGATACCAACTACCTGTGGGAAGGCAGAGAATGGCAGGAGGGCATAGACTAAACGTCTCCTTCTGAGCTGTACGGGAGGACAGGCAGAGTGCACCTCCCAGACAGAGAACAGTAGTAACACCGCCTGAGTGATATTGGGTTCACTTTGGTCCACGTACTGATGATGGGAGTCACTATGCACCTAGTGAGGGCAGGCAGAGCATCTCAGAACGAGAAGGAACGCTGCCCCTGGCCTCTTTTCCACTTAAAACTGTGTTCACACAGTTTTACTAGACATTTTACCTTTGGGCCTTTCCATTTTCTCACTGGAACAATTAGAGGAGTAAATGCAGTTACTTTTATGAGAGCCCCCTAGGTGTGTGTGGGAACTTGGATTCTGACTTTGGCTGTGTTGACAGTATAAACAACGCAGGCAGCTTGCAGGCACACTACAGCTGATAGGCCCTTAGCAGGGAAGAGTCTCTCCTTCCTGACTTGGATCTGAGAGCTCAATTTCTCAAAATGGCAGGCACTTCTCTGATTCCCAACACCTCATATAGGTACTTGCTTCTCCGTGTTTAAATATATTTCCTGTGCCTGTGAGCTGGAATTCTTCCCCTTCTCCTATCCCTATTATTCTTAGGTTTGGTCTTTTCATGGTGTCCCACATTTCCTGGATGTTAAGAATTTGTTGGCTTTAACATTTTCTTTGATTGATGAGTCTATGTCCTCTATCGTATCTTCAATGCCTGAGATTCTCGGTTCCATCTCTTGTATTCTGGTTGTGTTTGCATCTGTAGTTCCCGCTCACTTAACCAGATTTTTCCAGCCCCTCAGTTTATGTTTTCTTTATTGTCCCTATTCCAATTTTCAAGTCTTGAACTGTTTCCATCACCTGTTTGTTTTTCTTGGCTTTCTGTAAGAGATTTATTGATTTTTTTCCATTTTTTTTGCTTGATTTTCCCTCTATTTCTTTAAGGGATTTTTTTATTTCCTCTTTAAGGGCCTCTATCATCTTCATAAAGCTATTTTTAAGGCCACTTTCTTCTGCTTCCTCTGTGTTGGGAGGCTCCAAGTCTTGCTGTTGTAGAGACCCTGGCTTCTGGTGCTGCCATATTGCTTTTCAAGTTGTTGACTGTGGTTTTCTTCTTTCATTTGTTTTATTGACCTAGGGAAGAGTCAAGCATTATTTTGAACAAATATGGGTAGAGTTGACCTCCTTATTTTTCCTAATTTTGATGGAATAATTTGAGATTCTCTCTACTTAGAGTGATCTTGGCTGTGATGTGACTCATTGTAAATTACCTTTATTACATTGAGATATGTTCCTTGTATCTCTAGTATCCACTGGTTTTTTTTTAAACCACAAGTGATGTTGTATTTTTGCTAGAAGTTTTTTCCTGCATCTCATAAAATGATAATGTGGTTCCTCTCCTTTAGTCTACTTATACATGGGTTACTTTTTTGATTTACATATGTTGGACTATACCTATATCTCTGGAATGAAGCAATCTTGTTCATGGTAGGTAATCTTTTTTTTTACTGTGTTCTTAAATTCATTTTGCAAGTATTTTATTGAGAACTTTTGCATATATCTTCGTAAGAGTTATTAGTATAAATTTTTTCATTTTGTTGAGTCTTTGCTTTTTTAACAGGGTAATAGTGACTTCGTAAAAAGAATTTGTAAATATTTTTTCAGTTTCTATGTAGTGCAAAATTTGAAGAGTATAGGTGTTAGTTCTTCTTTTAATTCTGCAATGAATACAGCTAACACTAGGCTTTTTGTGGGAGATTTAAAATTAATGTTCCTATATCACTAGAAGTTATGGATATTTGCATTGATTTACTATTGGTAGGTAATCTGTATAAGGAAACATCCATCCATAGATTTTTCTATTTTCTATTTAATTCTTGATTTCTTCCTTGATCCAATTTTCATTGGATCACTATAGTGTTTAGCATTTTTTTTTAATTTCCATTTCAGGGACCTCTATCATCTTAATGAAATTGTTTTTAAGGTTATTTTCTTGTGTTTAAGCTTTGTTGGAATATTCGGGTCTTGCTGTCATAGGATAGCTGGGCTATGGTGGTGCCTTAATTCCCTGACTGTTGTTAATTGGATTATTACACTAGCATTTAGCTGTCTGGGTTTGGGACAATTATAAGTGTAGGTGCTGATTTCTGGGGTTGTCTTCATTGGATGGGTGCTTTCCTCTTTAGTGCTTGTTTCCTCTTTGGTCTTCTGGCCCAAATGGCCTTGATCTTTGGTTCACTGGTGTGACCTCTGTTCCACTAGGAAGTCTCTGTCCAATTTGGGGGCTGGCCTTCTGGTGGCTAGCTTGCCCTCAAGTCTGTCTGCTCCCATGTGAGATGCTCTCTCTGCTCTAGAATGCACAGACCCCCACCCAGGAGCTGCCATATTGGTTGGCAAACCTATCAAGAAAGGAACCGGCTTGTAGAGTTGAAGGAATTAAAGAAATGAAACTCATACATGCCAAAAGTGTATGCTGTCCTCTCTCTGATGGTTTGTTTGCATTCCGTGTTGACAGGAGCATGGGAAAAGCACTTTCTACAGTTTATACGCTTACTACATATGCCAATCAGTAGTGACTGTACACAGCTGGATTCCTCATCTTTGCCACAACACACAGACATACCCACACATACATATACCTCTGTATTGAGAGCAAGAGCATCAATAGTCAGAAACACTGTGGGGTTCCTTCTAGATGTCAGAGGATAATTTTGTCTTCTCCTGTCTTCATAAGGGTACAAGAGATTGAATTTGGATTGTCAGATTTCCACAGCAAGTGCCTTTACCCCCTGAGCCACCTGCCTGACTCTACACTGGACTGGACAGAGCAGATGTACAATGATTACAATATTCCCCTTCTTTGTAAATGACAGTCATCAGGAGCTGTAAAACATTTTTTTTGTGTGGTTAATGGGTGGATCTGAATATACAGAAATCTGGCATGGGCAATTTCAAAAAATCACCTTATTCTTGCCAGTTTGTTGAGCATGACTACTCGAGAAACCAGCTTATTCCAGAATCCAGTCATTCAGAGCAGAGATCAGATCCTCTGTATAAACCACACATCTCATCTGCTACCTCTAAAAAATGTCCCAGAAGCAAGCACCATGCCCCTGCAAGGCCAGGTCTGTGATTAACACAAGAGACTACGTTGTGGACTGTTTCTGTTTGCAGAAACTCCTGACTTATTCAGCCTTGGCTGACTTTCAAGAATGAGTGAGAAGGATCAGATTTTTGGGTGGTATAGGGATACTGGTAAGGCGAGCCTGGCTGAGACTTAGGATGTTCTACAATTTAAACTCAAACCTGTTCTTTTCTGTCTCACATTAGAAAACAAATGAGCCAAAGAGGCCCTACTCCCATGCTGAGGGGT
Source organism: Microtus pennsylvanicus (assembly GCF_037038515.1). Taxonomy (NCBI): domain Eukaryota; kingdom Metazoa; phylum Chordata; class Mammalia; order Rodentia; family Cricetidae; genus Microtus; species Microtus pennsylvanicus. The sequence continues at coordinate 11,983,686 of NC_134596.1, read as the reverse complement.
TCCAGAGAGGTGAGTGAGTGGCAGCGCAGCCCGACAGTTTCAGGGGATCTGAATCCAGGCCCCCTCCAAGTTTTCTAAGCTTTTCTGGCCATCCAGTGCAGTGTGTTCCCGATTGCTGGCTTTCTTTACCCCTTTAAATCCTGCCCCAACCACTCCTTTTCATCTGTGGGGTCTGTGGATCCCCCAGCATAGTCTGCTTCAGAGCAGAGGGATCTGAGAGCCTGCTCCAGTACTGAGGGGACCTAAGAGAGGGCAGGACCAAGAAAAACTCCCAAGTACACAGTCAGCCACAGCAAAGATTGGACCAAGACGCCAAGACTCTGCTGGCCTCATTTGAAGGAAGAGATGGTCATGCGCCAATGCAAGAATTCCTCCAACATCCTGAAAAGCAACATGGTAACACCAGACTCCAGCAAACACGCAACAGGAATACTTGAACATCCTAACGCAAAAGAAGTAGAAGAAATTGATTTTAAACGTAACCTTATGAAAATGATGGGGACCCTTAAACAGGAAGTGAAAAACTCTCTTAAAGAAATTGAAGAAAAGACAAACAAAAAGAAGAAATTAATAAATCCCTCAAAGATATCCAAGAAAACCGAGAAAAAGCATTCAAACAGGTAGCAGAAACCATTTAAGACTTGAAGACTGAAATGAAGGTAATAAAGAAAACACAAACAGAGGGATGGCTGAATATGGAAAATCTGGGTAAACGAACAGGAACTACAGAGACAAGTATAACCAACAGAATACAAGAGATAGAAGAGAGAATCTCAGGTGCTGAGGGTACAATACAGGAAATAGACTCATTGATCAAAGAAAATGGTAAATCCAACAAATTCTTACTACAAAATATCCAGGAAATCTGGGACACCATGCAAAGACCAAATCTAAGAATAATAGGGGTAGAAGAAGGAGAATTCCAGCTCAAGGGCCCAGAAAATATATTTAATAAAAATATAGAATAAAACTTTTTTAACCTAAAGAAGGATATTCCTATGAAGGTACAAGAAGCTTACAGAACACCACATAGACTGGATCAAAAAAAATCTCCTTGCCATATAATAATCAAAAAACAAAACATACAGAATAAAGAAAGAATATTAAGAGCTGCAAAGGGAAAAGGTCAAGTAACATATAAAGGTAAACCTATCAGAATTACACCTGACTTCTCAATGAAAACCATGAAAGTTCTTGGATAGATGTGCTGCAGCCACTAAGAGACCATGGATGCAAGTCCAGGCTACTATATCCAGCAAAGCTTTCTTTCATCAATGGAGAAAACAAGATATTCCATGACAAAAACAGATTTAAATAATACGTATCCACAAACCCAGCCTTACTGAAAGTACTAGAAGAAAAACTTCAACCCAAGGAAGCCAACACCTACAATAGCACAGACATCTGACAACCCTCCACCAACACAACTCAAAGAAGGGAAACACACAAACACTACCACCAAAAAAAAAAAAAACCAACCAGAGTTAACAACCACTGGTCATTAATATTACTTAATATCAATGGACTCAATTCACCTATAAAAAGGCACAGGTTAATATAATGGGTATGAAAACAGGACCCAACAGTAATGAAAACAGCTTAGTATTGGCACAAAAACAGAGACGTTGACCAGTGGAATCTAATTGTGATGAGACAAAAGCTATGCAGAAGATAAAACACAAAACAAAGAGTAGAAAAGGAACGGGTGAATGAAGTTAGCTGGATGCATGGAAGGAGGAGGTTTAAAGAAGCCAAGATGGTCCAGAAAGCAGCAGGAAGTACATCTCTACCATTTCATTCAAGACAGACCATCTAATCGAGACTCATGTCTCCTCTGGTGCTGCAGCCCACAGCTTCACTGGGTACATTCTGCATCTTGCTAGCAGGGCTCCACTGGGTTCACAACCCATCTTTCGCAACGCCCACGTCTTGGCTTTGTCTTCCCCTTAGGGCACATGTGGCTGTTTCTGCCAGAGAAACTTCTTACTTGTCTTCCTATATCCCTTGAGGGCTTCTGGGAAGTTCTGTATAATTGCCCAGATGACCCAAAAATGAGGTGAGCCAGTACAAGAAAGATCTCACTGCTGGCAGCTTCTAATAAGAACCATCCTTTGAAGGTCTGGGTTTCAGATCAAAGATAACCTGGGGGCCATAGAGAAGCTTTCTCCTCTAGATTTGTCATAATTCCAGCCTGAGCTTTGTGGTGGGCAAAATAACCTCCTCAGTGGGGCTGGGTTTTGTACCTTTGCAGTAGAGTAAGCCATTCTCATAGTTTGAAAAACCCAGAGCCAAGTCTGCAGCTTCAAAGAAATAATGAATACATAATATTTTTAAAAAGTCCCCCAAATATATTCATGTTACAATTCCCAGAATAATAGCACTTTGTACAGCGATGGGGGGAGGCGTTGTAGCTGTGATTAGGATCTTGATATGGGAAGATGACCTTGAAAAATAAAAACAGGCCAGTTTAATCTTAGAAGTCTTAATGAAAGGTAGAGGCCAGTAGTGGAGGCAGAGGCAGAGGGCAGACCTGAAGAGTAGGAATAGCTCCCAGATAATCCCAAAAGACCAACTGTGGGACAGAGTCAGGCATGGCATGTGACGATAAGATCATGTGTCAGGGTAGCCAACCATACCCTGACTTGGGGAGGCAGGGTCCAGCAGCTATAGAAAGTTGAGAACACACTCTTCGATGGAGCCTCCTTAGCTAACACAGCCTTACCAACACCCCAAAAGCTTTACTTTGGGATTCATGACATCAGGAAGTTTACAACAAGGGATTTATGCTGGTTTGTGCCATGGTTTGTAGTAATTTTTTTTTAGGGTGTCTAGAAGAAACTGATACAAAATCAGAAGTATTTGATTTGGATACTCAGTTGCAGTTCAATGCAACACTCCACATAAATGGCCTCCTCCTTATGTCTCCAGAAAGAAGTGTGCACGCAGCTACTTCCAGAAATAATTCTTCTACGCAAACTGCCCGTCCCTTACTCTTATTGACCACACGGTGAAGTGTGAACATGAATCCAAGTGCTCACATGTGCTTGGGATGCTCTTGCATGCTCAGTTATGATGTACGCTCACATGTGCGTACATCAGAGTGAATTAAATTAAATTCAGAGTGAATTGCTTGTTTCTCTCACCCTTTAACCACGCCATTAGTTGATTACGCAGACTGTCTCCTCTGTAGCAGACATACTGTTGAAGTCTTGCTTGGAAAGGATAGTGTTAACTTTGTATGGCTTAGGCGTGGGCCCCATGGCACAGCAAACCTCTCTGTTTCATGGATGTGGGAACGACAATATCTGGACTTCTATTCTGGCCTTTCAGTTACAGCAGGGGCGTGTTGCTAAGCTTCCATTGTTTCAGTTGTATTCCTCTAAGGTCTCTTCTAACTCAAGGAGTTCTCAAGTAAAATAGCACTTTTTTAAAGTAGTTGCAGGAGGAATGTGGTTTTTGTTTTCCTCATTTAATTTTTAAAACAGTCTTTTCTCATTTTACATACCAATCCCAGTTCCCGCTCCCTCTCCTCCTCCCACTTTACCCACCTTCCACCCACCTCACCCCCAGCCACTCCTCAGAGAGGATAAGGCTTCCCATAAGGAGTCAACTTTGAGGCAGGACCAAAGCCCTCCCCAATGTATCTAGGCTGAGCAAGGTATCCATAAAGGGATACCTTGACTCCAAAAAAGTCAGTTTAAGCACTAGGGATAAATCCTGGTCCCATTGCCAGTGGCCTCACAGACTGCCCCAATCACACAACTGTCACCCACATTCAGAGGGCCTAGTTTGGGTCTATGCAGGTTCCATGCTCAGTCCAGTGTCAGTGACTGCCCACTAGCTCAGGTCAACTGTTTCTGTGGGTGTCCCTATCACGGTCTGGGCCCCTTTACTCATATTATCACTCCTTACTCTCTTTGGCTGGACTCTGGAAACTTGGCCCAGTGCTCGCTGTGGATCTCTGCATCTGCTTCCATCAGCTCCTAGATGAAGGTTCTATGATGACAATTAAGGCAGTCATCAATCTGATTATAGGAGAAGACTGGTTCAGGCATCCTCTCCACTGTTGCTTAGGGTCTTAGCTGGGGTCATCCTTGTGGATTCCTGGGAATTTTCCTAGTGCTAGGTTTCTTGCTAGCCCTATAATGGCTCCCTCAATCAAGATATCTCTTTCCTTGCTCTCTGTCTCTGTCCTTTTTTCCCACCTCAGCCATCCGATTCCCTCAAGTTCTCCTCCCCCCTTCCTTTTTGCCTCCCTTCTTTCTCACCCCACGCTCCCAATTTTCTCAGGAGTTCTTCTCTATTTCCCCTGCTGGAATTAAAAACACAGAAATTCAGTCTTTGACATCTGTGGTTCACACCACAGGGATAATTAATTTCCAACATTTTATAAGGATACCAAATGGCCATAGGGGCCATTAGGATTGAAAATAAGAATGGCAAATAGTGCTCTAATAAGGCCATATTGTTCAAACCCTTGACAAAATATCAGGAAAGAGAGAACCGGTTTCAATTCCCTGTTTGAGCGTCGGGTCCACTGAAGCAAGGAGGACGTGGGCCGCAGGGGGTTCTTTGGTGGTGGGAGCAAGTGGCTGTGACTACCTATCTTCTGACATCTCAATGGAGCTGGGAGCAGATGGCTAAGTGCCGGTATCCAGTCTGCCTTCTTTGCCTTTCCTCTTCTATTCCATCCAAGTCCCTAGCGCATGGGATTCTGATAACCCCATTAGGGAGGGTCTTTCCTCTCAGATCGCCCTTTCTGAATGTTCCTCATAGACATACCCAGAGGGATAGCTCAACCTCCTGGGTGATATGAAATCCAGCCATTTTGAGATTAATGCCAGGTGCCCCAACTGAAGTCTTCTCTCTGGGAATGAACCATAGTGGGCTCTCAAAGCGTGGACTCGGGAAATTCTTGTTGGAAGAACTTAACACTTCTCGTAGTGTCTTTTGGACGTGATTCAGCTGCTTCATCGGTAGCCAAGTAAAGCCCTAGCATTCAGCATAACTGAGCATGCAAGAGCATCCCAAGCACATGTGAGCGTACATCATGTCCATTCTAAGCAGGTTCCACAGCGGATGACTATAGATGCCAGGAATAAGCAGGCTGGGGGCACGGTAGGATAAAACACCAGGACCAGTACAACTGACAATGCAGTCATAATAAATGCCAAATCGCACCTTTTCGTGTGTAGGGGTGTCTTTCATATTGATAACTTCCGAAGGGGTCTGACCATTTCGCACAGAAGAAAGAAACAGACGTGACAGGAAGTTCCCAAGGCTCAGCCCTGTGCAGCTGCTCTTCCTTATCTCCTGAGAGGAGCTAAGACATTCCACAGCTCTTCCTCTGTGAGTCATGATTTTAAAAAACTGCACGCATAGAGAGAGTGGTAGCTTGAACCTTATCAAGTCGCAGAATTTCGTTGTCTCGCAGAATGTGGATCTAGGCAGTGGTTTTTGAGCTTCCTTTCATATATTTCTAGATTCTGCCTAACAAGTCTAGTAGGTGGGTCTCTGCCATGGCTGCTGCGCTCTACACAGGAACACAAGCCATTCTCAATTCAAGGGATTTGTTAGGGTTTACTTATTGATTGAGCATCTCCTTTAAAGGAAAAACTGGTGAATCTCAGACTTTCTTATCTCTACCATTGTCTTTCTAGCCACAGCACACAAAAACATCACACCATCTGGCATTGATGCCACAATGCCTCCCCAGTAGCACCCCATTCTATAAAGACAGGATGAGATACTGAAAACATAGGAAATGTCTTTTCATTATTTGTAACGCCAAGAGCAATACGTTAATTCAATTTAAAAATTAGGTGCGCTGTGTTTGGAATAAACATTATCAGGTAGCCAGAGTGACTTAACCTCCATCTAATGAAGGAAAAAAGGCTAGCTTTCCTCAGGGAGAACCAGGATCCTGGCAGGGGCAGGAGTCTCAAGATACTTGGCACATTGTTACCAGGAAATGAAACCCAATGTGACAACAGAAAATGTTAGAGCTTGGCCCACATGTGTGTTCCCAAACCATCTGTAGTTCCCTGGTGTTCTCTCCAATATGAGAAGCAGCCATTATGTCAGGGTGAGGCTTCCAAATTCTTTGGGAATGCATCGTCCGGACTGCATTCGCTTTGCTTTGGGATGAGAAAAGGGGAGGGGGGTTATTCTTGGTACACGGCCCAAAGAAGTTGATAAACTACGAGAGGAACACACCATGGGCCAAGCTGATAAGGCTGTTGAGTCTATTCTTGTACACTGAACAAAATTATGAAGAAAACCTTTGAGACATGATTCATAGCAAATGAATATTTAAAGGTTTAAAACCTGTGCTGACAAGTTGTTTGTGGCTTTGAGCTATCCCTTCTGTTAACAACATGAGCTAATTTCGACTCCTCTAGTCCATTTGACTAAGTACGTGTGAAAGGGGTTTAAGTATCCAGTAAATGAACAATCAGAAAAAGACAAAATTCCCCAATGTGTTCAGACATAATGGGAAAAGTTATTTATAGGCTTTAAGTTATTGTAACTTATTCACACGAGTGGCCATGTGAATCTCCCTAATAAGAATGTAAAGGGCGCTTACAGTCAGGGCTCTGAGAGAATAAGGGGACGTATGTATTTCATGATTCTTTGCCTCCAGCTGGATGTCTGAGTCAGTCTCTGAGTTTAGGAAGAGTCGAATTCTGTGAGTTTTCAGCAGCTAAGAGCACTGCCTGCTCTTAAAGGTCCTGTGTTCTATTCCAAGCAACCACATGGTGGCTGACAACCGTCTCTAATGAGATCTAGTGCCCTCTTGAGGAAGGGACCTGGTCAGTCGTCCTCATCAACTTGACCATAAAACCCAAGATGACAAGTTCAATAGAACCACCATTTATGGGCTGCCAATGTGTGCTTCAACATTGCCAGGACATATTAAAAGATAAAAATTCTGTGATATATATCCAACCATATGTGTGTGTGTCTGTATGTGTATACATATATGTACACATATATAATTTTACTCATATGTAATAAATATGTTTATTTAGTTTTGATTTGTTTTTGAACAGCATTTCATGTATTCCAAGTTGTTCTCAAACTCACTATGTATCCAAGGATGGCTTTTGAACTCTTGATCTTCCTGCCTCCATCTGACCAGTGCTGAGGTGTAGTAATAAGAGCAGCGGCGGGGCTACGTCCCCAAAACCCCAGCCGCCTGCCCTGCCCGGCTAGTTTATGCCCTGAAATAATTACACAGACACTGTATTCATTTAAACACTGCTTTGGCCCTTAGCTCTAGCCCTTACTGGCTAATTCTCACATATTAATTTAGCCCATTTCTAATCATCTGTGTAGCGCCCCTAGGTGCGCTTACCGGGAAGATTCTAGCCTAAGTCCATCCTGGGTTGGAGCTTCATAGCGTGCGTCTTCCCTGGAGCAGGTAGCATGGCGTCTCTCCTACGTCTGCTCCGGAGAGCAGAGCTGCGGAGTCTGACCTCACTTCCTCTTCCTCCCAGCGTTCTGTTCTGTTTACTCCACCCCCCTAAGGGTGGGCCTATCAAATGGGCCTAGCAGTTTCTTTATTGCTTAGCCAAAGAAATCAACAGATTGATATGACACTCCCACATCACTGAGGTTACAAGCACGCACCACCGTGAGTGACTCTGTGACCAAAGTGTAAAATCAGGAATTGCTGTTCTTTTTTTTTTTTTTTTCGAGACAGGGTTTCTCTGTGGCTTTGGTTCCTGTCCTGGAACTAGCTCTTGTAGACCAGGCTGGCCTCGAACTCACAGAGATCCGCCTGCATCTGCCTCCCGAGTGCTGGGATTAAAGGCGTGCGCCACCACCGCCCGGCCAGGAATTGCTGTTCTCACCATATCAAATGTAATCCCAACAAATCCTACAGGTCCCCTTTTCAACACAGTGGCTATAGTAAACACTTGTAGTGTGCCACCATTGCCCTAGCATGTCGTACACCTTTGTAAATTAGAGTTTGTGGCCGATTTGGTGTTTACATTTCTCTTTTGATAGTATAGAGAATACCTTCCTATACCAAAGATGTTGGAACTCAAGGGTAAAGATGCTACGGGGGTGACGAACAACGAAATACCTCCATGTGCAATGAATTATGTCACTGTTGCATTCAGCAATGGTACCTTGCTATCAGTTTGTGGAGAACAACCTCTTGGCAATAGCTTGAATTGTTCAGAGATTGCTGTGGGATTCCTCTGGCCAGCAACTCAATCAGATGTAACCCAATGCTATTACTGGAAGCTTCATTTGGTCACAAGAGACAGCTAGTTGGGACTCTGTCTCCCCCACAACCAATAACTGACTTGACTTAAGGCTCACTCCAGGAGATGCAATCTATACCCAGCACTGTGGGAGTGACCAAAGACATGAGACTAGATAGCCCAGAGACCCAGGATAATACCAAATAATACTGATCTGATATAGATAGATAGATAGATAGATAGATAGATAGATAGATAGATAGATAGATGATAGATAGATAGATAGATATAGATATAGATAGATATAGATAAAAATGACTCCCAATGACCTCCATTGTACTCACAGATGAGTGCCTTGCTCAACCATCATCAGAAAAGCTTCCTCCTGCGGGATATGGGAACAAACAAATACAGAGACCCCCAGCCAGGAGTGTGAGAGACCTTGGAGCATTCCGCCATAAGTGAGATGCCAAAAGCCTTCCCTCAGAGCTCAAGGAACCCTTCCAAAGAGGAGATAGAAAGAATGGAAGAGCCAGATGGGATGGAGGACACCAAGAAAACAAGGCCCTCCAGATTAGCATGATCTACGCTTACGTGATCTGAACTACAGAGACTAAAGCGGCAGGCACAGGGCTCGCACGGCTCTGCATTAGGTCCTCTTGCATATGCATTATGGCTTCTGGTTTAGTGTTGTTATGAAATCCCCAAGGGTGCAAAAGAGTGGGTCTCTGACTCTTGTGCCTTCTTTTGCCCTCTTTTCCTTCTGTCATTTTGTTTTGACCAACTTCAGTGTGATAAGGTTCTTTTTAATCTTTTATTTTGTGATATGAAAAATGAATAAGTGAATGAATGAAAAGCTGGTCACTACGGCAAAGGTTGATAGCCGAACTGTCAATTATACCTGCTGGGAGAGGGAAATCAGTTTTCTCCAGTGGAGTGACCCCGGATTGATCAACACTCCAAGGCAGGTGCCATGGTCGGGAGTAGTTGACCAATATATACTCGGTTCCATGCTTTCTGTGTGTGTTCTTTCACTTGGTTATAGTTTGGCTTTTTGGGGGCAGTCTTTTCTTTCTTAGTTTTGCTGTAATTTTTTTGTTTGTTTTTTGAGAAGAAAAACTAAAAGTTGGGTAGGTAGAGAGGGGGATAGGATCTGGATGAACTTGGGGGAAGGGAATGATATAATCAAAGTGTATGTAAGATGAAAACTTGTTTTAAATAATTAAAAGTATTCTAAAAAATTTGATCCCTACCCTAAAAGAGTGTTGTGAATTTAAAAAATGATGGGGAAAATTTTAATATGGAGTGTTTTTACCACCCCCCCAATACCATACCCACAGTAAACATAGGTCATTTTCAGTTTAAGGAGTGTGCTAGATCATGTTAGGAATGTTCTGGAGGCCATGGACGTGTTTATTTTCTTGATTGTGGGTATATTGGGGGTGTAGAAATGTGTCAGACTATATATTAATTCTTTACTGTCTTTTATGCTAAATGTAATTTAATATGGCTTTAAGAAAGTGCCTTGATCTTTAGTACTTTCTGTTGTCATCAAAGTAGATGCACAGTTGACTCAAGAAAGGGATTCTGGGAGCTAATTGTGCTATGCATATTTCCTTCATGTTTCTATTGTAGTAGGCTGGAGGCACCTTGGAGAATATCATCACGAACCTTACAAACAAGTATAAAATGAAAATTAATTCTGGAAAAATAGTCAGTAGAGAGTACAGGTAATAAAGTAAGAAATTCATTCATTCATCAGGAAACTGAGTAGTCCTAGTCTGAGTGATTGGTTTTGTATCTGCTTGTGAGCTCGGGTCTCTAAACTGTACGACATGCTAGTGAGTGAGCATACAGTTGCAGAGGAGGTTTTAGCTATAAACTTTTTCTTTTGAAATTTATTTATTGATATTTTATGTATGATAGATCTGTATAATGCCAGAAGAGGACATTGAATCCTATTATAAGTGGTTGTAAGTCACCATGTGGTTGCTGGGAACTCAGGACCTCTTGAAGAGGAACCAGTGCTCGTATCCACCAAGCCATCTCCCCAGCCCCTAGAAACCCTTTTCTCAAAACTTCTTTTAAAATCTCTACTGAAAAGGAAATAAAACATTCAAAGCATAAACTCATGAATCCAAAGGAATAAATAAGAAGTTAGCAGTAAGGCTGCCAAGCACAAAAGGGGTGATGATGGCTTACCACACTAAAAATATAAATTATAAGCTAACACAAAGGTATCGAGTAAGCCTCAGACTTCTTACCCTTCAGAACACGTTCAGCATGAGTGCTGTCTCCGGAGAAGCAGACCATGGAGGATGAAGACCAAGGCAAAGGCATCACCTGCAAAGGGAAGCCTGCGGCCGCATAGCTGTGCTGTTGCTGGAGTCTGTGTGCGGTGATGACCACACTTTGAGTGTGTGTAGAGAACACCCCATCTGCTTGCCAGTGTCCAGTTTTAAATCCAGGCAGAGCGCCAAGGACTTTCATACACCGGAGAGATGAAAGCAGACAGAGGGAAAGAGCTGAAGCAAATAGCCAGAGAACGCAGGGCCTGTGTGCTGGTCAGAGGACAGAAGTCCCAGGAGTAAGTGAGCAGCCACGCCCTCCGAAGATGGTTTTTTTAATTAATCAATGAATTTATTTTGAGACAGCATCCCCATACAGCTCTAGCTAGCCAGAGAACTAGCCAAGGTTGGCTTGAAATCCACAGTGAGTCTCCTGTTCAGCCTTTCGTGTGCTGGAATTATAAGCATGTGCCCCCATACCCAAGAGTCTCTCCATTTAAAAGCCGGCATAAAGGCTTATATATTAGAAAAGAGAATAACATTTAAGAGACAAAAAAGTGATCTTTGACATTTAAAAAAAAAAGTGTTTCAAATGCTAAAAGCTCAATAGCCAGAGTGATTGGCATATAAAGATATATGAAAAAAAAAAAAGATATATGATTAGCATCTAAAGATTATCAGATAAAGCATAGGAAATACCCAGGGAACTGGAGTTCAAAAGGCCAGGAACTGTAAAATGCTTTACTCTTTTAGCTCTTTGTCTTTTGGGGGGTGGGGGGGGACACCATCCAGCTCTCAAATAAGTCACACGCAGATGGTTATTCTTAGTTAGGAACACCCAGCCTTAGCTTAACTTCTTTCTTGCCCATTTTTAATTAACTTAATCATCGCATGTATCTATGTTTGGCCTGGGGCTTTTGTCTTTCTCTATTCCTGTATACCTTTGGTTTCCTTCTTAATCCATGTCTGACTGTGTAGGTGGATGGCTGACCCCTGAAGTCCTCCTTTCTCTCATTCCCAGCTGGTCTTCAGTTCTATTTATACACTCTGTCTGCCAGCCCCGCCTATCTTGCTCCTGCCTCGCTATTGGCCATTCAGGTCCTTATTGGACCATCAAGTGTTTTAAACAGGCAAAGTAACGCAGCTTCAGAGTCAAACAAATGCAGCATAAACAAAAGCAGCCCACCTTAAAATAATATTTCCCCCAACAGCCAGGTAGTGGTGGATGCCTAAAATCACCGCAGTCAGAAGACTAAGGCAGAATAATGACCAGTTTAATCTCAGCACCTGATAAATTATGAGTCTACCTCAAACAAATTAAAGTCTAAAGAAATTAAGGAAAGAAGATGAATGAAGATTCAAATGATTGGAGTTCCACCAGTAAGAGTCAGGAAGTTGACGGGAGTGCCATTGTCTCAGCTGCCAGGAGTTAACGTAAGTTCACAAAATGGAAGCCTCCCTTACCACCTGGAAAATAGACTGAAGAAACCAAAAACATTGGAATTTAAGGGGGACAAAGGTCAAGAGAAGATTCCTAAACCATCTTCAGAAAGTGAAGCAAAACACAGGCTCTTCACTCGAACAGAAACGAGTGGCTGGGGGCGGCCTGTATCAATCACGTGACACTGGAGTCACTTTCTATAACCTCCACTCAACAGAGGGTCAAGCGCAGATGAAGCCAACTTGACAATTTCTGTCATTAATCCTCTCTGAAAAAAAAATCTACGGAAAGGCACAACTTCTCCAAATGAAGAAATACTCCAAGAAACAGAAAAATCTCAAGGTCCATGGTGTGGGTGACTCCACATGGTGGCTGTGCCCCATTAGAAAGGAGCCAGGGTTGGATGAGGTCAAGAAGATGATGAAAAATTCCTCTAAATCCAGAAAGTCAGTACCAAGTGTCACACTGAAAACCAGAAAGTTGACACACAGTGTTACACTGAAAGATAAAGGACAGAGAAAAGTTAGGATGTAGTCATACTAATGGAAAGCTAAGCAAGCAGTAACAAAAACACTATTCCCATAAAAAATCCCAAGGAAGATTAACACTGCAATGATGACCATATACCACCTATTCCAGCTCTGAAGTTATCCGAAACTGTACTGACCTAGGGAAAATAGGAATATATACTAGATATTTAAGCCTATTAGGAAAGTAGGTGAGAGATGATGACATGTATTTGTGAGCATAGAATGATAGGAAAGTTCACACTTTCATTAAAAATGAAAAATTGGTACTACCAGTATAAACACATGGGCAGGGATAATGAAAGTGACAGACAAAACAGCTCCTAGTCAGTGGATGTCCAAAAATTCAGGACAGAGCATAGACTCCTTCTCAAATGCAGCCTTGTAAAAATATCTAACTCGACAAAAGTATGTGCATATATCTTTGAGAACAGCTGAAATCAAACTTAGGAAAGAAGCCTTTGGTTATGCTTACTGAGCCAGACAAGAATTGATTGGAAGGACAAGCCTGGGACCAATGCCCCCAAAACAAGCAAAAAAGATCACAACACTGCCACAGCATCCGGGCAAGGGATGCCAGGCTGGCAGGGGACATTGTGCAAGCAAGCTGCCAGTCAGCTCTGCAGACTGCATTTTCTACTTACTAAACACCGGTACTCAGAAAGAAATGAAGACACCATTAGCTTAAGATTGAAGCCTTTAGCTTGTTAGAGGCAATTAGCAGGTGAAGGAAAGTCTGTTTAAATATGTGGGATAGGTATCAGAAACAGACAAAGCGACTTAGCACCTGTCTGGACGGTTGAGGGTTTTCCTGAGTCTCTGATGTACAGAGAAGGAACATAGCTCCTTCCCCAAAAGCAGGGATGTGCTAGGCAGAGCTGGTAATGGCTCAGGGCCAAGGTCTTGGGCAAACTGTGGCTAAGAATCCAACTTTTCCCAATGCGCCGTGCTACGGTTACCAGTCCGAAGGCCACTGGGTGCCCAGCCTGTAAAGTTCTTGGGATAGCCTGTGTTCCCCTTGTGAAACGTTGTTTGATCAGCTTCTTTGCCTGTCATATAATAACTTCTGTTGACTCTGGACCATCTCTCTTCTGTAAATAGTATATAAGATGCTGCACTTCTTTTTTTTTTTTTTTTTTTTTTTTTGATTTTTGAGACAGGGTTTCGCTGTGGCTTTGGAGCCTGTCCTGGAACTAGCTCTGTAGACCAGGCTGGTCTCGAACTCACAGAAATCCGCCTGCCTCTGCCTCCCGAGTGCTGCTGCACTTCTTAATATGCTAACTTGGCATAAGACAGCTTGGGCGGAGACCTCCGATTGCAACCTTTGAGATCTCCACCGTCTATCCTTTTTATCTTCTGATCTCACATCCTATTTCTCAGGCCCACGTCTCTGAAGAACAACCTGCTGGCACCGGTCACTGTGCTTGAGTGTAGAGGGACTGGTAGACATTAGATTTCTTTGTGGGATGAGGAAAATATGCCAAAGTTCAGTTATGGCGATGACTGCATTGCTGTGATGGTACAGTTCTAGAAACTACATTTTACAGCTTTAAATCGATGGTTTTTATGGCGCTCCATTTGTGTGTCAAAATTATAAGACATGGATTTTCTTTAGTTATTGTGTCTGATGAGGTAAGTCGGAGTAGAAACGACTGGAAGGAGAAATATTTGTTGTTGAGAAAAGGATCAAATTCTAGGGTGAGGATCTCAAAAGGCTCCTTGCAGCGGGCACTTACAATACATTATTTCAAAGAAATCACAGGAATTCAGGTAGTACGACACAAATAAGCATTGCTTCTTGCAGCAATGCTAGTGTGGCAGGGTCATCTGGCAGCTCACCTTAAGTTTCCTGGGCGCCCCCTACTGTTTCACACAAGAGCTGCGCTAATGCGCCTTTCCACCAATAGTGAATAAGAGGCCCCCTTTCCTACATTCTCTCTGACCTGGAGAGACAGAGTGATGGGATAGCTAATGGTTTTACTTTGGAGATGTCTGATGGTTAATGCCATTAACCTTTGGAAAACATATCTGTTGACCATTTGTGCGTCTTCTTTTGAGAAACGTCGACTTGAAATTTGGACCATTTTTAACGTTAAAGTTCACGGCATTTTTCCTTGCCATCAAATTGCATTTTTTTTTCTATTCTGGGCACAATCCAATGTCACATTTACATTTAAATAGGAAGAATGAGTTCCAGTGTTGTGTTGTGTGACAGAGCAGGAGGATTAGAGATAACTTCAGTACATATTGTATTTTATTTGTAACATAGCTGCTCATATATATATATATATATTATATTTATATTATGTATGTATAATTAGCATACAATATATTGAACATATTGAGTTTCCGAAAACATTTTCAACCATATTTTTTTGTTGATCCTCTTCTAATTTATCTTATCCTTTGTCTCTCTGGTTCCCCTTTGACCTTTCCTTCCCAGAAGTCTTCCTTTGTGTCACATGTCTTCCCGTCCACCTCAACACCTTTTCTTGTCCCATTTATGGTCATCTTCTAACCTCATGACACTGTGCTCAATTAATATCCACACATGCATTTACATCAGCCTTAAAATCTAGAAACTACTTATGAGAGATAACATTAATTGTCTGGCTTATCTTGATTCATATTGTACTTTCCAAATCCATTCATTTTCCTAAAAATTTCCCGATGTTATGTTGTCTTTAGAGCTAAATAAAATTCTGTTGTGTGTGGGTATATTAGCTTTATCCATTCATCAGCTAAGCCAGTGGGCATCTAGGTGGATTCTGCTGTGGATGGAGCAGCAGTGAGCACGTGTGTGTAAGCATCTCTGCACGTAGGAAATGGACGTTCTCTTGGTAGGAGTCCGGGTGTCATATAACTGAATCATATAAAAATTTTATTTTGAATTTCACGAGATACCTCCACACTGATGTGCAAAGTGGTTCTTCATGTCTACACTCTGACCACCAGAGAATAAGTGTTCCTCTTTCCCTACCCCTTATCAGTATTTGTTATCATCGTATTTCTTTGTAAAATTATTCATATTGAATTTATTTTTTTTTTTTTTTAACAATAAACACAGATGTTTATTTTTATGTTGAAAGAAACCTTAACCTAGTAGTCAGTGATCTAAGTTTCACCTTAAGGATTATGAGAATCTTACACTGAGTTACAATACAACACCTTTAAATTTTCAAAGAATTGTTTTTTTTTTTTTTTTTCCTTTTTTTTTTTAATTTATTTATTTATTAAGGATTTCTGCCTCCTCCCCGCAACCGCCTCCCATTTCCCTCCCCCTCCCCCGATCAAGTCACCCTCCCTAATCTGCTCGAAGAGCAATCAGGGTTCCCTGACCTGTGGGAAGCCCAAGGACTGCCCACCTCTATCCAGGTCTCCTAAGGTGAGCATCTAAACTGCCTAGGCTCCCCCAAATCCAGTACGTGCAGTAGGATCAAAAACCCTCTGCGATTGTTCTTGAGTTCTCAGTATTCCTCATTGTCCTCTATATTCAGCCAGTCCGGATTTATCCCATGCTTTTTCAGACCCAGGCCAGCTGGCCTTGGTGAGTTCCCGATAGAACATCCCCATTGTCTCAGTGTGTGGGTGCACCCCTCGCGGTCCTGAGTTCCTTGCTCGTGCTCCGTCTCCTTCTGCTCCTGATTTGGACCTTGAGATTTCTGTCCCGTGCTCCTCTGTCTCTGTCTCCTTTCATCGCCTGATGAAGGTTAATATTTATGAGGATGCCTATGTGTTTGTCTTTGGGTTCACCTTCTTACTTAGCCGTTAAAGGCTAGGCTCACAACCAAAAATATAAGTCATATTGAATTTATAATGAGCTTTGCTGTGATTATATCACTTTTCCCTCTTGCTCCTCCCTCCAACTTCTCCTTTGTCCCCTCTAACTCATCAGAAAGTCATTGTCTTCAATTTTTAATAATTACTTATGCTTGCATATGTACATCTAAATGCTTAAATGCAGCCTGCTGAGTCCTTCTAGGGTTTCCTTATAGTCTATGTGTTTAGCTAGGACTGCTTGGTAATGGATAACTATAAGAAAATTCAACCCAAGGAAACTTGAGTCTCCCTCTCTCAGCTACCATTATTGCCAGCTCTTTTTCTAGGGGTGGGGTCTTGTAAGATTTCTCACCATTCATATTAGGATGTCAGTTGGCATCATTTCTCAGGTCTTCTTTAGGCAACCACAGTGTTGAGATTTCATGGATGTGGCTTCCCTGACATATAGAGAAGATCCTCTCTTTTAAGGAGACAGCCTCACCCCTCTGGCTCTTACAATCCTTTGATTCCCTCTTCCAAATTATTCCCTGAGGAACATAGGCACTGTGCTGTATTGGGGGGAGGAGGAGAGAGGCCCCGGAGAAGGGAAAAGCAGGACACAGGAGCCATGAGAAAGAAACGGGGAAAGCAAAGGGAAGAGAGATTTTTATAAGGAGGCAGTTGCAGCAGCACCATACATGGGGTGGGGGGGGGGGGGAAGGAGGCAAAAGTAACACTAAAGATGCTTATAAGAGCCACAGGAAGTCACATGTTCCGTGTTTACTTTAAAATTACATAAGTTAATGTAGCACATATATTTCAAATACAGTATAGGCTACTACTTTTTCCCTTGGGTGCCTTCAAGAAATTGAAGGAAAGATGGTACTGCTGAAGACATCACCCGCTTCAGACACAGAACTTCCTTGGAGGAATTGATCTGGATCTGACCTGGGAGTCTGAGGACTGTCTTTCCCAGTACTGGAAAAGTAGATAATTATGCAATTAATTTTTTTTTGAAAAATTTCCTACAAGTCTATTATATTTGAATCATTTTTACTCCTATACTTCCCTCCAATTTATGAGCTCCCTTTATTCTTTATTGCACACATACTCACACACACACACACACACACGCACACACACACTCACACATGCTCACACTTACACACACGCTCACACACACACACATATCCTGCTGAGCTCATTCAGTGTTGCGTGTAGAATATGAAATTACATTCACGGGGCCCTGTGAGACTTCCCCATCTGCACTGGCTTGTGAGCGGGTACCATTGTGTATTATATTTGTTTAAAAGAGCAGATTTCTGAGATTTCATTGGTGCAGCCTTCCTGTGGGGAGGCAGAATCTGAGAGCAATTCGCGCTTTCTCAATTACTAAGGACATTGAACACTTTAAACAATATTGATTTACTCTTTGTGTTTCTCTCTTTGAGCACTTCATTTCCATGGCCCACTTATTTAATTCTTTTTAGATTTTCATTTGTTCTTTGATGATGCACTGTAATGTATTTTATCATATTCACGCCCTCTTCCTTCTATATCTGTGCCTCATTCCTTTCCTACATACCTTTGTGTCTTTTTTGAAAGAAACTATCGAGTTCAACTGTGCTACTGGAAACTCTTGGCTGCACGGCCTTTCACTGAAGTATAATCAACTTACCGTGAGTTTACCTTTCAAGAAAACCGAATTTCTCCCTTACAACGGTGAGCAACTGCCAATAGCTAGCTGCTCAGCCAGGCATGAGACTTTGTGCCCACCTTTTCTATCCATGAAGGAATTTGGTCTAAGCTGGGGCAGGTCTTGTGTTTGCTGTTACCACTGCTATGAGTTTTAAGGTCAACCATCCTGCTGTGTCTGGAAAACACTGCCCCCTAGAGTCAGCCACCCACCATCCCTGTACTAGCAATCTTTCGGCTCCTCTTCTGCAATGATTCCCGAGTCATGGAATTAAATGTTGGCATAGATGTGCCATTATTGGGTGGCAGCTTTGAGGTATCTCATGTTGGCAATTATTTATGCATTCCAGATATGATCGACAAAGACTGTCTCCCATTCTGTAGGCTGTCAGCTGAGAGCCACCTTTGCTGTGCAGAAACTTTTTCATTTCCTGTAACCCAGCTTGTTCATTCTTGGACCTGTTCCCCGGGGCTGCTGAAGTTCTGCTCCCAGAGTTTTGCTTACGTAGATAACTTGAAGTATATTCCCTACGCTGTCTTTTGGCAGTTTCAGCATTTCAAATTTTAAATGAATTTTAAATCACATTCTGAACTGAGTTTTATGTGGATTGGAAGGTATGGATCTACTTTCATTTTTCTGCAGATGGATATACAGTTTTTCCAGTACCATTTGTTAAATAGGCTGTATTCTCCCCTCCCCTTGTATATTTCTGAAACCTTTGTCAAATATTAGGTCAGCAAACATGCATGGCTTTATCTCTGTTCCCTTGGTCTACATATCCCTTTTGGGATCAGTGATATGTTATCTTGGCTACTATGGTCCTATAATGTAATTTGAGGTCATGTAGTGCTATATTTCCAACTGAGTTCATTTTATTTGGCTGTTTGTGAGATTTTAACTTTTCCATATAAGTTTTTTTTGGAGGACTTTTCAATGTTGATAATACTGTCATCAGAATGCCAAGGTAGAGTGCAGTGAACCTGTAGGTATTTTTGACAATGTAGCTATTTTTCCATTTGGTTTTTCTGATACAGGATCATGAACATTCTGTCCATCATCCAATACCTTCTTCAAATACTCTGTAGAGTTATTTCACTTCATTGGTTAGATTTATTCCTGGGGAATTGGGAAGATGGTGAAATAAGCAAAATGTTTGTTTCCCACACCTGAGGATCTGGGTTTGAATTCCCAGGGTCCACATAAAAAGCTCTGAATACTGTCATAAGCCCATTGTACATCCCATTGCTGGGGAGGTGGAGGGAGAGAATTTCCAGCACTTCTGGCTAGCCCGTCCATCTACATCAGTCTACTTCGGGGTCATGAAGAGATCCTATTCCAAATATGAGTACAATGATTGAAGAATGATACTTGACATTGACCTTTGCCTTCAACGTCCATGCTCACACATATAGGTCTACACGTGTACATACACACAGAGTCATATACCAGAAAAAAAACCCAAAATTTATTTCTAAGCACTTTATTTTTGTAACTACTCTGACTGGATTTTTTTTCTAACTTCTCCCTTCGTAAGTTCGTTGTTGGTATATGTGAGAGGCATTAATTTTTATGTTAATCTTCTATACTGTACCTTTACTGGATGTGACTATCAGGTCTAAAAGTTAGATCGTATTATGTATGGTCCTTTAAACATACAGATGTGTCATCTATAAACATGGATAAATTGTCCTCCTTTTTCCTCCTCTTTAGTGTTTTGTCTTTTGCTCTAGCTAAGACTTGGGCACTTAGGATTGGAGTGAAGAGAGTTGAGCACCCTTGCCTGGTTCCAGATTTTAAAAGTGATGGTCCCAGTTTTCCTCATATAGTATCACACTGGGGATGCATTTGTTATATATACCAAGTCTGTATTATTTTGACATACATCTCATATGCCTATCTGCATCTATGTAATATTAACACATGATTTCTATTCTTGAGTTTATATATATGGTGTAGCACACTTCTTGATTTGCATATGTTTAACCAGCCTTGAATACCTAGAATGAAACCAATGTCATATGGTATGTTTTTAATGTGTTTTGATGTGCAAATATTTTATTAATTTTTTATTTATGTTCTCTAGGGAATTTGATATGCAGTTTTCATCTTTTATCTTGTGGATTTTTCTGGTTTTATCATTAGGGTAATGCTGGCTTCATAGAAGGAGGTTAGTAACATTCCTTCACTTTCAGTTCTGTATAACATTTTGGGGAGTATTAGTGTTAAATTTTCCTTTAATGCTTGTCAGAATTCACAGTGAATCTGTCTGGTGATAGACTTTTTTATTACAGGGAGATTTTAAATTACTGTTTCAATATCATTGCTTGTGATACATTTGATTAGAGTCTTTACATCTTTAGAATATAATTTTGATAGGCTAGGTGAGTTTGGAAATTACATTTCCTCTGAGTTTTCCAGCCCTTTGAAACTTTTTTTTGAAGTTTTTAAAGAATTCCCTTATGATTATCTGGATTTCATTGGCATATGCCATGACATCCCTTTGCTTCCCTAAATTGAATTAAATTGGGTCTCTTTTTCTCTTTATTGTTAAATAGAGAGACATTTGACTAGATGTGTGTCCGTTCTGTTATCGTTTTCAAGGAACCAAATCATTCATCAATTCAAGTCACTGCCTTTTTATTCTCTGTTTCATGTCTGCCATATTTTCATAATTTTGCCATCGTCTTTGCTTGAATTGTGCTTCTTGTTGTAGAAGCTTGAGGTTCACCACCTTCTAAAAGATCGCCGGTTTTTTAGTGTGAGTATTGCATAAACCTATTTAGAAATTGGGATTTTTCTTAATGTAATAACTGTAAACAATGAAAAAAATTAGAGGTGATGAATAGGCTAAATAGTCTAAGTTGATCATTGTCTAATCTGTTTCATAACTACTCACAAATGTCATATGCCAATCCAGAAACAAATGAATAAAACATTGACTAGATATGTGTATTCCCATACACACGTGGATCTAAGAATTTTCCTAAGGGACTATGTGTTAATGGTCTTTCAGCAATCTCAGTACATCAAGCTGGGTGTGATGACACCTATAGTCCTAGCAAACTAAACGACTATGAATTTGAGGCCAACCTCAGCTCACAGCAAATCCCTATCATAAACACCAAACACCAACGATTGAATGTTACGCTTATTATTTACTGGGGGAAACAAAAGACGATAAAGTAGAGCAGATAGATGAGCAGAAGACCCGCCATGCATGTGTCCTTTGTCTTCCCTGTCAGTCCTGGCAAGCTCACACTCTGGCTTCAGCTTCAGCTTCAAAACCATCACTTCCTGGAAGACTTTGAGCTCTCTTCTTTGCCATGGTTTTGCTGTTGAGACTCACTACTTTCAATTCCATTCTCTGTATATGTTCTGACTGTGCCCTGCGTCTTTAATATTACAAAGAGCATGGGACTGAATTTCAAGAGTTTGTGGACACCATTAAAACAAATGACAAATAAATGGTATCTTTCTGAGAGCTGGCTAAGTTGCTTCCCCAAGCTAGGTTTTAGCTTGAGCTGACCTGGCAGAGGGTCCGTGTGAGATGGAGGACCAAACAGGAAGACTCAGCTGTGTTAATTTTGTATAACATGCAAACTTATGAAACCTGTAAGGACCTTTGAAATTCCAGAAGAATTAGGTAATTTAAAATTATTGAGACAGAATAAGAATAATTTCTTGAATTCAATAGCTATAGGAAATCATATTCGGGCCCTGAGTACCAGCCTCAGTACCCTCTCAGGGCTCAGAATAAGATGCCTATGGCAGGCGAGGATCTGAGAGTAAAATATTAACTCAAGCATGTTACCTCTGTATCTTCTTTATTTTTTGTGCGAAGGGAATAAATGAAGTGTAGGGGCATGGAGAAGAAGAAGGTGGAGGAGAATAAAAAGACAGAATAAGAAGAGGAAGAAGAGAAAGAGGAGGAGGGTAAGGAGTGATCTCTATGAGGTTTCTAGTTTTTAGAGACATAGTTGAAAAATTCCATAGGCAAAGACAGTGATAATATGCATATCAAAATCACAAAAAGGGCAGGTAGAGCCTGACACCGCAGTGGTCAGGTACACGTGACCCCGCCCAGGAAGGAGTCAGCATCCAAGAGGGTATACCTGACATCCCAAACCTTTAGATAAAGTTACTGAACATCCCTGAATCCTGGATCCACCCATTCTCCTCACCCAATCTCTTTTGTGACAGCCAGTTTTGGGGATGCCCAGATTTGTTTGTTAGCAAAGGTGGAACACGCTGCCTTCCTACTCAATGCCTGTCTTCTATAGAAATTTCTATGTGGGCTGGTAGCAGGTAATTTTGCGGGATTGACTCTATGTAAATTTGATTGTTAGAACCAAGAGTGAATGTTATTGCTCTAAGGCCTCATGGTGTGGGGGAAATGGAAAGGTCATTCCATTGCCCATACAGGAGAAGTCACACTGCTGAGGTGTTTTGGGAATGAATCCCATTTTGAAGGTCCTCACAAGGTTTCCACAGATATGACAGTGACTTTTCCAAAAGACAAATGTTCCCGCAGCTCTGCAAACGGGTATCCTATAAGATGTCCACTTGTGGGCCTGCCTTTATGAATCTGTCAGCTGTGTATTCACTGTAGAGTCCTGTGGGTTCCAATGAAAACATTTTATGACAGTCCTAAATAGTCATGGCCGTTTATAGCAACAAGAAACTAAGGCATGATTTTGAGGAACAGACTATCCGCAGGACTCAGTCATCTACGATAATCTCATGATGGCCAATCTTATTTTTATCACATTGGTCACATCCTTGGGAGGAATTCCTAGAGTTAGTGGAGAGATAAATGCAAAGCTTTCTTGGCAAATTCTTTGCATTTTAGCAATAAATCATGTACAACAAAGCGCATTTAAATTTTAGTTGTTTTTAATTCTTTAAGACATTTGAAATGGATAGTAGTCTTTCTTTCTCCAGTGAGTTAATATAGGGAAAACAACTTCTAAGGCAATAAATGAAATTACCAGTAAGGAAAAATTTCCTATTATTTAAGCTGCCAAACCATGCAGAACATAACTGAACATAACTCTGCTATGTTTTAAAGATAATCAGACAACACTGTAATCCAAACAATCAACGTTTGTTCCATGAATAGACAATGTTCCCAACTTCACTGCTGGTCTTTGGCTATCTTTAGTATGATATATCATTTCTAGTGGTAGTCTCCCTCACCAGCTAGTCCTTACTAGTTTACTTTCTCTCTGTTACTATGTGGTAGACAGATAGACACCCATCCCATCATTTGTCCATTATGGGAATTCAATGCCAGTTCTACCATACAAGGCAGAGCAGATAAAAACAAGCTTCAGTAAATGCCAACCTTGGAAGCAAGAAATTTTGGTTTGGTTGTTCAGCGAAGAGCCTGGACAGAACAAGCACTAACGTGAGCTCTTTGTGAACAATGTTGTCTTGGTCTCATTGCTTTTTTTTTTTTACGGAAAATTTGGTATGGCACCAGAGACCATGCACCCACAAATGTCCCTTAAAGACCAATTAGCCTTGACTTCATATCTGAGCCTAGTCTGCCTCAGAAGCTGTCAGAATTTCATTTCCTATTGCTGTGACAAAATGTCCTGACAAAAACTACTTACGGAAGAAAGGGTCTGTACCAGTTCATAATCCAGGTTCCAGTCCATCAAAGCCTGGAAATCAAGGTGGCAGAATCTTAAACCAGCCAGTTACATCACACCCGCAGTGAAAGAAATGAATGTGTACATGCTTAGTCCTCCGCTCTCTTTCTCTTCTGTTATGCAGTTCGGGATGCAAACCCAGGCAATTGCGTCACCTACAATAGCTTAGGGCTTCCCAGTTGACTAACACAATCAAGTCAATCTCCCACAGACACGTTAATAACTCAGTCAGATCACCTCTCATTGAGACGTTGTCCCCAGGTGACTAGACATTGTATCAAGTTGATAACTAAAATTAAGAGTGACAGAGATCAGCATCCAGGGCATATCTCTTTCCCCTTTAATCATTTTTTAGAGCCTGCATTATCAAATGTTCTTCAACCCCTGACTATATAGAGAGGGATTTCATCACGGAAGAAGAGAGTGTACAAAGAGTAAGGGAGCACAGTCATGGCTGGAGACGTTAGCAGGACCTCTTAGGAACAGGACCTAAATTCCCTCTATTTTATGTGAACAGGAGAGGTGGGTTAAAATAACATGTACAACGAAGCTAGAGGTTGAAGATGTAGTTCAGTGATAGAATGCTAACATAGTCCGCAGGAAACTCTGGGTTCGATTCCTAAAACTACAAACAACACACTAAACTATGAAATCCTACAATGTGCCAATGGGAGACAGTGCTAATTTTTAATAGTTCATAGGTGTCTATTTATATTTGGGACTACTCAAAGTGTACAATTGCTAATTTAAGAAAACTTAAGACACTTACCCTTCCATGATGAGTCTTGTGTACTACAGTAGTTCAGACTCAAGCAATAAGCAATACTAGACTGATCTCTATTCTTGTGGTGGGATTGACTACTCGATTCCCTTGTTCTGATGAACGCATGAGAAAAAGAATGAAGAATAGATAATAACTTTGTAAAAAGGCACTTAGTTCAATCCTGGAGTGGTTAGAAGAGGCTTTGTAGAAAGGAGAAGTAAGCATTTAAACACATTGGTTTGCAAAGGTGAGAGGTTGCGTAATGACGATGAAACGCTCCAGATTGATGTAACAGTGTGGACCCACACTCTATGCAAGAGAAAATATATTCTGTCTATGAAAATAATCCGCTGTGAACATAGGGTGAGGCACAGAGAAGTAGGGGCAAGAGATTCTAAGACTGAGGCCTTAGTAGGCCTGGCTTCTCCAGATCCTGTCTTCTGGGCATGCAGACGGCCATGTTCTCATCTTGTATGGCTTTTCCTCTAGGTTGTATCCAAAAGTCCTCCTTTAAAAAGGCCATCATTCAGATGTAATGGGGGCCTGTAGCAGTTTGAATAAGAATGGCTTCCACAGTCTCATAGAATTGAATGCTTGGTCATCAAGGAATGGCACCATTAAGAGGTGTGTCTTTGTTGGAAGAAGTGTATCATTGGGCATGGACTTCGTGGTTTCAGATACTCAATCCAGGTCCAGTCTCTCTCTCTCTGCTGCTGCTGCTTTGCTAATCCTGATGTAAATCTCTCAGCTTCTTCTTAAGTACCATGTCTGCCTGCATGCTATCATGCTTCCCACCATGATGGCGTGAAGTAATCCTCTGAAATGTAACCTAGCCCCACTTAAATGTTGTCTTTGGTAAGAGCTGCTATGGTCATGGTGTCTCTTTACAACAATAGAACATTGACTAACACAGGGCCCGATTTTATTTTATTTTAATTTCTTCTTTAAAGTGCTTATGTCAAATAGAGTTACATCTTGAAGTCCTGGGGCCACAGGTCTTTATTGTATACATTTTGATGAGACAGAATTAAATACATGCATGACGCAACAAGCAAGGAAAGCCTATAAATGTCAGAATTCTTTCTGTAGCTTACTTCCTTTATGTAATATTAGGGATAATCTTCCATTGTGCTGTCCTGGGATAAGGATGGTTCTAATGACCTTACACTTAGCTATTTAGGCCAAGTTTATTAGCATAAAAGTAAAACAGGCACCAAAAATTGTTAAGAGATCTCTGTCTAGCCTACAGAATTACCCAGACTTAGTAGAAACTTCCAGACGTGGACTTAGCTATAACACTAAGCAGCTTTTCTGGAGACAAATGCAAGTTCACCCCTGCTATGGAGGATCCTGGAAGCTGAAGTGAACAGGTCAACTCTTCAGATAGTTTAGTGCTTAGCAGTAACAGCCAAGGTCAAAGCCACCTCTGTTTCAGTGGGCTCCTCTGTTTGTTATGAAGAACATGGGGTCCTGAAGCAGTTCTTCCCTTAGCCTAGTCAACTGAGGAAGTAAAACCTAATCACTGACCTTTGCAAAGAGGGCAATTGGAACCAGGTAAGTGGGCAAGTGTTTCTTATTTCTGAGATGAGCCCTCCAGCCCCATGAATGGATCCTGTCTGACTCTCCAGCAGACAGAGATGCCAGTAGAGCAAAGTGTCCACAGGAACTACAAACATATTCCGTTACCCTAGGCCACTGGCCAAAGCCACGTTCTCTGGCTCCCCCAGCCACGGACTCCTCTCTGGGTCCACTCTTCAGCCATAGAAGAAAGGCAGGCAGGCCCTGATATGGCATGGGCTTCCGGGTCCTGCTTGGTTATCACCGTGGTTATCACTGCATGGGTGATGCCCGCTTCCTGCTGTTTCAGAAATCACTTTCCCCAGCAGGCGCTTGGCACAGTGGTTACTTATTTATTTATTTATTTTATTAAGGAAACAGGAGGATACTGGTAGAGAAATGCATGTTTAATTGAACAAGCGAGAGCGCCTAACCCACTGTGTTCTGAGCAATATGGGGTCTGTCACGATGATGGCAACCCGGCTTCTGAACCGGAGAGAGTGACAGTCTCCGTCAACAGTCCAGCAAAGATTTCAGTGAGCTTGGGTTCCTACCAGGTTCATGGACCTATTTAATTTGTTTGTTCTCCAAACCCTCCTCCTTCTTCGCCTAAGGGCCAGTTGAAAGAAAAATGTAATGAAGACGGCTTATCAGACCACACCCAGAGGGGCAAGGAGGCAAAAACAAGGAGACAAGAACGCCACAAAGCCTGCCAGCCCTGCTGACAGCAAGTACAATGGGCTGTTGTCTAACATTTAATTTTAGTCTGTCAATTCCCTGTAAACATTGGAGTCAAGGTCTGCCTGCACTCAGCAAGCTGTATCCATGACAACGGGACCCACAGCAGGGTACTTAGCATACAGATACCAAGAGATTAGCCCACTCCTGCTTCCTAAGAGATCTGGATGCATAATTGAATATTAAACAAATCGGAACATTTATTTTATGCTAACAAATACTGCTTCTGCGCTACTTTTCTTTCCACCTGTGTCTATTCTTGCTATTATTCAAAGACAAGACAAAATGTAAGAAAGGGAGGGAGGTAGAGGAGGAGGGGTAGAGAGACAGAGGAAGAGAAAGAGAAGGGGGCTAATAAGACCCTTTTCGTATTTAGTGTTAAGTAAAAAAAAAAAAAAAACTCCAGGAATCTTTTCCTGAAAGCTAAATATACAACGATGTCTTGCTGAGGAGTTTATGATGTCTGATCGTAGAAAACAACAATGCAAAAGATTAACGTGTATGCAAAAGTTCCAAGGCTTAATACAGTAGCTACCTGAACATACAACACACATGTAACGTTGTTCTACACATCCTCTTGGCTTCCCATATTTCATACGTTCTTCTGCTGCTAACACAAATGTCTATGTCAGCAAAGACCTTTGTATGCTCCTGAGGAAGAAAGCGGGATGTGAGAGAGGGGGATCAGCAGCGTGAAGACACTCACACGTAGAGGTGATCCAGTTGCAATTCTGCAACCCAAGCATGGCTGTATTATTATCACATCCCCTTTTGAGCCTGAAAGGAATAGTAAGAAGACCTTTCAGAGCCCAGAACGCTTCATCCAGCTTGGACATAGCCTTAATCTTTGGAATAACCCGAGTCTATAAGAGAGCTACCCAAACTTCCAAGAGGATATATAAATCCCCCTTACAATGACCTGTATCTGCACATAACCCTGTCAGAGTTGAGATAAACATAGAAATTCAGTGATGGCAGCATCTAGACAGAGTTTGATTGAGTTCATGAATGTGCCCACCAAAACCTTTTCTTCCTGGATTGCAGTGAGATATATTTTTTAAGACAAAATTATTAATGGTCACTGTAAAAATTATTCACATTCTTCAACAGGCAGTTTTCACAACCAAAGAACACTTCCGTGCCTCATGTGTTAGGGAGATCTCAACGTCTCCTGCCTCCTAATCAGGACTGATGTGTAGATGGAGGTAGACGTGCTAGTAGGAAAGAAATACACGAGAGCGTTTTGTTCCGTGGATAAATATGGTGCACAGTTCAGTCTCCAATGCACTAGCATGTTGCTTACAGCTTCATCTTCCAGGCAATCCGTGTCACAAACACCGGGACATCACCCCTCTTCGTTGTGCCCGTGTCGTCATTGCCATCGCGTCTCGCCACCATTCCTTCCTAGATGTTTTCGGTGAGTCTACTTCAGGCTCTGTCCACACTCTTCACGGCCAGTTTCTCCAAACTCCTAACCATGTTATAGTCCAGCTTCACTGTTTTTCTCCTGCTAAGGGAAGGAAGGCATTATTTTGGCTGACGGTCCCAGAGACGGCACAGCCCAACACATCAGGTAAGGCTTGGCAGCAAGAGTGTGATGCTGGCTTGGTAGTCAGGAAGTAGGACGGGAAAACAGGTAGGAAACCCCAAACAGGTGGAGGTAGGAAACCCCAAAGCCCAACTCAAGTGCCCTATCTTCTCCAGGGAGAATCCACTTCTTCCAGTTTCTCGTAAGCTTTGCTAACAGCCCCACCTACTGAGGACCATGTTCAAATCCCTGAGCCTATGGGATTGGGGTGGCATTTCTCATCCAAACCACAGCATCCTGCCCCTGGATCTTATAAGCTCCTGGCCTATCATAATGCAAAATGCATCTAGTCTAACTTTGAAAGTTTCCATGGGCTTTTTAGCAATTCCAACACTGTTTCAAAGTGACGTCCAATGTTGCTTCCCCTCCTGGTTGGGCACTTACTGATCCATCCTCTAACCATCAAGGTCGTTCTCAGTTGCCTCTTTCAGCCTCTTCTCACAACATGTGGGTAACACGACACTTCTTCCACACACTCTTTTAATTCTCTGCCATTTTCTGCAAAATGAGGCCGTACATTTGTTAGCATGTATCTTCCCATGGCTTGGTCAGAGTAGGAATGGAAGAAGGGAAGGAAGGGGTCTTGAGATTCTGACTCTAAGCAGCAACCTCAGGATGTTATGTGGCTGGGAAAAGATAAGAATTTTATTTTACTTCCCAACTTCAGCCTATATTTTCCTTCCTGAAAAAATAATACCCTTGATATTTGAATTAGAAAGTTTGTGATGGTAAAAGTGAGTACAAATAATTAATAAGAATCTATCCATAATCATAAATTAGTATATTCATAAAAGTGAAGCTGGTTCAAATTCTGTTTTACTCTCAATATATTTTGTTAGATGGCCAGGAAAAAGAACGAGGCTGGCATCAAAAGCTCTAAGACTAAAAATGTATATTGTCGCATAACTCAGTAGAGTATGGTTTAATAATTGTCCAGCTATTTCATTACTGTTAATCTATCGTCCACGCAGAAGATAGAGAAAGCATGTCGAAACGAAATTGAAAGACACAAAATTGATCATAAAGTTATGTATGTAGGAAAAAAGCAGAGTGGTCGTTAAGAAGTGGTTATTGGTTTTGTTAAATTGTTACAACATAGAATGGTCTGGGAAAAGAGTCCCCATGTGAAGTTCTCTAGATCATGTTGGCCTGTGGTCACATCTATGAGGCATGGTCTTAATTTGCCTCAACAGAGATGGAAACACCCACCCATTGTGCCTGGCACCATTCCCTGAGCTTGGGTCCTAAGTGTTTAAGTGTGGAGTGTAGCCCAAGTTCAAACAATGTGCATGCCTTCTTCTCTCTACGCTCTTCACTGTGGATGTAATGAGATGATCCAAGCTGCCTGGATGTTCCCACAATGATGAACTGTTACCTGGAATTTTAAGCCAAATAAACCCTTTCCTTACTGTAAGCTGCTTTTTGCCCCCTGGTATTAAAATACCAGAACAGAACAGCAACAGAAACAAAACTAAGACAAACTCTATCTGCAGGGTTGGGCAGCATCCACAGGTTGGGGCATCTGCTGGGTATTTTGGAAGGCATTTGTCACGGACAAGCAGGAAGTATTTGCAAAAGATTCTTTTTGAAATCGTCGCTTTTAAATACTCAAGCAATGTCTAGAGTCCTGAGTGCACAGAGGAGGCGCACAAACACCCTCTGGGGGAGCTCCGCTGCGGACAGACTCCACACTGAGAACAGTGGATGCTGCGCCAGGCAGGGCAGGTGCTGACTTGGTTTAATGAGGCACTATTTATACATCTGCTCTTTAAGGGGAAATGGAGAGAGAAACGAATGCTGATCTGTCAGGAGTCAAGGGCTAATGGATTTCAAACCAAAAGGAGGAGGAGAAAGCTTGCAATGACCACCTGCAGTGATTAGGGGAATGGCTAAAACTCTTGACCAAGCGAAAAAAGAGATCAAGGCAACACAGACATGCGCACAACTGAAATTCATATGAAACATAAGCAATTAAACAAATGAAACTTCACCTTAAATTCAAAAAAGCCAAATCAAATATTTTCCACATTTCATGGAACTTAAAATTGAACCAGGACCCTTTCTGACTACAGCTAGGACCCCACAAACCACTTTTGAAGAGACCAATTTAGTTCATAACTACAAGTGTTTTCAACAGAAGGAGAGAGCACTAGAAATACAGGGGACGAAGTAAAGAAAAAGCAAATAAATATCGTCAAGTCTAAAATTTCCTTGTTTGTTGGTGATAAAAATCTTACTAAAATCAAGAACAATATGTTGTATAACCCATGCCTGTGGGTTTTTTTTTTATTATTAGCCACTTTTTAATAGCATATCACATGTGAAACTTTCCTTAGTTAGAATAAATGTTGTTCCTATGCTTCAGAAAGAATTGCAGCCCAAACTTACCAACAGATTCTTGTTACCCAAAAGACAGGAGCAGATGAAGCTAAGAAGACGAGAATTGATATGAAAGGCATCTTAGAAAAAAATAAACTTCATTTAGAGGCTTTAGCTCCTGAGGAGAAGTGAAGGATTTATTCTTTTCATCACCAAACTCGGCTACATTGAACCCATCTCCAGGTTTCTTTGCCCAGGGAGGAAGTTAGTTCTCGATGCGGGGCCAACGGGTGTGCAATGGGCTTGAGGCGTGGAGCACCTCGCAAAAGTAGCTAGAGAGTGCTCAGGCAACACGAGAATGAAGTGGGCAGCTAGGAAGCAAGGTGAGGGCTGAAAGGCAGGATTCCGGGGGTCCCTCTGGAGCAGATGGAAGGCTGACAGCATTTAGAGTAACTTGTCTTATTAACGGGATCACGCTGGCTTCTTGCTAAGAATCGACGGCATGGAGGCTTATGTGGAAAATAGGATGGGCCTTGAAACTGCCACGGCATCGAGCGGGGTCATTGAAACTGCCACGGCATCGAGCAGGGTCATTGAAACTGCCACGGCATCGATCAGGGTCATTGAAACTGCCACGGCATCGAGCAGGGTCATTGAAACTGCCATGGCATCCAGCAGGGTCGGGGACAGGGGAGCCTTGGAGGGGGAAGTGGGTATGCCAGAGGCCAGATTTAAGCAACTTAAGGAATGAAGAGCTTATCTAAAGCTTTCAAGCTCATTGGAGAAGGAGACGGCGATGGGAAAGGTCTGCTGTGGCTGGCTTGTGCTTTTGGCGGAATGTGTCCAAGTGGTGTAGGTTTCCATGCGCACAGGACTGAGATCAAGGAGATTCCAGGCAGAAGGTGCTTGCTAGAGGGTGGAGGTGAGCCAGAGGCTGTCAGTGATGCCTAAAACCATGAAACTAGATTAGAAAACAGAGAGACCTTATGCCAGAGGGACAAGGCATACCCCCAACACTGGAACTTGGAAGACTGAGGCAGAGGGATCACGGGTTCCAATCCAGCGTGGACTAAGGAGAGGGCAATAAATAATTGGTGCAAGAACTAAACCACTGGGTGGATTTCAACTAAAGAGATTGGGAAGGCAGATAGGAACCAAAAGGGGAAAAATGTACGTACTGTCATTCTGTGAAAGATGGGCTCTTTAGAATGACGACTGGGTTTACCAATGCTACCCTCTAGATCCTGGCAGCAAGATCCTATTGCTGAAGATACTACAGACTTGAGCCACAGAAAATGATAACAAATCAAGCTTGTACTGACCTGGAAACTTCAGTTCTGCTGGTTAGGTTTCATACTGTTGGAAGGTGCTGTAAATGTTACCAATACTATGTGGGTGACCTCTAAGGTTCATATACCAGGGTGGGTTTGGAGCCTCCCTGAGGGACCAGAAATGTTAAAAGCTGTATTCTAAACTATGCTTTAAATCTTGCTCCTCATTGTACCAGCTCAAACCCATAACATGGTCGGGCATCTTAGAAATGCAGACGCGTGAAGCCCACTCAGACCTCTCGCACAGTGGTAGGGGCCTGGCTGAGCGTGTGGGTGGAGAAGCTTGGAACGCACAGCTTTGAGCAGCCAGGCTAACTCTACATGCATACGGTCTACCTAGGCTTATGCCGGTAATCTTGAAGTTATTCTTTTCCTTCCACGGCCTCTTCCCTGACCATAAAGGACACAAGGAAGCTGGGAGTCAGAGCTGGCCATCCAAGGCACATTAGACAGGTTCCAATGTCATGTTTGGGAAGGACTGTTCCTGGGACTTTGGCAAGGAAGATAAAAGGCGCCCGATCTTCCTTCTGCTATGATCCTGAGCTATCTAGAGCCAGGCATTGACGTCATCAGCTTTGTGCGCCCACTATGCCTTTCCCTCCTTTGGTTAAAGCGCAGGCTTGTGGTCTATCTCTCACTTTCTTCTGCTATAGCCCTATAGAACTGATTCCCATCCCTAGCTTGGAGTTGTATTGGTCCACGCGACTCTTCCTGTGAAGCTTCCAGTCCCCTGACCTATAATACCCGTGCTCAACTAGAGAAAGGTATCCTCTTTATTCTGTGGACTCTTAATCTTGCACAATGTTCTTGTAAAGAGTTCTGCAATTAAGTATATTTGATGAACCTACAAATTTCCTCCCTCCTCTTAAAGAGTAGAAACACATACTGATGTTCTGTACAAAGAATTTAATGAAACACAGAAGCACACAGTACCTAGTGCTAAATGAAAACCTTTAATTCCTATGGAACGTTCTGTGCCCACATCATAGGAACTAATAAACTCCTAAGACATCTACCTAGAACAAAATTCCTGCCTCAGCCTTATTGCTCTTGTTACCTTGTGAGGCAAGCGAGAGATGATAATTAATTCAGAATGTGCCCTGGGCCTCTGTGGCACGCGGTTTCTGACATCGGCTGTCTAGCGGTTCGTAGAAGACCCGCTTTTTCATTAGCACTGTTTCTCACTGAAAACGCACTCCTCAATGTGTGTCTTCACTGCGTCTGTAAAATATGTGTGGTGTGAAAGTCCTAACAGGGCTTCGGGATTGCAACTGGTGCCAACCAGCTGTGCAGACGTGGCCTAACAGAGAGTTTCTCGTGCAGTGCTATGTGTCGCTAATCGCCCCTATTTCTGTAGTATCGCTCTCACGATCAGTCTGCATCTGTCTCCGCCTGTCTGCCCACCCATCCTCTGGGGAATCGCTAGCTCTGTGGGTGAGGATAATGTTGTCGTGGAATAGAATGGTTTTGTGTTAGTTCAGAGTGAAGACTAAGGAGCCTTTACTTTACTAAGACATAATGTTTATTCCATTCAAGGTACTAACCGAATGATAACCATTTTTAATATAAGTAAATTCAGAAGGTAAAGACATAAAAGCAATAAAACCTATGATAATAAATTCTTGCCTTTCGTGTTCTTTTCTCCACTGTAAGTTTTGATTTGGGTTATTTTGCCCCTGGTTTTTAACTTTAATTGTTTCCACTTGTTCGTCTAAACAGAATTTGGCAAAAGAGGACACACCTGCTATTGAGTGTTCAGTATATCAGGGCCGTCCTCCCTGATATAGCAATCTTGTCCAGGTTGGATCCTATAAGACCCTGTCTAAGAAACAAATAAATTAAATTAAAGGCAAATTATTTTACATGGAATACTGTTGGAGTTGTTCTCCCATACTGCTATGGGTGGGAATATTGAGGATTATAGTGCCGCAG
This sequence comes from Microtus pennsylvanicus, assembly GCF_037038515.1. Taxonomy (NCBI): domain Eukaryota; kingdom Metazoa; phylum Chordata; class Mammalia; order Rodentia; family Cricetidae; genus Microtus; species Microtus pennsylvanicus. The sequence goes on along the minus strand of NC_134596.1, from coordinate 11,949,877 downwards.
AGGTACCAACAGACAGATCTCATGAGCTAGCCTAAATGGTTCTGCTGTATTGGCCCATAACCTACACTAGAAGTTACTTTGGAGAAGGTATCTGCAATGGACCCTCTTTCCCTGGGACTCTGATGGTCTTCCTCGTATCATAACTGGGACGGCGCAGAGCAGTGTTTCCATGGATAACTCTTACAACAGCAAGCAGCCATCACTGGGAAGTTTCTCTACTGCCCTGACCTTTAAGGAAAAGGCCCTGTGTGAGTTCTCATGGGTTACAGTAGGTAAAAATTCATGCCCAAATTCAGGTTTTCTAAGGCATAGCTAATTCACACATATAAATAATCTTGGGTAGAAATGATCTCGTTTGTTCCAGATATTTTAAATAGTTTGTGTGCTGCTTGGTAGGCAAGTTTGAAAGGTAGAAATTATTAGATTCATAGTTTGCTGGATATAAGAAAGCCCTAGATGTTTCACGGGACATGTTAAATTGCAGTGGCAAAGTCCATGCATTTCTCTCCTGCTGACCCCTGCGCTTATATGTGTTCCATGGGTGTGTAGCAGGCTCCTGCAGCCTGTGCTTGTCTTAACTTGGGCCAACAGACAAGTCATGGCAAAAGAACAGTGCGCTAGCAAGCAGAGAGCAGGACCTACATATTTTTCCTATCCACCTCTAACATGCAAACAGCTGCATCCAGGCCACACACCGCAGAGCTTGGCCTGGTACCCACAGTGATGCTCCCTCTGTATCCCGTGCCAGCTCACCTGGCTCTAGACTGAATTGTTGCTTGGTGTCTCTTGGCTCCTCTATTGCAGATGTACCTCTTTTCTTCTGCCAATAGATAACAGACTCCAGGAGAAGGGAGGCAGAAGGGGAGAAGGAGGGGCCATCCTGTGATTTAGTTGAGTATTCATTTAGGAATTCAGCAGAAGGTTTGAGCTTCTTCATAATTAAATAAGATTCAGCATGACTTAGCAGCAGAACCCGTGCTTAATATCCAAAAGACTTCAGAGTCAACTGCAGCACTGAGGAGCAATAAAAACAGTAAATATAGTGGTTGGGTTTATTACGTATACTTATTTTTGACAAATTCTTTCATAGAGGAAAACATTTCATTATAAATTTGAATTTTTATTAGCTATAAAATGAGTAACTTTTCTATCTGCTGCTACTTTAAGCAAGCTCTTCCTTTTAAGAAACTGTCTTATTCATTTCAGGAGCCCCAATTGACTAGGGAGAAAATGGTTCGTAATAATAAACCTTAACTCCAGGATTTAGGTTAACCCTTTCTTAACCCATGATATTCTTTAATTTTTTGGTTTAATATGATTGATTTGTCTTAGTTATCTTCCACGGTCAACTTTGAATAGTTTAGAGTCACCTGGGGGGAAGCCCCGGCTGGGGAATTGCCTAGATCATATTGGCCTGTCAGCTGAGCATGAACGAGAGGCTGGACCACAAAGGCAGCCAGCACTGTTCCTCCATGCTCCACACCTCCAGATGCCAGATACAGTCGGTTTCCGCCCTCACTTCCTCCAACGGTTGACTGGGACCTAGAAGTGAAAGCCAAATAAACCCATTTGTCCTTTAAATGGTTTTTGTCACAGAAACACAAAGAATGAGAACATTGTATTGGAGCTGATTTTGTAAATATCTGTGGTAAACATTCTGCTTATCTGCAGACTAGGGCTTCCTTCTTCCCAGAATTCTCTTGTTCTCGTTGACCTGCCTCTATTTCCTGTCTGGTTGTCCCACCTATACTTCCTGTCTAGCTACTGGCCAATCCTGCGTTTATTTAAAGTATCATTGCCAGGATATAGACCATTGTCTCACACCAAGAGTGCAATTAAAATGTAACCGAATTAGAAACAAACAATTATATAATACCTAAAAAATTCCATATTTCCAAGGAGAAGACATAAGAAAATCGGAAAGCCGGGCGGTGGTGGCGCACGCCTTTAATCCCAGCACTTGGGAGGCAGAGGCAGGCGGATCTCTGTGAGTTCAAGACCAGCCTGGTCTCCAGAGCTAGTTCCAGGACAGGCTCCAAAGCCACAGAGAAACCCTGTCTCGAAAAAAGAAAATCCGAAAAATATATCAAACTAAATGGAATGAAAGGAAAAGCCTGCTTCTCGGCAAGCACTAAAAATGGGGAAACCAATGTACCCCCAAAAAAATACTGGGAAGAAAAAGACACTGAAGGAAAGACTAAAATAAGTTAGAAAGAAAAAGGAAAGAAAGGGATAAATAGTCAATGAAGAAAAATAAAGCTGCACAATTTTTTCAGTAAATTCTTTTGTCAATAAAGTCCAATCAGATTGAGTAAAACAGGAAAAAAAATCAAAGTTAAACTATAGGTGTATTGAAACTATTCTGCAATTAAGACATGCTTCAACCAAGCAGAATGTCACAGAGCAAGCAAGATGTGACTACCTTGCCAAAAAAGGTACCAAGCCACGTGGCTAACATAGACAAAAATAATGGGCTAATGTAAGTTATAAGAGTAAATAAGAAGCCTGAGCTAATGGGCCAATCAGTTTATAGTTAATGTAGACCTCGGTGTGATTTCTTTGGGAGTTAACTGCGGGAACTGGGCAGGACAGAAACCCCGACAACACACTCTAATATGTGTGTGCTCTGAAATGGGAAGTTTATTTTATGGTCACATGTAATCTATCTTAATAAACATGTTATATGAACTTGTAAAAATGTATGCTACTCTTTTAAGTATAGTGCTAGGTAAATGAGTGAGTAACAGATAGTAAGTAGGTAGAAAATGATAGATATATAAAGAGACAAGGAGAGATGTTTAGATAACTGACACATAGTAAATAACAGACAATAGATAAATGAGAAGTAATAGAAATAGAGTAGATAGATAAGTATAGGTAGGGAGGTAGGTAGGGAGGGAGGGAGGTAGGTAGGTAGATAGATAGATAGATAGATAGATAGATAGATAGATAGATAGATAGATAGATGATAAATAGTAGGTACGTAGGACATTTTAGGTGGGTAAAGATATATCAAAAGATAGTTAAATGGCAAATAGGTACTAAATAACAGATAATACATCACATACTGATAAATAGATGGGTGGAAAGTGGTAAGTAGGAATATAAAAATACAAAGATAGATGACAGATATATAGTAATTGATAGATAATAGATATCTATAGAATAGGTAAATAGAAATGATAGGTAGAGAAACAGAAATAGGTGTTAGATACATAATAGATAAGTAACAGGTGATTGATACAAGGTATATAGATAAGTTATAATAGGCAGACAGAGATACAGAGAGCAGGTGAAGGGAATAAGAATTGTCTTAGGTCGTTTTGCATTGCTAGAACAGAACCAAGATTAATGTAGAAAAAGCAGAAATTTAGCTTCACCTTTCCAAAAGCTGGAAGTCTTAAGTTACAGAACTGGTATCTGGGGGCCATGATGCCTGGCTATGCTCTTATGAGGGGAAACTAAGAAAGGTCAGAGTCGAATATTGCGCGAGGAGTCCTCCTTCATAAAGTCCTTAATCTCACCGTGATAAAGGAGCCATCATGGCCACACTGGCTCTCTAAGGCCCCATCTCTAATGCTCTTCCCTTGCCAATGCCAGGATTTCAAGAGACTAGACTCAACCCACAATAGAATTGCTCACATGCCAATATATAGTTTCTGCATATTTTCTGAGTCTGATCTAGCTTTTATTTTTTTTTTCATATAAATTTCTAGAGCAGTGTGTTACAGCCTTAGCTGTGATGGTGGCTCTGTCTCATGCCAATTCCTCAGCCTTGGGCTTACTCCATCTTCGTGACACCAGGTAGCTGTTATTAAACATCCTTTTTAACTCCTGTAGTAACCTATTGCCTAGTACTTTGGATTCGATATTATTCTGAATTATTTCAAATAACTGCGGGGCTGGGGATGGAAGCCGAGCCTTGAACATGCCGTGGCCCTGCTGCTGAGCTACACTCCAGAGCCCTCGCTGAGTTCTTTGCTCTGGCTGCAGGTGTTAACTGTGGGAGGGGGCACTTTCTGTGTCCTGGGAAGAGCTTTTGTGCCATGGGGAGCCTTACGTTCTCTGTGCTGCCAGTTCTCTCCTGATGCTGGTCAGATCTACTTTCCTGAGCGATTTTATTTCAGATAGCTCATGACTCATCTTCTTCCTCTCTTATATCTTCTTTCTATTTTTCCACTTCCTCTCTGGAATTTCAGCATAGCTCTTTGGCCACAGGGTACCAATTTCCTCTGAAATTCAATCTATCTTGAAAGAAAGTCCATTAAGGCTCAAGATGTTTCTTAAGGGAAGTGAAACATTCCATTCTGTAGGAACCTCCTTAAAACTTGGGAAGTAAAAAGCTCAAAGACTTGAGGAAGTGTACCTGGAAGTGTTCTCCTGCCTGCTGGTTCCCCTGGACTGGGTTTTCTCCACCAATCTGTTTCCGAAGCAGCTTATAGAATAACTACTCTGAGGCTTAATATTGATTACATACTCTTTGGTCTATTAGCTCAGACTTCTTATTAACTAACGCTTGCATCTTAAATTAGCCCATTGCTATTATATTTTAGCATGAGGCTTGTGATTTTTTACCTCACGTCTTGCTTCTTGGGTGGCTACATGGCGTCTGTCTGAATCCATCTTCTTTCTCCCTGCATTCAGTTTAGTTTTCCCACCTAGCTCTATTCTATCCTGCCATAGGCCAGAGCAGATTCTTTATTAACCAATGGTAATAAAACATATTCAAAGCATACAAAGGGGAATTCCACACCCACATCAAATCCCTGAACCCGAGTAGATTATCTAGGTCCTTCTTTCTCTGAGTATATGTGAGCAGCAAGCACTGCTGGGAAGTAATCTTAGATAAACTATGTTGTTGGAAAAAGGTAGAGACCAGCTTTGCTGCCTAGAAGAGGTGCCAACTACCTGTGCTATCGGGCAAATATACTCTCCAACCCACTGAGCTGCCTGGAGGTTGTGCAGTGAGTTCTGGACTTTTGGCTTTTGTGAGCAATCACCCTGACCTGAATGATTTTAGGGAGAAGCAGCTGTCTTTAAGCCCTCCCACACAATCATAAAAGTAACTCTGAAAATTCACCAAACAGGAGTTTGGTGGTGTACTGATTATTTTTTTCTTAACTGGTCCTAAACTAAAAGTTTCTTGGGAAGAGAGAACCTCACTTGAGGAATTTCTTCCATCAGATTGACCCACGGGCTAGCCTGCAGGGTGTTTTTCTGCATTAATGATTGATATGAGAGGGTCAAGCCCACTGTAAACAGTGCCACTGTTGGACAGGCCGTCTTGACGTGGAGAAGCAAACTGAGCGAGCCATTGGCCACAAGCCACCGAGCAGCACTCTGTCATGGTTTGTGCTCTTACACTTACCACCAGATTCTTGTTTGAGAACCTGGTTGGCATCTCAAAATAATGGTCTGCAACATGGAAGTGTTTCCGCTGTTGCAGAGCTGGACATTGTGGTGAAGATATTTTCCTATTGGCAGCAACACAAAAATTAAGAGAAAGAGAGGCCCTTGGAAGAGAGTATGGCACAGGTGTGGGTGTGTGCTTCCCAAGGGAGAGCAGGGGGAAGTAAGATTGAGCTGAGTGTGAGTCCGGCCTTCTCGGAAGAGAGTAAGCCATGAATTGCCTTAGCATGATCTATGTTTACTGTTTGGCAATTCTCCGGTTATGTCTTGAAAGGTAGGAGAAACATTCTTTTCTCTCTGTATTTTGATGAGAGTGGTATGAGGAGATATAAAATGTAAATGCAATTTCAGCAGATAAGGGAAAAACAGAAGCCAAGGGGATTGATTGCACACGTCCTTTAACACCTGCCCTTTCCCTGGGAGTGGCATTACATTACTTGTGAGATTCCTACACAATTGCTGTTTCATGGATGAGGAGGGAGAAGGGCCTTGAGTAGTTGTGAACTGTGCTGGAATTCTTGTTTTCCTGTGGCAAAGAGCTTCAACTGGATCTCAGTGATATCTATGTTGTGAATACCTTTGGCTAATAAAGAAACTGGCTTGGCCTGAGAGGGTAGAAAAGAGCTAGGTGGGAAAAACCAAATTGAATGCTGGGAAAAAAGAAGGAGGAGTCAGAAATAAGCCATGGATCCACTGCCAGAGACAGACATGCCGAAACTTTGCCAGTAAGCCACAGCCACATGGCTATTTCCAGGTTAATGGAGATGGGTAAGTTTAGGATATAAGAGCAAGCTAGAAATATGCTTAACCTATTGGCCAAACAGTTTTGCAAAAAAATATAGTTTCTGTGTGATTATTACGGGACTAGAATGGATGGAGACCTCATACTAAAAATTGGTGCCCTAATATATAAGAGCTAGCCAATAAGAAGCTAAAACTAATAGGCAAAATATTGTTTTAAATAATACAGTTTCTGTGTGTTTATTGCGGTTCTGAGCTGCTGGGAGGCTGGGAAATAAGCAAGAGACCTCCTACTACATCTTAGGACATAGGGATTTCGTTTCTCATTTCTCCCTAGCCTACTTTCCCATCTTGCTTCATTTATAGGGCATATTTACTTGGTAAAGATACTTATTTCATCCCTCCATATTATGCCAAATATTTTTTTAATGTTTATTTATTTATTATGTATACAATATTCTATCTGTGTGTATGTTTACAGGCCAGAAGAGGGCACCAGACCTCATTACAGATGGTTGTGAGCCACCATGTGGTTGCTGGGAATTGAACTCAGGACCTTTGGAAGAGCAGGCGATGCTCTTAACCACTGAGCCATCTCTCCAGCCCGCCAAATATTTTTTTTAAAGCGTGCACTTTGTTATTATTAGCCTAGGCAGTTTGGATGCTCACCTTACTAGAACTGGATGGAGGTGGGGGTTCCTTGGACTTTCCATAGGGCAGGGAACCCTGATTGCTCTTCGGGCTGAGGAGGGAGGGGGATTTAATTGGGGGAGGGGGAGTGAAATGGGAGGCGGTGGCGGGGAAGAGACAGAAATCTTTAATGAATAAATAAATTTAAAAAAAGAAAAAAAGAATATAACCTACTTAGTCCAATCAGAATAATCTTGCCAGTGACTCCAAGCAGAATTAAGTGAAAATTTCCAAATTCATTTTCTTATCACTTGTGAACTCTGCTGTTCTCATGCCATCTAATAAATGCAGGCCTTCGAATAATGTTGCCTAGTCTCTAGTATGTGTTGAGTTAACAGAAAAGCAAGACTTATGTTTTTAATTAGGAGTCAAACTGCAAAGGACTATTAAGTCCAGCTGGTCCATTTATCAAATTTAATCAAAAGTTTCCTACTGTCCTGCATCTCACTGAAAATGCAGACTGAAATTCTCTGGAGAAAATGTTTTTCTCTCAAGGTGCCAAGTACTGTTTGAGTTTTCTTTGTTCTTCTTTATTGACTGAGAAAACCAATCCAGAAATAGATGGTAATTCTGTAATTATTTTGTAACGTTCTAGAAGTTCATTTCTTTAGGCTTTGAACTTGGCTCGTTTTTGAGTAGTTAAAGGCTACTACTCCCCTGTCTCTGTCTCTAAAGAGATCAGTGCACATATTCTGCTTAATAAGATGGCTGTTGATCTCAAAGCTCTTTGATGAACCTCTCAGACATAAAGATGTCTAACCATCCTTTGGGGCTCATATCTTACATCTCTTCCTTTTTGACCCATGTCTACTGTCTCAAGTGAGGCAGGAAGTCTCGAGTGGGTGTTCCCTGCTAACTGTGTGATCTTGAGCAGACCAGTCACCTATTCTCTGGGTCAGTTCTAGCCTTTATAAAATGAGCCTACAAGTTCACCTTCACTAGATCACAAGAAACACATACAAATCATTTATAATAGGGCTAAGCAGATTGGGAGCTCACAAGATCAGTGGCTGCTTCTACTACTACCACGAGGAAACCACTATGAATGACTATAAATGTCACTTGGGATAAAGGCGGAACTGATGCCCTTATGCTGAAAGAGAAATTTCAATGCTTGCTCAAGTAAGTATGGCCCATGTGGAATCCATCTGGCTTCCTTTCCATCCTCATAATGTGTGCACATCCTCTCTGTGTGTCCTTCCTGGTGCACATTTGCCCTGCTGCCCTGGACCAGCCATCTGTGCTGCCCTGTCTGATGCTGAGCTGGACTATGGATCACCTGGTATTATTACCTATCATTCATCTCCTGCAGCTAGAATATCCTTGGGACATTTCAATACTTCCAGAGGAAGCCTCATGGCTGTGGTCCCCACAGTGCACTGTCCTCAAAGGTCTGGCCTCAGCTCTGGGTCACTTTCTGTGTGTCTCTGTTCAGTCTCCCTGCTCCTGCTTTCTCTGTGTTACCTATGCATGTTTGGGGGGTCACACAATACATTTTCAACATATGCTCTAATTACTGTGTGTAGTGTAAGCCTTGTAAGGTCAGCAACCATGTCTTGTGTTCATGTTGATGTCTCCAAAAATAACACGGGGACTATAACACAGCCATGTGTTTTTATTTTGTGAACGCATTCTGTCCTCCCTCAAGGCTCTGACAGTCATGGAGCCTCTTCCCTGAACCGGCTTTTATAGAGCAGCTTGTGTCCAGTCCCCTTTCTGGCAAGAAAAGAGCTCTGTGCCTCCTTGGCTGTGCAGAAGTAGCTTTTCCAGGTAATTACGGCACAGCACTTGTGCCCACCAATTATTGGAACAGGCATCGCGAAATTACGTAGCGTTGTTCAGTGATGCTTTTGAGGCATCAAGAGAGGTGCCTTCCTTGCGCTCTCTTTTCAAATGGAATTAACATTAACAAAGCAGGTTAACCTCTTATATTGCATGAATCAGTTCTGACCAATATAGTCACCAGGGTCCAGGAGAAGCTTTGTCATGGCAAATCTTGCTCCTTGCTGTGGTTCTGTGGTACCCAGAGCATCCTGTGAGCAGCAGAGCCAGGCAGGCGGCGGCTGTCACTGCTTCAGCCCAGGTGAACACATTAGCGCTTCTCAGAGTCTTCTGATTCGAAATCAGGGGCTTTCCTCTACGGTAGTTAACTTCCTTAAGGTTCTACTATACATGCGCAATTCCAGTTTTGATCCTTTCATTTTGTTTCATGTTGAACAAACTTCTCTGAGAGATGACTGCATGTGAAGAATTCTAGAATCAAAGAAATGCATAGAACATGCCAGTGGAAGGACAGATTTTGACGAGGACAAATGTGTTCGCAGGCCCACAGGAGACACTGTGGGAAGCCTAAAAAGGCCTCTAATAAATCTGATATGTCTAATACGACACTAGAAGATCCAAGCTTCTGCTGCCCATTTCCGCTCAGATTTCTACATCCGTGTGTGTGTGTGTGTGTGTGTGTGTGTGTGTGTGGTGCTGCGGCTGTACATGCCAGTATATGTGGAGGCCAGAGGTCAAGGCCATCTTTATTGCTGGCACTGTTCTCCCGTTGGAGCTTCACTACAGGCATCTACCCGTCATCTGTGCTTATGAGCTTCTCCTTCCATTCTGCTTCCTGCGTCCAGGGCCACCAAGTCCTTCCTATCTTAGCCCTCTGGTACAGCTGCTCTTCCTCAGCCTCCTAGAGACTGGTGAGGTAGAGGAGACTCTGAGGTTGGACCCTCAGAGCCCAGGGCAGTATTTTGTGACATTCCCTAGAGATGCTGGCTAGTATCAGATAGACAGCCTTACTAACCAAACTTTGTAGTTCCCTTCAATGAACCATGATAGGCAGTGTTTTGAAGACATTGAGTCCAGAGATTGCCACCTGTACACACTACTTTTCCTACTATTCCTTGATGGGTTTCAGTCACATGTGGGTCTTCATGTCACCTAAAAGGCATCTAATATAGGAGCAGAATCAACCTGTCTTATGTAGATCCCTTTTGTATAGTAAGTTTCCAAAGCCAACATTCTTTCAATCTAGGCGTAGTCCCAAAATGGTTTATAAAATTAAAATATATATTTATTAAGAAAATTGTATATGTTTTAGGGAGATGGGACATTCCCCTTTTCAAATTGTAAAGTGTGAACAGAGAGTACAGGTACAGTGGTGTTTGCAATCCTGGGCGCATCTTCAAAAATGAAAAATAGCTTGTGTTGATTTCACATAGAGAAACTGCTTTTATTTTCCTGACACAGCTATTTCCTGGGATAATAATAAAAAGCAAGCAAACAAAGACGTATTCTACTTCTTGTCAAGCAGTTGTTTGGTTTTCAAAAGTGGACAGTTATAATTTATCAAAATCCCCCTGTAAGCCCAGAACCATGTTAGAGAATCAAGCTTTGGAAAAGATAATATGTATGAAATGTTGACAAAGTCTTGTCCCAGCAAGACCCCTAGACCTTCTTTCTCTTTTGGATGAGCTGTGATATTCATTGAACCTGGAGTCTTGGAAATCACAGCCATAGTAAGGAGTGGAGCATAGACCTGGGAAGGGGTGGAGCTAAGTGAGTCTGTTGAAGGATGGAACTTGGAGGTTGGTCTGTAGAGATGCTATGGGACAGAAAAAAGCCAGCCCACCTTGCAAGTTTTCTGTGGCTGCATGATCTCTGTGCCTCTGTCCAAGGAGAATCACAGTGAAGGTGATGATGAGGAGCATGGGAAGTTTTGGGGACCACAAGCTTCTCTGGAATGCTCTTGGAGGGTTTTTCGTTCATTCATCACTCACCAGTCAGGATAGGGAAGCTTGAAAAGAAAAGAACATTCCATGTACCCTCCCCCCGACACTTGAGTCCTTTTTGTTACTTCTTAACCTCTAGAGGCTGGATACACCAGAGACTTTGGGTGGAACCCAACATGACTGACAAAAGAAAGAAAAAGTCAACAAAATGTTTCCTAATGATATTCCACTATACTCATAGTCTTGAGCCTAGCCCAACCATAGTCAGAGAGGCTTCAACCTGTAATAGATCCAGAAACCCACAGCCAAACATTAGGCAGATCTTGGGGACCTCTCAGAAGAGGGGGAGGAAGGATTGCATAAGCCAGAAGAATCAAGGATACCCCAAGAACACAGCCCATAGAATCATTTAATTAGGGTTCATACGGGTCCACGGAGACTGAGCAACAGTAATGGAGCCTACATAGGTTTGAGCTTGGTCCTTAGCATCTCTGTTACAGTTGTGAGGCTTGGTGTTCTTGTGTGACTTTTAATACTGGCAGTGGGTGTTGTCTCTGACTCTTTTCCTGCTCTTGGGACCCTTTGCCTCCTACTGGATTGCCTTGACCAGCCTTGACATGAGGGTTTCTGCTTAGTCTTATTGTAACTTGTTATGGCATGTCTCATTGACATCCCTGGGGGCCTGTTTTTTTTCTGAAGGGAAACAGAGCAGGTGAGGAGGAGAGACTAGGAGACATGGAGAGAGGCAAAACTTTTGTTGGTATGTAATATATAAGAAAAAAAAGTTTAAAAAACTGAACAGAAAAGAACATTTTGCCGTACAACACTGTAAGAATATGAAATCTAAGATTTTGTAATAATTTAATACCCTTCTGTAAAAAAAAAAAATCCCTCTTTAAAAGCAAAACAATTGAAGAGAGGGACTATGTTCAACTTGAAAAAAATAGGAAAAAAAACACAAAGAGAGCTATCTTGTTGTCCAGACGCCCCAGGTTTGCGTCTGACTTAGGACTTGTGACAGCCTCTGGGAGATCAGTGGAGCATGGTGAGGGTAGTGCAGGCATGCCTGCAGTTTGAACAGGGGATCCCCCCTCAGCGGCTGCCTAGGGCACCAGGTCACTGGCCTGGCTTTTAGGTCTACTTTACTCTCTACCTTTTCCAAAGCCATAGAGCCCCAGATAACATTTCCCCATGCTTCTGTACTAATGACTCCTTTTTCATCTAAGAAAGGAATAGGCTCATGGCTGTACCTGTATCCCAGTGGCCTCTGAGAACAGTAAATGTGAAGCATTCCATTTGGAATTTCTGATTTGTGGCATTGCACACAGGGCTAAGTACTTTCTCAGATCTAAAGCACAGTACAAGATCCTATAACCAACAGGGTTATCAGTTATTACATGCTCTTAAAGTATGTACACTATTGTGTCACATGCAAGAATACCAAAGCCTGATTGTTTTCTGGTCCTCTCTGCTTGATAACTTTTTAAAATCTTTTCACTTTACAGCAGCCTATCCTTGAAAGTAAGGTGAGTTTCTTGTAGACAGTAAAAAGATGGATTTGGAGAAAGAGAAAGATTAGCCTGGAAGACATTTTCTTTGAAAATATTGTCTAGGGTACTTGGGAAGTTATGTGGCCTCACTCATGAAGCTGGCTTTTTACAGACACTTTGAATTTGCACTGAGTTCTTTTGAGACAAACTTTTAAACCACTATATCCACAAATGACATTAACGTAGACACAATACTTAGAGAAGTGTTTTTGTTGTTGTTATTGCTTTATCCATGGGAAGGACAATGGTGTGTGGAGGTGCAAACATTTCCATGCCTTTTGGGGACTCCCCACAATAAGTAGCTATTACCTTTCTGTACATGCTTCCATTATCAATAGGCTTACTGCTGAAGGACCCAACTCTTAAATTCTAATCTTGTGTTGGGCATTCCTTGATTAAAAGTCTCTCCTTTGTGGTGTATTCTCATCAATTTTGATTATTAAATGGACAGTGGGTGTTTTTTTACTTCCTTAGTTATGAAAGAATGCTTTCAAGATTTTTTAAATGGTCCATAGAGCAGAGCTGGTCATGATGAATCATATCAATAAATCCATGTGCTGAAGAGGATGCAGCAAGGTGAATCATGAGTTTGAGATCAGCTTAGGCTACACTTGGATGAGTCAAGAATCTGTACACACCCGTAATCACAGCCCTTGGAAGGTTAAGACTGGAGGACCTTGAGTTTAAGACTAGCCTGGGGTATGTAGCCAGACCCTGCCTAAAACACAAAAACAGAAAATCAAACAAAATCATCATCATCATCATCATCGATAGTAATAATAGAACAGGTCAGCATCAGGTAAAGACATGTCACTGGGTTCTGCTGCAAAGTGTTGTGCATTCATAGGGCTTCTGTGCAAATGTTGACATGGTATAACACTGTGTTATATAATGGCAGTGTTTATCTTACATTTGATTGTTCTATTATACTATAAAGCTGCACTGAATGTACTGTGTAGGAGTTTGAGAGGTTTGTCTTTAATTGCAGCTCGGCAGAGAGTTAGCTGAGTATTCATAACTACTGCTGACATGGCGCCAAGAGCTGAAACAATTACTCCGTGAAGTCTTCGCGTGAAGCTTCAAGGGAAAGACGAGAGTGCTGAAGCCAGGTTTTATTTTAAGATCTTTAGCTGATGGCTATGAGAACCGTGTAACAGAGCCCTGCACTGCTAAGGAAAAGTTCCAGAAGGGCGAAGGTGTAGTGTACGTCATTAGTTTCAAAGGAAACATGTCTAGCAGAGCAGAGCTGAGGGTGACTGGAGCCACACTGGTATGCCGATGTCCCCACCAAGTACAACTCTGTGCAGGCCTGCTTTCTGAGAGTTAATGCATGGTGTTGAAAATCTATGTTGCATTGTATAAGAAACAAAGCTTACAGTCTTTGTGAAAACGTGTTCAAATGAAACTTGATTTGATGGGAAATGATGAACAGAGAATCGTTATTCACCCTCTTTTTACAAGAAAAGAAACAGGATGAACATTTTCAATGTCTCATTCACTCAAGTCTCACAGCCAGCAGTGTTCGTCACAATCATCTTTGTCTCTGGTCTTCCTGGAGTATGGCATGACCATCTCTAGAAGCAGGTAGCTGAATGCAGCTGCCATGCTACAGAATGAGTCAACTTCTTAGGGGGGAAATCGGTTGGTTTCTCCTTTGATTCCATCTAACAGTGTCTCAGAGAACAAGACAAGTCACTCCATTTGGACGAGATTTTTTTTCCAAGTGATTTCACCCCTTGTATAAGTGACAGCATCTAGCAAGCTCGTAAAGAGCCTGGAGGCTTACTGTTCAACTGAATATTGGGCTTCTTGCCCCTGAAGGAGAATGTGCACAGGAAAAATGCCCTTAGAACAAGTTTTAATGAATTTTATCGAGGGATGAAAGGAATGACAAGGCACATATGTATCACACATAATTCGATATTTTCAAGCAAGCACACATTCACACACTTTGCTGTGGGACCATACCTTGGTGAACCCATGAGTATATTTTTCATAGCCAAAAAGTTTTTTAAAGTTCCACAGCCATTCAGTCCCAAATAAACACACAGAGGCTTATAACAGTTATAAACTGTGGCCTCTGAGCTCAGGCTTATTACTAACTACCTCTTGCATCTTAAATTAGACCTTAATTTTTGTCTATGTTAGCGATGTGATTGGTACCTTTTCTCAGTAAGGCATTTTCATCTTGCTTTCTCTGTGTCTGACTGGTGACTGTGTCTCTGCCTTTCCTCTTCCCAAATTAGACAGGCAGGAAGTATAGAAAGGGCAACCAGACTAGGAGAATTCTGGGATGAGGAAAGGCAGAGACACATTTGCCACCTAGACACAAAGGAAGCAAGATGTGAATCCCTTACTGAGAAAAGGTGCCAAGCCACATAGCTAAGCATAGACAAGAATTATGGGTTAATTTAAGTTGTAAGAGGTAATTGGTGATAAGCCTGAACAATAGTCCAACCAGTTTATAATTAATATGAACCTCTGTATTTATTAGGAACTGAATGACTGTGGAACTGGGTGGTACAAAACTTCTGTCTACATTATCGTATTAAAACCTGTTCATTGTACAGGGTTTGTAGACATTTTCACATAGAAGACATGGATCCTGTTCACCAACCCAACCCTCCCTTTAATCTCCTCTTTACTTTCCTCCCTTGTTAGTCCTCTTTGTTTCACCACTGAGGTTCAATTCTACTTTCTACAACATATGTCAATTTTATATATCTACAGAAAATCTAGGATACAGAACTGAGTGAAAACATATTTTTGTCTTTTCTGAGTCTGACTTAGTTTGCTTAATATTCTAATCTCCAGTTGAATTTATTTTTCCTGCAAATGTCATTTCTTTCTTTAAGGATAGATAAAATTTCATTACATACATATATGCACATATATACATATATGTGTGTGCATATATATGCATATTACAATTTATTTGTTTATGTCCTCTGTTTATGGTTACATAGACTGATTCCATAATTCAGTCATTGTAAAGACAACTTATAGAAGAAATAGTTTCCTAGGGCTTATGGTTCCAGAGGAATAAGAGTTCATCAAGGCCAGGAAGCATGGCAGGAAGTGATAGGAAATGGATGCTGAGAACTCACATTGTGAACCACAACCATCAAGCAGAGTAAACAACTGGACATGGTATAAGTCTATAAACTCTCAAAGTCCACCTCCAGTGACATACTTTTTCTAATAATGCCATATTTCCTAAATCTCCCCAAATAACACCACCAAGTATGGCTTGAGTATGCAAATACATGAACCTGTGTGTGCATTCTCATTCAAACAATCATAACAGTGCAGTGTGTGTGTGTGTGTGTGTGTGTGTGTGTGTGTATTTTGAGAGAAATAGCTAGAAGACTAGGTTTTGAGTATATTTGTCATAAAAATGGCACAAATGTAGAGTGATGAATATGTGCTAATTACTTTGATTTGACACTACAAGTTCAATATAAAAGTGAAACCAAAATACCCTATTCTTACCCATAAATATATGTCAGAAAAAATGACAAAAATAAGCGCATAAAGAAATGTATTATTCTATATATCATGGTAAATCTATGATATGAATTTCTAAGATTGCTTTGTCTGTCTGGAAAAGAATAATGTTTTAGTAAACACCCTTCTGCAATGTGTTGTCCTGGAGTTTCTCAGGCAGACATCAAACAGTGGTGTAGAGGTGTTGCATGGTTTCATCCTTTTGAAGAACCTCTATAACGCTTCCCAGAGTAATGGACTAATTTACATTTCCACCAGGTATACATAAGAGCATCTTCAGATTTTCACCAAGAGATGTTTTGGGTTTGGATCTCTGACTGGGATAATGTGAAATCTCAATTCAGTTCCAGTTTTATTTCCCCCGTGGTTACAGATGTTAGACGGGTTTAATGTTTTTTGACCTTTTGCACTTCATCTTTTGAGAGCTGTCTGGCTTTCACTAGTCCATTTATTGATTGGGTTATTCGTTTCTTACTTAGTTTCTTAAGTTCTTTGTGTATTCTACTTACTAATCCTCTCTGTCAGATAAGTCTTTACTAAAGATTTCGTTCCTTTCTGCAGGCTGCTTCTTCTCTCAATTATTTCCTTTGTGTAGAGAAGATTTTTAATTTCATGAAGTTTCATCTGTCAGTTACTGGCATGATTTTTTTTTCTGATGAATTATTTTTTAGGAAGTTCTTGCCTAAGCCTGTCTCTTTAAGTGTCCTCCTCACAGTTTCAATTTTAGACTTTCAGATCTTGCATAATGATCTTTGATCCAGTTTGTACTAAGTGAGAAATGCCCATTGGGTTTCATTCTTCTGCATGTGAATATCCCATTTTCCCATCCCCATTTGGCAGTAATCTTTTCTGTATGTTTTCTGACACGTCTGTCAGAATTTAAGCAACTGCAGCTCCGGGTTATATATCTTGGGTTATTGATCTGAGTATCTGTGCTGATGCCAGTGTTGTTGTGTTTTTGTTACTGTGGCTTTGTAGTATAACTTGAACTTAGTCATGGTGGTTCCTCCAGAAGGGTTCTTTTTATTTGAAATTGGATGTCTGAGGTTCTTTGTGCTTCCATGTGCATTCTAGGAGTAAATTTTCTATTTCTGTAAGGAATGTCATTGCAGTTTGGAGAGGGATTACTTTGACTCCCTGAGTTACTTTTGTAGAATAGCTGTTTTTATTAATTCTACTGATCCACAATCATGGGAAGCTATGTTTTCCTTCTAGCGCCTTCTTCAATTTCTGTTTTTAGTGTTTAAAATTTTAATACTGGGAGTCCTTAAATTTCTTCATTAGAGTTACTTCAGAGTATTTTCTGAGGCTGTTGTGGGTAGAATTATTTTCCTTATTTCTTCCTGAACACATTTAATATTGATATACAGTGGAGTGGCAAGGATTGGGTGTTAATTTTTTTATCTAATGGCATCATTAGGATATTTTACATACACGATATTTTACATATTTACATGCAGGATACATATATCATTTGCAAATAAGGATGCTTTTATTTATTTATTTCCTATTGTTGCTATGTTTATCTCTTTCCCTTGCCTTATTGCTAGTGAGTGAATTGACAAAATGAACATCTTTGTCTTGACCCCAAATTTATTGGAAATACTTTGTTTTTTCCAAATTAGTATAATGTTGGTTTCACATATATTGTACATAACCTTTTTTATATAAAGATAGTTTTCCTCGTTCCTAGTTTCCTCGAGGTTTTTCATGAAGGTATGTTGATTTTTGGCATTTCTTCTGCATCTGTTGAAATGGCTATTTCTGCTCTACAGTCCACTTATATGGTATATTAAATTTGCTGATACAGATATGCTTATTGGTATGATAAGCTGCCTCTGAACCCCTGGAATGCAGCCAATGTGTTCAGGTGAATGGCCACTTTTATATTCTTGAATTCAGTTTAAAAGCATTTTTATTGAGGACATTTGCATTTATGTTCATCAGGAATACTAATCCATAATTTTCTTTTTTTGTGATGTCTCTATCTGGGTTGGGAATAAATCAGCATATACAAAGAGTTTTATAGCATTTCTTTTTTTCTTTCTTTGAATTAAGATAACAATAGACTAAGTTAAAGGTTTGTTCAAATTCACCATTGAGTCCATTTGGACCTGGGCTTTTTTTTTTAAGTGGAGACATTTTATCATGGCTTCAATCTCACTATTCATTGTAGATATGTTTAACTTACTTATAGCATCTTCATTTGATTTTGGCAAGTCATATATGTCAAGAGATTACTCCTTTTCTTGTAAAATTTCCAATTCACTAAAATATAAATTTTTAGGTATGTTATAATTATTTCTGAGTTTCACAGTAATCTGTTTCAGTGCCCTTTTTAAATTCCAATTGTGTTGATTTGGGCTGTCTATCTTTCATCTATCAACTATCTCTCATCTATCTATCTATCTATCTATCTATCTATCTATCTATCTATCTATCATCAATCAACTATCTATCCATATTTAAAATGAACAGAGAGATTGAAGCCATGGTAAAATGTCTCCCACTTTAAAAAAAAAAAAGCCCAGATCCAGATGGACTCAGTGGTGAGTCTTGGAGGGTTACCTTGCTCAGCCTCAATATAGTAGGGAGGGTGTTGGACCTTTCCCAAAGCAATGTGCCTTACCCTCCTGAGGATTGGTTGGGGGTAGGGAAAATGGAGAAAATGGAGAAAATGGGAGGAGAGGAGGGAGTGGGAACTGGGATCGATATATAAAAAAGATAGTTTGTTTTCTTTTTTTTAAAAAAAGAAAAAAATGCAAAGTCATCAGGGATTTTTCTTCAGTTGTGTTTTGTGGCTCTGGCTCTTTCTTGACAGGCATGTTAGCCTTTGAACACAGCATGAGCCAAGTGTTCAACATCACCCTTGTGTTCTCATTTATCCGCTGTTGTTAGCACTGTTTGTTATGACTGTTATTTCCTTTGTTTAATGTTGTTCTGTTTGCATAAGTATTTGACAATGTCAACAACAGCCAAACAAAAGTCCAAGCACCTGAAAATCTATATATTTTGCTTTCATTATTTATTTTAATTCAGAATAATAGTTCATCTGGACTCATAGTCTTCCACAGTCATTTGGAACACATAGTCTGTGTCCTGCTTTGCTTATAGGTAGGCACTTGAACAATTATGCGGGACAGAGTCCAGAAATTAGTGTTGATGATAGTTCCTAAACCTACCTACAGGCTTTGATCTGTATATGTACGCATGCACATATGTGGTAACGTATACATGCATATAGGTATGTGTTCATGTGGTCTTGCTGAAGCCAGAGTACAAGCTTTGGTGTCACTCATTCCTCAGGAAGCCACTCTCCTTGTTTTTTGACACAGGGTCTGGAAGTAACTTGTAGCTATGCTGGCTAAAATTGAATCCTAGGGATCTGCTTGATTTTTCTTTGCTAGCGCTGGATTACAATCATGTGCCAACACCTGACTTTTAATGTGAGTTCTGGGGCTCAAACTCAGATCAGCCCTCTTCAAATGCAGGGCTTTGTGGAATGAGCCATAGGCCAATGGATGGAATTATCAAAGTTAATTGGAGTCACCGAAAATCATGCAGCGACCTTAACTGGCTTTACACTAAACAAGGCAAGAGCCTGCTTCTCCTCGAGGTAAGTTCTCAGTCCTGGACTCACTTAACCATTACGCAAGCTCTCTGCATCACCACTTCTGCTTCTCCAAATGGCTCATTGCACTCCAGCCATCACATCCGCACCCCCAAGTTGATAGATAGATGAAAGATAGACAGCCCAAATCAACACAATTGGAATTTAAAAAGGGCACTGTAACAGATTACTGTGAAACTCAGAAATAATTATAACATACCTAAAAATTTATATTTTAGTGAATTGGAAATTTTACAAGTAAAGGAGTAATCTCTTGACACATATGACTTGCCAAAATCAAATGAAGATGCTATAAGTAAGTTAAACATATCTACAATGAATAGTGAGATTCAGGCCAGAGAGGAAATGAGCACACATGTTCACCCTATTCCCTCCGGTAATTCCCTTAGGTACGGGCCCAGAGGAACCTCAATCCCAGGCATGAGATAACTTATTTAGCTGACCTAGCAAGCACATGCTTTGCTTTGCTTTGGTTTCTTTAAACAGTTATTAACGTAGCCCAGGAACTGAAGCTTAATCACAGATACGCACAGGCCATGCCACGAAGCAACGGACGGACGTGATGAAGAACTTTGTTTCTAAGGATATTGAGAGAGGTAGTGCCAGATATAGGGACTGAAAATGTAATATTCTTACTGTAGGTGGCAATTTTCTCAAAAAATTAAAACATTTATTTATTTATGTATTTATTTATTTATTATTTAATGTCTGTAAGCAGAGACTGCTCATTTGTTTCCTGGCTGCCCAGACACGAATAAGCACACAGAAACTATATTAATTACAGCATTGTTCGTCCAATAGCTTAGGTGTATTTCTAGATAGCTCTTACATCTTAAATTAACCCTTTTCTAGTAATCTATGTATTGCCACAAGGCATCCTTATTTGGCAGCTACATGGTGTCTCACTGACTCAATCAATCATAAATCTGTATCAGTAGACCAAGATCCATACCAATTCAAAGTATTCATCTCTATATCATATCCCTCTTTAAGTGAAAACAAACATTCATAAACAATCATTTTGGGAATTTCGGCATTGTTTTCTCCATACCTCTTCCTGCTCTTTGTTGGACAAAGTATTTTCTTTTGGGGGATTCATGGAGACATTTTGGGGGATTTTGTTCCATCAAACCATAGGTTCTCATCTTCTATAGAAGCAAAAGCAGAACCTCTTTTCCAAAGTAAAATATCCTTAAACTCAAATTTTGAAGTAAAGATACCTTTAAAATATATATGTTGGTAGCTTAATAACCCCCACAATCAAATGTTTCTCTGCAGTCAAAAAATTTAAAGAAAATACAATAATATATACACAATCCAGACTCTCTGTGTATATTTAATCTTTATGTAGCTTTTTTCTCTATTACTTTATTTTTATTTTTTATTTTTTTCAAGACAGGGTTTCTCTGTAGCTTTGGCACCTGTCCTAGAACTAGCTCTCATAGACCAGGCTGGCCTTGAACTCATAGAGATCTGTCTGCCTCTGCCTCCCAAGTGCTGGGATTAAAGGCATGCACCACCACTGCCTGATTCTCTATTACTTTTTAAATATTTTTTTAATTTTTTACTTTACTTTTTTAATCTAAGACTGTCCTCTTTTTTATTACTTTTACTCACTCTTTAGAGACTTTGCTTTATTTTTTAAACTATTTCTTTTTATAACTGTCTATACTGTTTTTCTTCTCTCTCCCAAGCCTATATACATTTTTAAAGTACATTATGACCTGCTTAGAGGTTTATTTATATCTGAATCTGTCTTTATTGCATATTTGTAATCATTTTATGACCAGGAGCACCCTTGTTTTTAAAATGCTAAGTGGGCATGACGAGGACCAACTCCATGGCCCTGCCTGTTAGCTCCACCCATCCAACATGGCAGAAGTATGTTCACTGCCTCTCCCAGCCATGTGGGTTTTGCTGATAATACTGAGTCAGGAAGCCTCCTCTTAAAGGAGTCATGCCTCTGCTCCCCACCAGCAAACAGGATATCTCAAAAAATGTGGATACCAAGAAAGTCTAGAATCCCTCTTTTTTTCTTAATCTTTCTTTAGGTCTTATGTGGATCCGTGCCCCAGATGGTGGGTGCCATCATGTAAATGGTGACTGCTCATTCATTGTCCCAGCTGCTCAGACCTGAATAATGACACAGAAACTATATTAATTACAACACTGTTCACCAACAGTTTAAGTGAATTTCTAGCTAGCTCTTACATCTTAAATTACCCCATTAATCTGTGTATCACTATAAGGCTGTAGCCTACCAGTAAGGTTCCAACATCTTTCTTTTTTGGCAGCTACATTGTTCCTCCATGACTCTACCTACTCTCTCTCTATATATCTCTGTTTATATTTCCTGCCTGGATTTACTCTGCTAACCTGTTGGCCAAAGCATCTTTATTCATCAACCAATAAAAGCAGCACATCTACAGAAGAACATCGCACATCACGTGTGTGTGTGTGTGTGCGTGCGTGCATGCAGTATGTGTGTTACATGCACACACTCACGAGTGCATACTTGCATTTAAGTCACCAAGTAGGCTATGCTGGCTGCCAGCAAGACACCAGGGATCGTATTGTATCTGTCTTCCCAGCACTGGGATTCCAAGCATGCCATATGTCTGGCTCTTAGGTTCTAGGAATTGGATTCAAGTCCTGTGTACAAGACAGGCACATTACCAAATAAGCTATCTCCTCAGATGTCATAACTGTCCCTTTGAGAAGTATTGCTCTAAACATTTGCTGTAATTAGTGGCTAGCTGTAGGTATAAGAGTTCTGTAGTATTATATGTATGTATTTCACACTCATCATCTTTCAAGTTCCAGTATCTAAATAATTTGGCAAACATTGTGTTTCATGTGGAAGTAAATCTCAGGAAGTCTTCATTCTACTGACAGCCACCCTGAGGATGCAGGTGGATGCATTGCTTTCCCAACAGCTTCACAAGGTTTATAGCTACTTGGTCCTGCTTTGTCCTTGTGCTACTCAACTTTCTACAACCATCACAAATACCTGATAGTGAACTAATAGAGGACTGTTTTAGAGGTTTCGCCAGAGTTGATCTGGGCCCATGGGAGGCAGCATACCCATATCAGAAGCTTAAAACCATGTCAGAGAGAACTCTGCCATGGTAGAAAGATGCTGTTGTGTATGACAGGACCATTGCTAGAGGAGGCTGCTCATCTCACAGTGAGAAGCCAAGGAAATGAGTAAGCAATAGGAAGGGTCCCTTGCCCTTTGTGATGGCAAGCTTCCAGTGGCATTTGAGCAACAATGTCAACCTGAGCTTAGCAGTCTCCAGCCACTGTGGGGATGCACATTCCTATAATAGAAAACTAGCTTTAAAATAAACAGTAAGAGTACTGTAAAGAAAAACGCAGAAGCTGTCTGAGTTACTTATCATGCTTCCTGCTGACTTCTGGGCTTTAGATTTTTATGCGGGTGCTAATTTAAGTGTGAACCTGACATTGAATAATCTATTTTAAGTGGAAAATTTTAACTTTCATTTTCTTGTAATTAATTCTTATTCAACTAACTTATTTTAAATGGTCATGAATTTAAGGTTTTTTCTTTTATTCAATTCTTTAATGTGTTCAGAATGCAATTTCAAAAGCTTACCTATTTATTGATATGGCACTATGAAGTTCAATATTACATCACTGCGCTTCTTTTTTTTCTTACTGTCAGGGATTTAATTTGTGATCACAACAGACTGATGCTTATATCTCCTATATTCACATGTTGAAGTCCTGTGACCTCATATTCAGTTACATCTCAAAATGCCAATCATATTTTCTTAGTTATAACCAAGTATGAAGTTCGTTGGATAGGAGTAGTGTCTTCAGGAATGGGGTTAGAGTCCTTATAAGAAGATCATGCGTGAACCAGACAGCAAGTCCTCTAGTGCCTTGACTTTGGACTTCCCCACCCCCAGAACTATGAGAGAGGAGTGTTTGTAAGTTATCCATGCTGTGGAATTTCCATTACAGAAGACCCAAGCTAAGATAATAGTCATTACTGAACAAAATTTTGAAGTGAATTAAGTAAAAATTGATTTTTAAAAATGAGTTATAATTAACCAGGCAGATTAGGGGCCCACTTCTCCCAGCATGCAGGAGCCTCTGGAAGAAGAATTGCCAGATCCTGGTCTTTCAAGTTAATGAAACAAGAAGAAATGAGGGGGGAAGAAGAAAGGAGGGAAAAATAGGAAGGGAAGAAGGGAGAGAGGGAGGGAGGAAGGGAGGGAGGAAGAAAGAGAGAGAGAGAGAGATGGAGGGAATGAGCTTCACAAAAAATGAGATGAACTAAACCATGAGTTGCACAGAGAAGTCAGGATGTGCTCTTAACATTAAATGCAAACAAATGTATTTTGAAAATGATAGCAAAGAAAATGCATTAAAGTGCAACATTAGGAGAAATCACTAGACCCAAATGGCTCATTTTTACAAAGATTAATAGTGTTTCAAAAACGTAATGGCCTCCAGGGTCACATGGCAGGCCTTGCCAAAGCAAGACCTCATTGGAAAATTGGTACCTGGATAATAAGCAGTGATGGTGTGTAGAGGCGCAGTAAGTTTGTGCACAGGCGAGATATTGTAGGGACAGGACTAGGGATTTTATGGAACTACAGAGTGATGGTGGACATAGAGCCCATGATGGTGTAGAGACCCAGTATATATAACTCAGGCTAAGACTAAACTTTCAAATATTTTGCTTCATCCATCATGCGTTGGAATTACAAGCATGCACCTCCAAGCCCACATCTGGTTATTTCTTTATGGTAAATACATTTTAAAAGCGCTTTCATCCTAAGCTTTTAAAAATAAACCATAAATTAATTTTATCATTAATTACTCTAGGACACAAGAATCAGTAAATTGTTGATTTCTTTAAAATCAGTAAGTAAGGAGAAATGAAACATTCATCCTATTTGCTTATTGAAAACTCTTTTTCTATTAAAAGCTATCTGAAGCAAACCAAGCAGTTGATAATGTTGATGTTTTCCCATTATGTAATTATTTTCTTCAAAAACCAGTTAATGTTGTCTACCAACTTGATGGGATTTAGGATTATCCTCAGGGAGGGGGAGAACTTCTGGCTGTGGATATTAGTTACTTTTCTATTCCTGTGACAAGACATGAAGACCAGGGCAATCTACAGGAGCAAGAGCTTCTTTGGGGCTTATGGTTTCAGAGAGTTCGCACCTGTGTGGTGGAGCAGAGGTAGCAGGTGACAGGTGGCAGCTGGCCAGAGCAGTAGCTGAAAGCTACTGAGAAGGACAGAAATATAAAACCTCAAAGTTTTGCCCCAGGGGCACATCACCTCCAGTCTTTTAATCCATCATAAACAGTTTGACCCACTGGGACCCAGTTAGCCAAACATATGAGCCTATGGGAAGCATTCTCATACAAACCATGTGCTATATCCTTGGGGAACTTTGAGATTGGGTTAACTGAGATAGGAAGACTCATACTAAATACAGGCAACAGGAATCCATGGGGTTGAGTTCAGGACTGAGTAGAAAATAGAAAAGGAGCTGAACACAAACATTCA
Source organism: Microtus pennsylvanicus (assembly GCF_037038515.1). NCBI lineage: Eukaryota > Metazoa > Chordata > Mammalia > Rodentia > Cricetidae > Microtus > Microtus pennsylvanicus. The sequence continues at coordinate 11,925,073 of NC_134596.1, read as the reverse complement.
TTGTTCTTTACTTGCTTCCTGGCTACAGATGCAGGTTGACCAGTTGCCTACAGTTTCTGCTACTGTTTCTTTTTGCCATGATGGACTGTGTCTCCTAGATCTCTAAGCCGTAATAAACCTCTTCTTGAGTTGTTGGGGGTTTTTTTCCACAAGAAAAAAAAACAGTAAATAATGAATAAATATTTAGAAGAAAACTAATTTCCAACCAAAGGGCCTAAATGGCTGTTGACATCACAGTCAGAAATCAGATGTCCTCTTGTACTTACTCTTAGAAGAAATGTTTCCATTCATGCCAAAACCTTGACATGAATGAGTCGACTGTCTTATTCCATATATAGATATGCCTACTATTCTCACAAAACATGGAGAAGAGAGGAACAGTTGAAAGATCCTAAACACCAATATATAGATGATAAGGAACTCTATGAGACAAATGATATGTAGTTTTCAATCAGTATATTACAAGAGAAAACCTAGAAGAAGGGTGTATTAATCAAGCTTGTCTAGAGAAAAACAGAACTGATAGAATGAATGTGTGTGAGAGAGAGAAAGTGAGAATGGATATATATCAATATCTACAAAAATGAGATTTATTAGAGTGGCTTATATCCTATGATCCAATTATTCCAGTAAAGTCTGTCTTGTGGTGGAACGTTTGGGAAGGGTACATGAGTAACAGTGGCATAGAATCTTCCTCCATGTTTATAAGTAGCTGTTGAGGAGAATGAAGAAGGACTGGAAGAACAATGGAGCACTTCGATGACAGCCCAGGAAAGGGCGCATTAGCAATCTTAAACAGACACAGATGAAATAGCCTTGGTGTGACATGCCCCCCTCCCTCACCTTCACGCCAGACTTTGAGCCAACTGCCCTACCTTTAGAGATGAGCAGTCTGCCCGAGCTAGAGTTTCCATTGTTGTCTCAAACCATCAGGACCAAAAGTGACTTGGGCATGAAAGGGTTTTTCACTCCTGCTTGCTTCTTACAATTTATTGGTGGAGAAGGAACTCAAGCAGGACAGGAACCAGGGGACAGGAGCCCATGCAGAGGCCATGGGAGAGCGCTGTGTACGGATGTGCCCCTCACCTTGCTCAACCTCCTTTCTTATAGAATCCATCACAGCCAGCCAAGGGATGGTACCCCGCAAAAGGAGCTAGCCCCTCCCCCAGGCAATCAAGTAATTAAGAAAATACACTACAGGCTTGCCTACAGCCCGATCCTATGGAGATATTTTCTCAGTTGGGGCTCCCTTCTCTCAGATAACTTTGGCCTATGTCAAGTTAACATAAAATTAGCCAGCACACAATCCCACGGTTCTGACAGATCAGGCCTGGATGAGACCAGGCCTCTTTTAAATGTCTACCCCAGAGGATGCCAGAGGGGAGGTCGCCTTTACATTTTAGAAAAGTATGTATCTATTTTATATTTATTCAGTGTGTGCCTGTGAAGGTCAGTGGAGAATTTGTAGGTGTTGGTTCTGCCCTTCCATACTGAGGGTCTCATGGATCTAACTCAGGTGCTGAGGCTCTCTCCACAGCCAACAAGTTCTCCTTAAAGGACTGTGTGCCTCCCGGTGGGGGAGAGGGGATGAGATCTTGAGCATGGAAACATGAAATCCTTTCAATCCACCATTCTGGCAGTTGTATCTTGCAGGGTAATCAATACAGGGTTTTCAGAAGGGCTGTTTGTCCACTGCGGTGAGGATGTCAGATAGTGGGCAGGCCGCAGAAGCCTTCACTCCCACACCAATCAAACACACATCTGAAACAGGCCTAATCTGCTCAGAGGCAGCCGGGACTCCCCAGGAATTTATATCTTCTGCTACCTCCCATTCTAAATCAGTTCTGCAAGAACACAGCGGAATATCCCCAGCACATTCACTGTGTGACTGGCCTGGGAAGGTTGTTTCTCTGCTTTGAACCAAATCAGCAGACCCTACATATCAGCACTGAATTTGGTTTTTGTTTTTTGGGTATTTTTGTTTGTTTGTTTGTTTTTCGAGACAAGGTTTCTCTGTAGCTTTGGAGCCTGTCCTGGAACTAGCTCTAGCTCTTGTACACCAGGCTGGCCTCAAACTCACAGAGATCCACCTGCCTCTGCCTCCCGAGTGCTGGGACTAAAGGTGTGTTCCACCACTGCCCGGCAAGCACTGAATTTGTAAGTAAAGGGGAGGGGCTGATGAAGTAACAATGTGGTTGAACATTGTCCAGCAGCAGATTTTTCTTTCCCTGCTTTCAGAGTTAGGAGTAAACTGGACCACCTAGAAGGAGGGATTTAAACACCCTTTAACCAGCATCACCTGGCAGTCTTTTCTCCTCCTGATTGGCTGAGTGGGCTCCATGTCCTGTATAAGGATGCCCATGATGCGGGGCAGCCTTCCTTATGGATCAGAATACAGAACCAGTTCATGAGCTGTGCATTTAGTTATTTCCATCTTATATTACTTGACATGTAAGGAGGATTACTTTTTTAAACTCAGCCCTATTCCCCGTCACTGTTAAGGTGGCCCTTATTCCGTTTTGGCTCCCAGTTGTCTTGGGAGAGGGCAGCAGTTTTCATAGTGGGTGTTGAAAACTGAATAAGTAAAAATGAACGGACTGTACCAACATAGAGACCACCTGAGATGGAAAGATGATGTATTAGGTTCTTGTCTCTCTGCTATGACAAAGTACCAGACAAAGGCAGCTTAAGGAAGGAAAGGTTTGTTTCTCCTCACAATTCGAGGGGACAGTCCATCCTGGCAGCGTAGGCAGTGTGGCAGGAGCATGAGGCGGCTGGACACATTGTATCAGGAGCATGAGACCACTGGTTACTTCATGAAGACCAGCAGATCCTCCCCCAACTGTCTCTGAGGCAGTCCTTGGTGGTGGGGTGGGGTGGGGACTGGCAGCATTCCCAGGAAAAACCAGGCCAAAAGGTGATGCAGTGCCTGGGGCTCATTTCAAACGGGTCGTGAACTGGTTGCTTTTAAGAATCTCTTGTGGATGCAGACCGTTCTGGTCCCAGACCATCACAGATCTCCATCTTTTCCTAGACCTGTTTCTGGTTATTTGATCTCACTAAGCTACACAGTTACAAAGACTCAGTATCACATGACTCTAGACAACAAGGGGGCACGTAGAGCTTTAAACTGGCAGCTTGTGTGTGTCCTGGAGTCCCTACTGCCTCATATTTCTGCCGATCCTATGGTGCCAAGCTCATATACCTAAAGCTCCGTGGAAGTGTGCAGCTTCCTGTGGTATTAGGATTTCCTACCCTATCCAGGGTGTAGGAGACTGGGGGAGGAGACGCTAGCAGGGAGACACAGTCTCCAAGTCTGGGCACTCCAGCTGTTGGAAGAGAAGGGGGCATCGGTAGCTTTGTAACCCTGGGCTATATTTCCCCACATCTGCTAACGCCTACAAAGTCTAGGGACACTTGCCCTGGGCTCCAGTGATTGGGATTATCCCGACTTTCTGACCTCCACAGCAATCCAGTTCCCAGATTTACTTGGGATCCCAACTCCTGCAATTGCCTCAGACCTTGAGTTGGGAATACACCATGTGGCCACCAGGAGTGACCTGCACAGAACTCCAAGCATCAGCCTTCCCTACCCAACCTGCCCTGCATGTCCCCAACTGTATACACCAGGCAGACCTACATTATCTTCCTAGGATCTGGTGATGTGTGATTTATTGTAAGAAGGCCAGGAGCCTTTGGGACTCAAACTGGGATCTCTGTATGGTCCAGGCCTCTTTCCTTGAAATCATCGAAGAAATACAGAGAAACAGGATACTGTACTCACAGGCTTAGAAGAGTCATGCCGTAGTCTTCCCTTAGGTGACACCACATTGTCTACTCTGTGGATGATGTTTGCTCCTGGTACTGCAGTATCCCTCCGAGCATTCCTGGAGTGTTTAATTGTCAATTCGGTGCCTCAAATAAAGGGTGCATCTCTTGTGACGAGGGCAGGGATACAAGAGTCAATGTGGCACAATTGTGACCCTTTGGGAGGCTGGGGAGGAGAAGGGGTAGAATATGTAAATGGAGTCCTCAAGTTGGTCATACAATGTACACAGAAAAACAGGGGTACTGCGAGGAAGACGGGGGTTACGAGAGGAAAAGCGTATCTGACCAAGAGGCAGCATGGGAAGAAATGGGGTTAGATCAGAGAGAAGAACACAATTACTGAAGTCCAAACTAGGCATCTGTGGTTGGCAGGCAGAGTGAGGGGGGCAAGGAACAAGTGTCTGTGAGCAGAGAGAGGGACGGCCAGGCAGGGACAGGTATGGCATGGCAGGAGCAGGGAAGGCCATACAGGGCAGGGGAGATCAGGCAGGGACAGGTATGGCAGGACAGAGGTAGCCAGGCAGAGGCAGGGAAGGTCATACAGGGCAGGGAAGGCCACACAGGAGCAGGGAAGTTCAGGCAGGGACAGGGAAGGCCAGGCAGGGTCAAATACAAAGGAGGAAACAGAAACTGTGCGCCGGGGAAGAAATTGCTATGACTGTCAGAGTAACAGATTCAGGCCCGCTGTGCAGAAACCTTTGTGCTGTGCACTCCTAAGCCTTCTCTGAGGCTGCCACTCTTCCCTGAACAATATTTTCACATGGAAACACTTAAATGCACGGCGTGTTGAAAATGAAAACGCTAAATTGAGCATTTTATGGGGTTCATTTCTTATTGTGTGAGGTGTTCTTTGCTTTGCCAAATGATGACTCTGAAAACATAACGAAACCAAACGGAAACGTCATCATTTTCCATGTATCGCAGATAGGATTCACAAAGCATTGTACAATCCCTATCCACTCAGTGGCGTTCGATCCTGTAATTAGCGGCCATAGCGGCAGAATGGAAAACATGGCTTTATTCATTATGTAGTACGTTCTCCTCAGTCCTGACCTGCTAACCCTGGGCCTGCACAGCTGGGCCGCGAAACACAGCATACAGATGAGGGCTGCCGGAACCAGACCATCCAGGGCAGAGATGTTCAACCTGTGGATCGTGCCCCCCACAGGGCAGTGTATCACATATTTATCTTATGATTCGTAACAGTAGCAAAACTGCAGTAATGAAGTAGACACGGAATAATTTCACGGTTGGAGTTCACTAGAACACAAGGACCTCTATTAAAGGGTCAGCGTTAGGGAGGTTGAGAACCACTGATCTAGGGCATACCTCTGCTGCATCCTTCATTAAACAGATGACCACGGGCAGGTCCCTCAGCTTCTCACAGCCTCCGGCAGATTTAGTAGAGTCAGCAGCATCATTCCAGGGCACAGATGTGCCAACAAGAGGGAAGGACCCCAAAAACAATAGTATCAGCACTTCAGGAGACCTCTTCCTAGCGATGGCATTTAAAATGCTAACCGGTGTAAACCAGTCTTTTAAACACAACAAATTTCAACTCTCTGGGAGATGCATTGCCCTGTGTTCTCATCCACCCGCCCTCACTAGTATCGTGAGCTAAAGGTCTTACACTAAGTCTACTTCTTGGGCAGTGATGAGCAACAAGGCTTCTCTATGCTCCTCATTCTAAGAAAAAGCTTCCACTTGACGCATTGTGGAGCAGACTTTCAGCGCCAGGCTCTCCCTGCTCCTTCCTTTTGGGGTAAGGGTATTGCTGTATGATAGTCAGCACACTGGGTCCCAGGGGATGGCTCCCTCTCCAGTACACTTGCAGTCCTGTCCAGACAAGGCAAATCAAAATCAGGGACAAGCCATTCTGCCAAAGAGATTTGATTGAGAAACGTAAGGTAGCAATCCCACCACCAGACCCAGGGCAGAGGCTTTTCCTGGGTTTGAAGGTAAATCATCAGGAAAGCTCTTCCAACGATCACCTGAAGAGCTCAAATTTATCCTCAACAGAGCTGGGTAGGGTCACATCTGAGAGAGCACACTAGGGAATGGCACAGACCTGTGGTTAACAGTCCAGAGAGCCCATGGCCTCAGGCTGCTGATCGCAACCACTAAGGTCAAAGGGCCTGCAGGTTAACAGAAGCCAGAACCATGGCCTAGAGAGCTGTCCTGAAAAGACATTTGTCCTTGAAGATCTGGAAGGCTGTGCCCGTGTGCCATTCCAGCTATACTCAAGGGCAGCCATCTCTCTTGCCACAAAGAGTTCTGACAGCAAAGTGGATTAAGACTTTGGTCACACAGGAACAAGATAAAAAGCCACAGTGAGCCAAGGGAACACTTCGGGAAGATCAAACAACAATAAACTACCACACACAAAAACTAATTTTCAAAGATACTGAAGACTGCACCAGTGCCCAAGGCTGTGTCCTTTCAGGAGAGAGCAGAGATTCACCCTCCTGGCTTCTAGCTCTAAGGGAAAAACATGGGTAACAGTGAATTCCTGGATCAGGGAAGGAAGTCCTCAGGCACGCATGTGCTGTGGCAAAGGGTGAAGATTACAGAGCCAAATTCAGTCATGCTCAGCTGGCACAGATAATATGACGGTCCAGAAGGGATTCCCAAAAAGACAGCCCATGGATAAAAAAAAACAAAAACCTGAGCAGGGATACCAGAAGCCACGCAACACGGGGGAGAGTGATTAGAATTAGTCCAGTCATGTAAGAAATCCAAGGGGGGGAAAGCAAGCCTAAAGGCCACGGGATATAGAGATCAGTATACAATCTGAAGTGTCTATTTCAAATAAAAACTAAATGATACATGCAGCTAAACAGAAGATGTTGGCTCCCATAGAAGATAAATATCTGGTTGGCTGGCTTGCTCACTTCTTTCTTCTTTCTTTCTTTCTTTCTTTCTTTCTTTCTTTCTTTCTGCCTGCCTTCCTTCCTTTTCTTTCTTTCTTTCTTTCCATCCTTTCTTCCTCTTTCTCCCTACCCTTGTCACTATATATATATATATATATATATATATATATAGTCTTTCTTTCTGCAACTAGAGACTATCAATATAGAGACAGAAATTATTTTAAAAGCAAGTGAGATAAAGCTCTGTCAAAACTTAAGTGAAAATGTCAGCACTAGCAGGACGAAGGAGAATGTAGTTGACAGATCACTAGGAAGATGTGAAGGTAGGTTAACAGTAATTGCACACATTCAACACACAGCAAACAAAAACAAGAGGTAAGAACAGAGCTGCAGATGTGAGGAGAACCTGGGGGCAGCCGCAGAAGTTTATGTGAGGGAAAAAAAAGGGAATAGGGAGCACACACACAATGGCTGAAATGTTCTGAAAATTGATTTACAGATGAATCAACACATGGATAGACAGAAATAACTCCAAGTAGGGATGTTTACTTTAAACATCAAGGGCTCCTGACTTAGATGCATCAAAGCAAAAATGTTGAAAGTCAAGGATGAAAGGAAAGTGTTTGGAGCAGCAGTATTCAAGCTTGAGACTGTGCCGGCAGGGTTTTGCTGGACCATTCAGCTGCATGATTCATAGGTGCACAGGAAATACACTAAGGTCAGTATTTGACTCTTCCTAGGCATCCTGAAAGGCAGGAAGGACACAGAGATTCTCAAAGTGGTTGTGTTTGTTTCTTTTCTGTTCCAGTCAAGAGACACCTTGACCAAGGGACTGGCAAAAGACAAAGTTTCGTTGGGCTCATGGTTCCAGATGGACAAGAGTCCATTAGAGCAGCAAGCAACAGGCACAATGGTAGGAAGAGAAGTTGAGAGATACTTCTTCAAACATAATCACGAACCAGAGGGATCAGACTGAAATTAGACGAGATAGTAAGAAGTCAAAGCCTAGTGACGCACTTTGTCTACTAGGTTACATGTCTTACCCAAACAGTGCTACGAACTGTTTGGTTACCAAGTGTTCCAATGCCTGAGATGATGAAGGACATTAACTACTCAAGTTACCATAGTCCTTATAATCTTGTTACTGTGTCGTAATGCAAAACTCACCTAGTCAAACTCCAAAAGCCCATGTAGTCACTTTGTCTCAACACTGTTTAGACATGCAAAGTCTCTTCTGAGACTCCAATTGCTTACTTGTAAAACCTTGTAATATCAAAAAGCAAACTACATACGTCCAGCATATAATGACATAATATATACACTACTATTTCAAAAGGGAGGAATGGGAGCATAGTGACAAAATACTGGACCAAAGCAAGACCAAGATCCAGGAGACCAACCCTGTATCTGGTAGCTCTTTGCTCTACATCGGAGACTTAAGCTTCGAAGACTTTAGATGCCCTCCAGCTTTGCTGCCTGCAACATGCACTCAAGATTTTTCTATTCCCTGCAGTTCCATTCCGAGTTCTCTTAGCTAGAAATCTCATGGCTCTGGCATCTTGAGTCCCCACTGAAACTCAGGCTTCACTTACACAGCTTCGCACAGAGATCTCCCATGGCTTCTTACCTTCTCAGTGATTTGTGCCAGACTCCTGTCACATGCTGCCTGGCCTCAGTGGCTCTCTGAGATCCCAGAGTCAGAATCTCTGGACCTTTAGGCTTGCATCCTTCATATCTCTAAGGTCGGCTCCATGAGGATAATACCACCAAGTTCTCCTGCCAGCTTGGGATGCGGGGGGACCCCTTGAATCCATTAGCATCGCCCTTTATGTTCAGTTGCTTCTTGAAAACGTAAAGTACCTTCAGATCTCTTTCACATAATAGAAACTTAGATGTATGGGGCTTTGCCCTGAAAGCCCTGTCCCCTCTATTTCAGTGATGAGCAGGAGGCGTCTTCATATGGCACTTACCTGCTCATTTCCTTCAGCACAAGCTCTGGATGCCACATTAGGTTTCCTCTATCTTTTTCTCTGAAAAATGCACATTCTGTATTTTTAGTTATCCACTTGCTTATTTTCATTTTAGACCTATATGGCTGTGATAAATAATAACTATGCCACAGGTTCAATATTGTGCTACCTTGAAATTGCCTCTGCCAAGGGTATTAGTCGGTTACTTCCTAATTTAATTTCAGGAAAGCTTTTAGAGCAAAGACAGAAGATAGTCAAGTTCGTTACCAGGTTATTACTGTTAAGTATTTTCTCCTAAGATGAGCCTCTTCGCCATATTTCAATAATTTCAATCAGACCAAATCAGACCGAATTAAAGATGCTCATGTTTAATGGAGTGCTCCTAGGTGGCCCCGGGGAAACATGGACAAGAAAAGAGAGAGAGAGAAAGGGAGGCCATGCAAAACCTGGAGACCATTCATTGGAGGGCAGTTTAAATAGCCTCTGGGTGTAGTCCTGACCCTCCTTGGAGAGGGGTTACAGTTTGGCAGGCTTTCTTGACCCTCCATGCGGAGGGGTCACCATTTAGCGGGCTTTCTCAGATGTGGAATTTGAACTCCCAGGGGAGGGAGCTTGTGCCAGGAGCTGGGGTGAAGCCCCCAGGCAAACAATTCAGACTTTTTGTATAAATTGTATAATGGGGTATTAGGAAGCTGAGTCAATGCTTCTGACCAAACACTCCAGAATTTTTGGATAAAGGAGTGCCAGCTAACTGAGGTGAAGCCCCTCAAGCAAACATTTAAGACTCCTTGGATAAAGGGGCGCCGGCTCAAGTATGGCTGCTTTCTGCAGGCACGGGGTGATGTGGGAGAGGGGAGAGCTGGGAGTTGGTGGGCTCATGCTCAGTGAGAGGTGTGGCTGGAGCAGCATCCAGTTTGCTGTCATCCTGGGGACCTCAGGCAGCTGTTTGTTGAGGGAGATGAGAAGTCAGGTGGCTAGGAGAAAAAATATATTGTTATTATTGGCCCTATGAATGGGGCTAGCTATGGGAAGAGTTATTAACTGCCCGAAAGAATGGGACAGAGACGTGCCCTGGTTGTACAAGTGAGGCTTTGGAGGATAATTGGGACACAAAAGTAGATATGTCCTTTTAAAGCCAGATTTTGGTTGGTTGGTATCCTTTTGAGCCAGGGGAGTTGGTACCAATGGTAAAGGCCCAGGAACTGGTGCAGATGTTGGTGTTATCTGGAGAGTGCTTTGTAAGTTGATCTTGACCCAGACAGCAGGAGTAACCTGCAAATTATGCTTGAAAATGGGTGGGGTTAAAATATGCTCTGGAGACTGTTTTTACCAGACCTGATTTTTGATACAATAGCAGAACTTTTTCCCAGGAACCTATAGGTATCTGTAAGACAAATGTAACAGATTTATATCTTGGTGTCATAGTGAAAGGCTATTGCTTTAGGTTAAAAGGTATGAACATTTTAGAAGACAATTAAAGGGAACTGTAAACTCTGAACCTCTGAAGATACACCTGAAACCTGCTATTCTGGACTATGAAGCCTGTGAAAGAGGCACACCTGTCTGTATTTTAGCTGGAAACTTAACAAATGAAGTAATGAGCTACCAGTACCTTAAGTCATCAGATGCCATTAGACAGATCTAAGGGGAATAAATGGGCAGAAATGAGACAGTTTTTTACTACACAAGTAATTCCAAGTCTCCCCTTAGTCCTAGAAGAACACACCAGCCTAGAAACAGTGCTTGCCGTTAGCTGCTGAGTACAAGAGGCCGAAGATTTTCCTTTGGGGGGGGGGAGATTTAGTCTACCTGTCTTGACAGGATGAGAAGATCGATTCCCCGGGATAGCATCCAGGAAGCAGAAGAGGTAAAAGGCAGCTTTTTGCTGTGCAAGTGGCTTTGCCACACCCAAAGACAAGCCTCAAGGTGTAAGGTCTTTTGCAACCACGTGGAGGAGCTATATGATGCTGCGGGAGCTGGCATGTCTCTGTGTTAGAAGCTCTTTTGTTAAATGCCATACTCTCAGATCTGTAAGGTACTTGAGAATTGGGTACCATTACCTGTTATATTTAAAATAGACATATATGCTAAATTTGGACATGTACTTTATCCAATTAGTTACAGCTTACTAATGCTAGTAAATGTAAGATTAAAAGGAATATTTTAATAAATCAAAGAGTACTAGGCACATGTGGGTACTCTTACCCACGATGGTGGTGGGGTCAAAAAGGAGGTTACCCATGTGTTTGTATTTTTCCAGAGCTATTGTAATCTGGAGCTAAAAGTTTTACAGATCTTAAGACATGCACACATACACACAGAGTCATAAAGCAAGCATACTGTAAAAACACACCCACATGCTCACATAGCCATAAAACAATCATACCATGGCCACATTATTCTAACAGACAGACAAATTAAACGCTTTTAGGCAAGCAGCAGAAGCCAGGGAAGCACAGAGGTGATCCAATTAAGAACCAGATTAGCAGATGCTGCAAGAAGAAACAAAACAAAGAAGGAACACCTATAGAGTTTTAGAAAGGGTGGGGAAGAGGGATCCAGATCCATTGTAGAGAACAGTGAGAGAAGTAGGGAGGGGAGTGGGGAATGGAAGTGGGGGCAGGAGCGTGCATCTAGAAACCATGGGCTTTTGGAGCCTTGTTTGTTTTTACTTTAGATGTTAACCCCAATTTAAAAGGATTTTTTGTAAAAGGCAGCCCAAGGGCACTTGAGGATCTGGCTTTGAATCACAAGGAGCCATTTCTAAATCTATGTCAAATCTTGGGACTCAAGCCTGTTGCAATGCATCGACCAGGACAGAGCTCTTGAGTCAAAAACAGGGGGTGATGAGAAATGAGTGGCAGACGTTTCTATCCATTCAGTCTTATCTCAGTGAGACCCGGTTCATCACCTGAATCAGGTAGCTGGCACAGGCCTGTGACTCTAACAGGAAAGCTCGAAAATTGACGAACATAAACATAATGGGTCCGGGACCCTAGCAGCATATACTCCAAAAGGGGAACTCACTGAGAGGAAGCCGATCTTAGCCTGGCAGAGAGCATGCGCAAGAAAAGCATTTTTTGAACACATGGCCCTGGAACAGTGGAAAAAACAGCTCCCTGATGGGACCTCCAAATATTAAGTATTTTCTTAAACTAACCTCTCCGCCTACACAAATAATCCCAATCAGACCAAATCAGACCGAATAAAAGATGCCCAGGTTTAATTGGGTGCCTGTGCTCTCAGGTGGTCCCAGGAAAACACAGAGGGGGAGAAAGCCAAAAAGTAAGTTATAATATTTTTTGAGGTGAACTTTATACCTTGAAGAATGCAACTGAATTAGTTATTAGATGGTTATTTATAGCTATAAATATCTATAGTGAGAAAAAATTTCATAGATCAGCAGCCTAACTCTCCTCTAAAGGAAAAAAAATAAAAAAAGATCACATATTTTTTTTAAAAAGGGTAAAATCAAAGTTTTAAAAATAAAAGAAAAAGAAAAGAAATTTTAAAAAGGTAAGTTATCATCTGGATGTGGTGGCATGTGCCTTTAATCCCAGCATTCTGGAGGCAGAGGGAAGCAATGGCAAGTAGATCTCTGTGAGGTCAAGGACCACATGGTCTACAAAGTGAGTTCTAGAATAGCTAAGGCCGTTACACAGCCTCACAGCCTGGTCTACAAGGAGCATTCCAGGCAGACAGAGGTGTTACACAGGGAAAGCCTGTCTCAAAAAAACAAGGGTGTGTGTGTGTGTGTGTGTGTGCGTGCGTGTGTGTAATTGGAATTAAAGACACAGATTAACATCAACAGTAGGTAATTTTAATGCCCTGTTTTCTCCAGTAGATGGATCATCTAGACAAAAAAATAAGCAAAGAAAGATTAGAAATGAATGACATCTTATTGTCAAATGGAATTCACAGACATCTGTAGAGTATTCCCCTCAAATACTAAAGAATATATAATCTGCTTTGCAGACCATGGAAACTTCTGTAAAATGGAACACCACCTTCTTGGTGAGCTTAGAACAACCAATAAGATTCTACATGCCCTATCTGAACATAGTGCAAACACTTAAAGGTCCAGCCAAAGCAACATAATTCCAAAAGTGATCAATTATGTAAATAGACACACAAAAAATGAGGATATTGAAACAGTAATTAAAAAAATATTCTAACTGAAAAAAAATCTAGGTCCCTATGGCCTCACAGAATTCTGTTAGAATTTCAAAGATCCATAGCCACTCTTTCTTAACTATTCAAGCATAAAGAAAAAAACAAAAGCATTTATAAATTCTATGAAGCTAGTATCTGTCTACTAACAAATCAGGTAAAGACACAACAGGAAAAGAAAAGCAGAGGCCAATATCCCTGATGAACATAGGCTTAACAATCCTCAAGTATTCACTTGCAACAAGCACAGACAGACATCAAAAATATTCACCTGACCAAGATAGATTTATCCTGGAGATTTAGGAATACTTCAACATACTCAAGCCAAAAAAAAAAAGGTAGGAAATCATACTAAATGTACATAAAGGCAAAAAAAAGTCCAATGATCATCTCAATGGATGCTTAAGAAGACTTTGACAAAATCCAACATGCCTATATAGTAAAATTTCTAGACAGAGTAGTGCTGGAGAAAACATACCTCAGCATAATAAACAAAGTGTATGAGAATCCCACAGATAATGTCATCCTAAAGATCATGCCTCACCCACCAATTAAATAAAAATAAAAAATTTCAGAATATAAAATAAGCAAGCATTTATGCTGCATGTCAAATACATAACTAACGCAAAGAAAGTATAATTTCTGAAATTAAAGAGTATGACAGACAGAACGCAACAGTTTCAAAATACAATTCAGAACATAAATAAGCTAATCTCCAACATACCTTTTAATATATATATATAGCAACATATAAGTAGTTTTATACCTGTATTTAAAATAAAATAACATCTGTGCCAATAGAAACCATGAGAAATTTGAAGAAAAAAAAACAGAATCAAACAAAGAGTTATTTTTCCCACTATTGTGTTCTAAAACTGATTAAACAGATAGAATATAAAAACTTAAACGGCATTTGAATAGAATACAAAGCTATGTGGTTATTAACAGAGAGAGTAAAGATACAAAACTTGCAGCCACAGTAACAGGAAACATGAGTTCAAATAACATGATATTCATGAGCATTAACCACAGGGCGTGAAGGGAGCTTCAGGAGGTTCAGTAAAGTAGAAAGGATGGAAAACTTCTTTTTAGAGTTCAGGAAGCAGAAAGCAATATCAAAAGTGCTGCCTGGGGCCAGGTGGGGATGCAATGCACACCGACACCTTGTGTACCTTCATCCCTGCACTGGGGATGCTGAGCCAAGTATCCTTTCTTCCGGGCCAGCCAGGAACTAATTGGATAATTTCAAAATCCCCATTAAACAATTCCAAGCCAAAAAGCTGCTAATAAAACATAAACATGGAAGTCTATTGAATAAACTTAATGAAGGAGAAATGAAAAATATTAACAGCAAATACTTATTATAAAAGAGAAGCGAAAACAAGTCGATCAAATTGCCAACTAAAGGACTGGAAAAGGAAGACGCACACTGTAAGGAATAAAAAAACAACATAGTGAGTTATGTAACAGAAGATGAGGATTTTGGAATCCTTTTAAAAGAAAAATCTTTGAAATATTGATAATATGCTCGATCAAGGCAAAGAAGGAGAAAATGCACTATCAAAACTAGAGTACAACTAGATGGGTGGGGGGTACTAAGACACAAGAAGCCTTAAAAGGAGGAGGCAGCAGCCAAATGAAATTGAAGGTGCTGGGCTCATTAATTTCTTAGAAAGTCTGTAGATGCCAGAGTTGAATTGCTATTTGCTGCTTTACTTTTTCCTATTTTCTGTCAGTAGATTGAAATTAACACCAAAGTAACTGCCAGTTAAGTGTTCCAAAGATGAAGGGGTTTTTTGTTTGTTTGTTTGTTGTTTGTTTGTTTTCTTAACCTTTGTGAGCCAGTGGCCTCGTTGCACATCTCTGGGTATCACTTGTCTGTCTTTGCATTTGTGTGTGCACACATGTGTGCAGATGAACCTCTGGGTGCATGTGCCATGAGGACCACTTCTGTTGTCATGCCCCAGTAGCTCTCCACCTGGCTTTCTGAGGCAGGGTCTCCCTGATCAGGATCCCTGCTGAGTTAGGCTAGGTGGCCAGTAAGCACCAGGGATCTACCTGTCTTTGTCTCCCCAAGCACATCCCGTTGCTCTGTGCTGTTGAACTGCACCTCTTGTTTGTGCGGGAATCACTGTCCCCAGTGCTGAGTGCCCTTTGGATTCCATGTCATTCTTAGAAATCTGTTTGTTTAAACCCACAGTGGAGGATGAACGGAGCAAGTTTTACTGCTGGCCTTATGAGCCTTGCCGTGTAGCATAGCCACAGGGCTGGCTTCCTTTCCTCTCTGCTACATAATAGATAGTTGCCAAGAGAGCGACTTTCCGCCACTCTTGCCATAGTCTGGGAGCAGGAAAGTATGCTCACATTCCGGGGGGCAGGGGAGTAGAGGGTGAAGGTCACCAAAGGGTTAGTCTGTGGCCATGTGAGTCTACACTGCAGGGACAATGACAATTTCATGGAAGGTATTAAACGTGGCATTCAGGGGAAAGCTGAAGTTATAGGCCCTGATAGAACACCATGCATGTATCAAACAACAGAAACACCATGCCCCATACAACAGAAACACCAGTGTGGAAATCAAACCATCCAGATAATAAATACAGACGTGAAGGTGTGTGTGGATAATGTGGGAATGGAGAAAAATGCTCTTTTTACTATATTAATAAGACTTGAGAATTAAGAACAAGAAAGTAAAAGGACAAGCTTGGAACAATATTTACAATTTGCCTAATAGAGAAAAAGATTCATTTTTTTAAGGTATGAAGAACTCTCAAAAGCTCAGAAAAGGCAAACAAAGAAACAAAAATCAAACCCCGCGGAGAGAACAGAATAGCAGGCATACAGAAAGCCGCCTAAAGGAACACTCGAAGTAAATCTCTTTACTCCTGGTGAAAGAAGTCACTGCAAAGCACTCTGGGGAAAATCCACTCCTCGCTCGCCACAGCAGCATGAATAGAAATCTTTAGGATGTTAAGTCTTAACTCCTGTTGGCAGGACCGCCGAGAAGCGTGCACTGAGTGGAACTTGGCAACATCCCCAAGAGTTGCAGACTGATTCATTTTACTACCCCACCAGCTGGTTTGGAGAATCTCACTTCAAGATTTGCATCAAATCTTTCATGCCATGTTTGACCCCAGAACCCACGGAGAGGGCTGGATCCATTATTCAACTGACTGAATGAGGAAATGAGATTTTACAAAGGAATCTGATGTTGATTTGAAGTGATCCTCAGATGCATTAAGTAGAAGC
The DNA here is from genome assembly GCF_037038515.1 of Microtus pennsylvanicus. Taxonomy (NCBI): domain Eukaryota; kingdom Metazoa; phylum Chordata; class Mammalia; order Rodentia; family Cricetidae; genus Microtus; species Microtus pennsylvanicus. Next base: position 11,908,986 of record NC_134596.1, on the reverse strand, counting down.
AAGAGAAGAATAGTGAACTAATACGTTTGCCTTTCTGTTCTGAAAATTATCTTATATATACCATCTTTGCAGAGGTAACCATTTTGTGTTAACATTTGCTTACTTTACTTTGAGATAGAAGCAAGGCTTCTTGGCCTTTTAATTTTAACTTTTTTGGTTTTGTCCCCTGGGCCTGGAGCACACTCGGTAGTTGGGAAATAACTATTCATTTGTTCTCTCTCTCTCTCTCTCTCTCTCTCTCTCTCTCTCTCTCTCTCTCTCTCTCTCTCGGAATAGACACGGATTCTATGGGGACCATTCTCATTCTCTGATTGACTTTAATAACAGAATTTCACTCAGTACCCGACATTTGTGTTCCAGGAACGTGCACCAAGTTTCTTCAGCATCTGCAATAGCCTGGTTCTAGTGGAAGGTTGTACCACTTTTCTGACTTCCTTGGCAACACCACTCAGCAATTTGCTTTATTGCTCCCATGTGTGTTACATATCATAGGTTTATTTGGTGTCTCAAGAAATACTAACTTCAGAAATCAATAATTCTTTCTACATACCTCTTCGCAAGAACCCTCCCCTCTCACTCAACAGTGGCCAGCATTCTTACTATGTGTTCAGAGTGTAGAAAAGATTGCCTCTTGTCTCCATGCTTAAAGGGTTCGTTTTACGTATGTTATGAAAAAGATTAGATATCATTCCAAATTGGTTGGTGTAGCAGGAACACACTAACCAGCCTGAACCAAAACACTGTGTTATTTGGGGCTTTATTTGTATGGAAACTACTATAATGTGGTAATCAATAACCAATCTGTTTCAAACAAGTCAATATTTATAAATTCATGTACTAAGGGAATATATATGTATATATTTTTGTTCTCACATTTTCTCTTCTCATACACACACACACACACACACACACACACACACACACACACACACTCAGCCCTTCATATTGTAGGGCCAGGTATCAGTGAATTCAGCCAGTCACAGACAGAAAACAATGAAAATAGATTATTTGGTTGAACATGTAGATGTTTCTCTTTCCTGCTGTTTCTTTCTAAAATTGTAACAACTGGAATTTGCATGGGATTGGGTCACCTAGCAATGATGTAAGGGATACAGGTGGTCATGGGTAAAGCACACACAAACTGTTTGCCATTTTAAGCAAGGAACTGGATATTTACGGATTTGGGTATTTTTGAGGGGGATATCCTGGAATCCATTCCCCTGAGGTACCAATGGGCAGTTGTATTTCCTACATATGTGCTGTGATAGATTTAAAAATCCTTTAGATAAAATCAACGAAGTATTTTAGTATGTTCAGCTATTCAGTGGTCCTCCCCCTACAGGCTGACCTCAAATAAGAAAATGATTATAGTAAAGCAAACAGGATAATTATGATTACAGTCAATAAGGTCTTTAGAAATACATTTATTATTGCAAAAATACTATTGGCGAGACAAGCCAGAAATGAATGGCAACGGTTGCCCTGGAAACGAGGAAAGTGAAAGCACAGCTGAGAGGGGCTTTCCAGTAACGTCACCTGTGGTTTCTGGGTCAGCAGCTTATTTTCAAGTGGTCCTGCAAAGACATTTGAGTGGACAGAGATAGCCAGCCAATGGCAGATATATAAACGGAACAAAGACAATAGGCAGACAAAGACGGACATATACGAATCAACAGGAAAACAATGGCTGTGGATCTATAAAGCCAGTGTGTTCAAATTCATGGAAATGAGATTGGTCCTTGAAGAGGAAGATGGGCAGATGGAAAAGATACTCTTCAAACATTAAGAGCCATGACCTCTTCACCTACAAATAAGAGAGATTTCACATTTATATGGCAAACACACAGTATTTCTAACCTACCCTTTTTTTAAAGCACACCTGGAAAAGCACACACACACACACACACACACACACACACAAAGGGGCAAGGACTCACTGTTAGGTGACCTGGGTCTGATCTTAAGGGGTAGGGGACCAAGCCAAATGTTGTGATTGGGGCTTCAGAGGAAAGACCTTGAGGAAGCTGAGCTAAGAAACCCGTTAGTGTCTCCAGGGAAGAAGGAGGATGCCCAGCACCTGGTAGCCCAGGGTTGGACGGTGGGGCCTGGCGTGTTTGGCCTAAAATCAGATTTAGATAAGTCATGGTGGGTATCATGGTAGATTTATCAACTTGACAGGATCTGGAATCATCTAGAAGTTGGGATTCTGGATGTACCTATGAGGGATTATCTCGCACTGAAATGGGAAGACTCAACAGTGGGAAGGAGCATATTTTGACAAGGGATCCCAGACTGTGTAAAATGGAGGACCTAAGCGAGAATGTTACCACCTACCTCCCCCATTTCCTGGGTGGATGCAGTATGATCAGCTATCTAAATTCCTGAGGCTTTTACAGACCTCAAACTGTGAACCAAACTAAACCATGCATCTCTATGTGGCCTTTGTCATGGTATTTGCTGCGGTCACAAGAGAAGGCATAAAGACAAGGGGGGAAGCCATTTTTCTGTCAGCAATACAAACATTGTCAAATATTAAGCACCAGCACTATGATCAAGTTACTCTACTAGAGACAGCCTGTACTGGGAGATAAGCTAAGAGGCCATTAGCCTATAATTCATCCACTTTGGCCCTCCTGATGGCTATGGTGTAGCCTCAGAATCCACAGAAAAGCATCAAGGACAATCATACCAGCCCCAGGGTCTTAGCCAGATTCCCCAGTGCCAAGAATCCTTCCAGCACAGGAGCCAGAGTTTCTGGCACTCACTGGAACAATTAGCAGACGCGTTTCACAATCGGGAGTAGAAAGGAAGAAGCTCTGGGGTTAGGAAACTGGGAAGTAATATTTGTTTCACGGTGAGGGATGCCATGAGAACCTAGTCAAAGTTCTGGCATACTTAGCAACATTGCTGAGAACTTGTAAATGTTTGTAGTTGTGGTATGTGTGTCCTTGTGGTGACGCTGTACATACAGTGAGCAGAAGATACACACTGCTAACATGATGACGTTAGTACGATAATACACTACTCTTCAGACGAACTCTCCAGGCCTCCCACACTGCACGTATTACCTTACCCACTGTTACATCTAATACCTAACCTTACTGATGTGCTTGTGAAGGCCAACAAGAAACAGAATTGCTGAGTCGCTTATTCTCAACTTCAGTCTGCTCTTGAGTTGTCTGAGTCACTCTACCAATAGCCATGGAACCCAGCCCCTACTCCAAGTCCAACCTGGTATACAGTTCCTCTGCTGCTTATGATGTTCAATGCTCCATTGAGATGGAGCCATTGTGGAGAAGGGAAAGTTCATCCCTCAAAAGAAAAAAAAAAGGCTTAATATTTTAACTTATGTTGTATTTTTATTAATTTTTCTGGTTTGGTAGAGGCCTTCATTTGGAATCATTGGTGGTAACTTAAAATTTGTGCTTATTTATAGATTCGTGTTGTCTTGGAAATTAAGTTAAACCCTTGAGTTTAACTTAAGAGCCACATTGATGTAGAAAAGTAGACAGGAATCTTGGTTTATATTTTGTTTGAATGTTGCCGGACGATGGTGGCGCACGCCTTTAATCCCAGCACTCGGGAGGCAGAGGCAGGCGGATCTCTGTGAGTTCGAGACCAGCCTGGTCTACAGCGCTAGTTCCAGGACAGGCTCCAAAGCCACAGAGAAACCCTGTCTCGAAAAACCAAAAAAAAAATTATATTTTGTTTGAATGTTAATGAACAGAGCACTATTTTCTCTGCCAGCTAATTGGATACAATATGAGTAGGTGCTGCAACAACATATGCATACCCTAAGCAGCTTCGCCAGTTGTTAAGGAGAGGAATCCTCTAACTTGGCTCATGGTTACGCGGGTTCAGGCCATACTCCTTGGAGAAATCGACTTTGGCGCTTGATGAGGCTGAGCATTCTGTCTGGAAGAAGCAGATACCATAGACTATTCACATCCTGATGGACAATAAACAGAAAGACATTTCTAGGCACTCTTGATTGGTTTTCAGATTCACTGACGGAAAAACAACTTATGTGGAGAATATGGTGTCAACATTCACTCTTAACATGAAGAATGTGACTCCCCCCACCCTTGGATGGGAAAATTTTAAACATCTAGTTTTCATTCATTCCATTCATATCTGAACTTCTTGGAGTGAACTTGTCCTCGAACTGTCTAAAACGAAGTAATCTTAAAGCCTTCATTGCAGGAGCAATAAGGCCAAGTATTGTTTGACACCGTATTCCTCATGCATGACCATGTATCATGTATGTATATGTGTCAGTAGATCCATGGTGTCTTATACATGCCACCATGATATCCCCACAGTGTCTACTTTTACCTTTTATAATGCCAACAATTCCTACTGTAACTTAGCTTAAGTGTCAAACTTAGAGGGCATGAGGAGGTCCTGGGGCTGAGGTGGACTCTCCCTTATTCAAAATTCTTGGGCAAGAACGGTTTCTAATTTCAATTTAAAAAACTATTTAGAATATTTGCATATATATGTATATATATATATAATGAGGAGAATTAAAGATAACCATGAAATTCATTTGTATTTCATATAAACATCACCTGTGTGGCCTGAACTTACTGTGTTGATCTGCAAGAGGTGAAATTTTTATTCACGGTGCCATTAAGATGCTGAAAAATTACAGATTTTGGATCATTTCCTATCTTCAACTCTGCTTGCTCAGATTGTACCCAAGTTTCTAATATTTCTGTAACATAGCATTCATTGCACACGTCACCGTCTGACTTCCCTTAGTCTGACACCCATGCCCTTTCTCATGTTCCAGTTTCCATACTATATCCTGTCCCTGTTTTAAATAGGAAGACACGTGAGAACCCAAGAAAGAGGGCAGTCTGCTTTCACTATGGGTCTGTATCACCTTAAACTTCAAAGTGATTTGAAATGTAAAGCTTTTATATATTAGGATCTAGAAATGGACTAAACGGGTTGTACTAAGTTTTCTTGTGTAAAAGTTTCTGCACCCCAAAAGCAAACCAAATTCACAGTGCCTGAACTGGTCTGCAATCACCTGACTTCTCCCTTGTGCCGGACGCATTCCCTCCGTCCAGCGGCGGGTCTTCAGAGGTGATGGTCCCCAGAGACCTTAAGCAGTACGGTTTGTAGCCAGGCAAAAGGGGCGTGCCCTCTCCACACATTAGTGACTGACGGCAAAGAGGAAGCCAATGATTTACACTACTGCCCTGATATGGACACAGAGTTAGCTACCTGGCAGAGAGAGGTGCCCCCAAAATGTCCTGTAATATTTGCTGACTTCCCTTTCCATCCATACATATCCATTTCCAGTTCCTCACACCTACTCTTTGGAAGAATCGATTGGCTATAAGATGGATGGGTCTACAGTGTGCATTTATTTATGCCATATATATATATATATATATATATATATATATATATATATATATATATATGTTGTATATATTATCTGATTCCTCTACAACGCCATTAGACCTAAAAGCTGCAAATTACATAGTGCCTATAAATATATTTTCATTGAAGAATTCACTTGTAGTTGAAAAGTAAGTAATATAAATCATGACTGTAAGAATATTTCAACCACCTAAAATTATAATTTCCTTCCATTTGATTACGCCAATGTCTCCCCTCCTTGTGAACTTTTATCTTTTCCCAGAATATTCTGAACTTGAATCCATTGAAGTGAATAAAATCGTGGTTTCTGAAATCCTCGTCTCCAAACCTCAGTATGTGACCTTCCCTCGGGTAGGATTTGCTGATAAAAGAAGCTATGAGCGTGAAGACAAGGCAGAGGCTGGAAAAGCGCATCTGCAGGCCAGTGAAACTCAAGCCCTGCAGCAAAGCGGACCGCAACAGTTTCTCCGAGCTTCGAGGACTGAAGCGGTCTGGCCTGCACGTTCATCTGGGGCTCCTACTGTCTCGAACTGTGAAAGATTAAGTGCCTGTTGTTTTAAGTCGCTCCGTTTATAGTTTGCTTGCAAAACTCAGGAATAAATGCACCTTGAAAAAAAATCAGTATTGAAGGAATGTGGGATGCTCGTAATGAGGCTAAACTGCTTGGCTTGCTAGCTGGCTGGTTCTCGGTTCTCCTCCATAGACATTTAAATTCAGATGGTCGTGGTCCTTAAAGATGCCATATGGCACACTTACTATGGCCCTATAAGACACAGGCAATCTTACAGCTATATATAAAGTCTAAAGCCCACACTCACAAAAGTTAGTCTCCTTAATTCTTCCTGGATTCATGTTTTGCTGAACCCAAAAGAACCCAGCACCATCTTCTTAGACACCCTAGAATCTCTCCTGACATTCTACCATTCCAGCAACAAATAAGTCTGTCCTTGTGGCTTTCCACTTCCTGACAGAATGTGCTCTCTTCAGGTCCTGCGTCCGCCATGTTCATAGGAAGGACTTTCCTCGGGTCTCCGTATTTGTCCGGAGAGACGTGAAAGACAGGATTTCTAAAGTTTGATAGAACTGAAAACTGTGCACTGGTTTTCTGTTTTTCAAGTGACATCCGCCCTTTCTTAGAATGAATAGATGTCACTGAGTCTGTGGGTGAGAAGTGGAGGGCAGCATCATTTACTGTGAATTAATAGATCCTGCTTAATCACATTTAAGGACATCACCTTTCATTTCCAAGCCCAATAGCTCCCTGGTGCCCAGGAGGAATTGCTCCTTAGAAATCCCAGAAGCTACCCAAATCTTGGCATGTTCAAGCTCTTCCTTGAGAAGATGCAGTATTTGCACATAACTTCTGAATATCATCTAACTTTAGGTTACTTGCACTAACGAATGCATTATGCATGTTATGCTAATAGGCCTTCTATTGTGTGACTTACGAACTAATAAGTATAGGGCCCTGTTTATGTTTAATAAAGAGGTGACCATTTTACCTACCTTTGCCAGTAACAACACATTTTACTTAAAATATTTTCATTATTATTCTACTACCTTCTAAATATAAATCCTATTATTGAAATAGATTTTTCCTTATAAAATATATCCTGATTACAGTTTCCCCCTTTCTATTCCTCCCTCTTCCTACGCACCTCCCCTCCCCTCTGGATCCATTCCATTTCTGTCTCTCATTAGAAAAGAACAGGTTTCTAAGAGATAACAACCAAATATAACAAAAGCAGTATATGATAAGATAAAACTAAAACCTTCATATGGAGGCTGGACAAGACAACCCAACAAAAGGAAAAGAGCAACAAGAGCAGGCACAAGAATCAGAGACTGTCTTGTTCACACACTCAGGAGTCCCACAGAAGTGCTCAAGTGAAATCTATAATACACACAGAGAACCTGGTGTAGACCCGTGTAGGCTCTATGCTTGCTGCTTCAGTCTCTGGGGACTCATATGAGCCATCTTCAGTTGATTCTTAGGGCCTTGTTCTCCTGGCGGACTCCATCTCTTCTGGCTGTTATACCCTGTCCACCTCCTCTTCCATGTGGTTTCTTGAGCTATGAGGGGAGGGATTTGATGGAAACATCCAACTTGGAACTGTGTGTTCCAAGTACTCTCTTGGTACATAGTGTTTGGCTGTGAATCGCTGCCACTGTTCTGCTGCAGGAGGAAGCTTCTCTGAGGGTGGCTGAGTAAGGCCTGATCTATGAGCATAGGAGACTATCATTAGGAGTCATTTTCTTGTTCCTTTTTTTAGACCAGTAGTATTCGGTTTTACCCTAAGGATTTTTCTTTCAGCTTGTTTGTATGGTGATTTACACTGACAGATTTTCGTATGTTGAACCATTTCTGCATCTTTGGGATGAAGCCCTACTTGATCATGGTAGAAGATCTTTTTATTATGTTTTTGGACTCAGTCCACTAGTCTTTTATTGAGTTTTTCCAACTCTATGCTTATGAAAGAAATTAATCTGTAATTCTCATTCTTGCTGAGAATTACAATACACAGCTTGGGTATCAGAGTAACTGTGGCCTCATAAAATGGATTGAACAGGATTCCCTTTCTTTCTATTTTGTGAAATAATTCGAGGAATACAAGTGTTAACTCTAAAAGTCTGGTAGAATACTTGGCCTTGGGCTTTAATTAGTTGGGAGACTTTTAATGACTGCTTCTATTTTACTAGGAGTATGGGTCTGTTCTAATTGCTTATCTGATTCTGATTTAACTTTGGAAAGTGGTACCTACTGAGTAAATTATCTATTTCTTTTCAATTTTCCAACTTGGTGGAATACAGATTTTTAAACTATGTCCTTATTTTCTGGATTTCCTTCCTATTTCTTGTTGTGCATTTTTTCTACATTTCTGACTTTGTTAACTTTGATATTCTCTCTGTTTGCTTTTCAGAGGTCTCTGAGAGACTGCAGCACATTTCTCTAGGCCCTTGTGGCTCTTAGAGTCTCCACGTAGAAGTCACTTATTATGTAATAGGCCAGCCTTTGTTTCTTGTTTGTCTTTTTCTTTGAAGCTTTTCTATTCTTTGTTTTGAGTGTTTAGTGTTTTATGAGGTAGTGACGTGACTTTCTTTTCTGGTACAATCTATTTGGTGTTCTTTGTGTTTCTTGTTCCTTTATAGGTATCTCCTTATTTAGGCTAGGAAAATTTTCTTCTGTGATCTTGTTGGAAATCTTTTCTGGGCCTTTGAGGTAGGTTTCTGTCCCTTCCTCTATACATATTATTCTTAAGTTAAATATTTTTATAGTGTCTCATATTTCCTGGATATTTTGTGTTGGAAGGTTTTGTTTTAGATGTAAGATTTTCTTTGGCCAATGTATCTATTTTTTTTTCTATTGTATCTTCAACCCCTGAGATTCTCTCTCCCATTTCTTGTACTCTGTTGGTAACACTTGCCTCTGCTCCTGTTCAAAATCCTGAATGTTTTATTTCCAGAATCCCCTCCGCTTGTGCCTTCTTTAGTAATTCTACTTCCAATTTCAGCTCTTGAACTGCTTCATTCATTCCCCAGCTTGGCATTACAGTTTGTAATTTGTAATACAGTTTGTATTCTTAAATTTCCTTAAGGGATTTAATTATTTATTCTTTAAGGCCCTCTAGCTGTCTTAAGGCCTTTCTCTTGGACTTCAGCTCTATCGATTCAGAGTCAGCTGTGTAGGCTAGCTGGGCTCTAGTGGAGACATCTCACCCTGGCTCTTATTGACTGTGTTTTATGCTGGCATCTAGGCATCTGGGTTTGGGATTATTATACATCTAGGTGCCAATTTCTGGATTTCTCTTTGGTGAATGGGTGTCCTCCTTTCCCCCCGCATCTTGGTTTCTGTTTTTTTCTCTGGATTTCTGCAGTGTGTCATATCTGTATATTTTCTGATAAGAAATTATTTTCTTTGGACCTGATAGTTATGGCCACTGTGGGTTCTAGGCAAAATGTATTTCTGGGTATTGGGAGTTGAGAGTCAGGGATGGGGGAGAATCTAGGATTCTGGAGGGCTTCACAGGAGAGAGGAGGACAGAGTGCTCAACCAGGATCTGCTTATTTCATCTCTTTGGAATGGGGAGACAGTGAAGGAAGGTTACCCCAGAAGCTCTGCTGAGAATGAGCAACAGGAGGGGGAGGATCGACAGATAGTCTATCTGCAGCCTTCCCTGGCAGGAGTGATTTATAGGTTAGCAGGGACTGCCTGCTGGAGTTGGGAGCTGGGATAATGCTACAAGGGAGGAGGTAGCGGGGAAGAAGGGAAGGTCTGTGGGCTCCACAGAGGGGCAGAGGAGGACGGAAGGCTGCAGCAGGTGTTTCATTGTAGAGAGAGGGATGAACTGGGGAGCTGGGTTTGGAGGAGAAGGATGGTGAAGGTTTTCAGTTAGCTGGCCCGTTTCCCTGGCCTGCCCATCAGGGAACACCCGCTGCTGTTAGAAGCTGAGAGGATAAGGGATAAGCTGGAGGAAGTATGGCTAGCGAAGGTCTTTGTGATCTGTTAGGAATAGGCTCAGAGAAGAAAAAGAAAATACAGCAGGTTTTCTTCTACAGCGCTGGGGATATGACAGGGGGTGGAGCTGGGGAGCAGAAAGAGGGGTGTTCATCCTCTGTCTACCTACTTGATGCCCTGGTTGGGGAAGCCTTTAGGTAGCAGGGGATGTCTGCTGGAGTTGGGTACTGGAAGAAAACAACAAGAGAGGAAGAGGGAAGTTAAAAGGGGAAGATCTGTCCCACAGGGGATGGGAGAGGACAGGGAAGGCTGCCACAGGGGTTCTACTGCAGAGCTGGAGATGAGACCGGGGGATTGGATCTGGGAGAACAAAGTTTTTTTCCCTTTTTATACAATATATTTTAATCATATTCTTTCCTCTCCCCCAAGTCTTCCCAGATTCTTTTCACCTCTTTACCAATTCAACTTCATGTTCTTTCTCTCTCTCAATAAAATAAAAAATAAATAAAGTACATTTGGTGAGAGAGATAAAACCCACCAAACTGTAAAAAAAAAGAAAGAAAGAAAGAAAGAAAGAAAAGCATGCACACAAAACTTGTAGCCCGGTTTGTGTTGGTTAACTGCTTCTGAGCATGAGGTCTGCCCTGGAGTGAGGTTGATACACCCAGTACCACCCCACTGTTGAAAACTGGCTTTTCTTTTCCCTCTGCTAGAATGTATCAACTACAAATAGCTTTCTGGTTAGCCGTCAGACTCTGTGCCTAAACGCTGTTCTCTAAAATGAGATTTTTGTCCATGTGAACTCATTCTGGTCTTGTGTGTGCTTTCATCGTCTCTATGAGCCCATACACCTATGAGCCCTGTCATGTCTACAGATGCTGTTCCTTGGAGTCGCCACCACTTTGATTCTTACAATATTTCCACCTCTCTCTACCACATAGATCTCTGAGCCTTAAGGGAGAGGTTTGACAAAAGCTACTCATTTGGGGCTGAATTCTCTAAAATCGTCCTTTTTCTTCACATTGTCCAGTTGTGGGTCTCTTTGTTAATTAGCATCTGCTGCAAGGAGAAGCTTTTGATCATGATTGAGGGATTCCCTGATCTATGGGCATAGCAATTTATCATCAGGAGTAATTTATTGCTAAGTTCCTTTAGCAGAATAATAGTAAGATTTTCCCTTAGGGCCCATGACTTATCTAGTCTTACATTGCTGGTGCCATTAACATCATTAGGTGTGGGTTCCGTCTCAAATCTTATATCTCCATCTTAAATCCAATCACAAATTGATTTGTGATACCCAAAATAATTATGCAACTCTTGCACCAGTGTGTCTTGCAGGCAGGACAGCCAATTTTTTTTCATATTCAATGACATAAATAGTGTCTTCAACAATAAGGCTTTATAGCCAGGTTGTAAAGGTAACCAATAGCATTTGGAAATAGCCTATTACATTTAAGGTTTCAATGGGACCTCTTTGGCCAACAACTAACAAGATGTAACCCATTCCTGGTACTTTGGGTTTCACTTGGTAGCGTATAGTGTCCAGTTGGGGCACTGTCGCCTACTTTATATGGTAATTCCATTTAAATTCCTCTTTATATATTTTAGAAAGATGGAGTAGTCAGTTCTTATGTGGATTTTAATGTCTTTTAATGTTAGTCATCCTTCCCCATATTTTTCTATCTTGCCTCCCCACCCCCATGATCCTGCATCTTTAGTTCACTTTTCTCTCTAAACATTCATGACATCATAGGCTATTTTCGTTCCTTTGGAAGACCTATTCCTCACCTCTGCTTCCCTTCTAGCTACCTAACCCTCTGTGGATATTCAAAATTAAATTCACATATCTAAAGCTTAAAAGATAGGATCCATACATAAGAGAAAACACGCAATGTTTGCCTTTATGGGCTTGGGTTAGCACACTCAGGATGACTGCTTCTAGTTTCATCAATTTACCTGCAAATTTTCTAACACCATTTGCCTCAAGGCTGAATAATGTTCTCGTGTAAATAAACCCCATTTTCAGCATCCATCCATCCATCCATCCATCCATCCATCATCTGTGGAAATCTGCGTTATTTCTCAGCTCTGGTTATTATGAATGGAGGCACAGTGAACATAGGTGAGCTAGTGTTGCTGTAGTAAGATATAATCCTTTGGGTATGTGGCCAAGGGTAGCAGAGCTGGATCTTGTTGAAGATCTATTTTTAGTGTGGAACATCCTTCACATTGATTTTCACAGTCGCTGTACCAGTTCTCATCCTGACCTGCAGTGAATAAATGTTCCCTTTGCAAGGCATCTTCTTCAGCATCGACTGACACTTATTTGATTGATTTTTTTGCCATTTTAATTGGAGTAAAATAAAATCCCAAAGCAGTTTTCATTTGCTTTTCCCTGATAGCTAAGGAGGCTGAACATTTCAAGTGCTTTTTGAAAAATCTATTTGTGTTTCAGCTTTTGAGAACTACAGTTCTTAGTCTTAGAGTCTTTTGGGGGTGGGTTGAGACAGGGTTTCTTTGTAGCTTTGGGGCTTGTCCTGGAACTAGCTCTTGTAGACCAGGATGGCCTCGAACTCACAGACACCCTCCTGCCTCTGCCTCCCAAGTGCTGGGATTAAAGGTGTGTGGCACCACCACCTGACTAGCCAATTTTTAATTGAGTTGTTTTCTTGATGTTCAGATTTTAATTCTTTGCATATTCTAGATACTAGCCCTGTATAATTGATAAAGGTTTTCTCCAATTCTGTAGGCCGCTGCTTTGGTTGAATGATCATGTCCGCTTGTCTACAGAGGCTCTTTAGCTTCATAAGCTCCCACTTATTAATTGTTGGCCATAATGCCTGTGCTTTCAGGGTCTTTTCCAGTAAGCCTTCCCTGTGCCAGTAAGTTCAAGCCTAGTCCCTACTTTTTCTTCTATCAACTCAGTCTCCTGTTGATCCACTTGGAGTTAAGTTTGTGAAAGTAATTAATATGTATCTATTTGCATTGTTCTGCATGAAGTCATCCAGCTTGACAAGCACATTTGCTGAAGATGTTGTCTTCTCTCTAGTATGTGTTGCTGGTTTTTGTGAAAAATGACTGGTCTGTGCAGGTGTGAATTTAGGTCTGGGTCTTCAGTTCGAATCCATTCACCAGCATGTCTGTCTTAGGGCCATGCCATCCAGTTGTTACTACTATAACTCTGTGAACATTTTGAAATCTGGGATGATGTCACTTATACCAGTTCTTTTATTATTTGGGATTGTCTTGGAACACAATGAAAGCAGTTTTAAGCGACGAATTCATAGCCCTGTCTACATCAAAAACTGAAGAGATCTCATTTTGATCACCTAATGATACACCTGCATCCTTTAGAATAAAAAAGAAATAGCACCTCAAAACAGTAGATAGAAGAAATAGACACAGTTCTAAAATCAATGAAATAGAACCAAAAATAACAGAAAGAAAAATTTAAACGAACCAATTTTTAAAAAAAAAAATCAACAAGACTGACAAACCTCTAGCCAATTTAACCAAAAGGAAGAGAGAGACCATCCACATTAATAAAAGTAAAGATGAAAAGGAGGATATTACCATAAGCACTGAGGATATTAAGAACCATAAAAGCATACTTTAAAAACTTGTATTCCACTAAACTGGAAAACCTAAAAATAACAGATCAATTTCTTGACATACATGAACTACTAAAGTTAAATCAAGGTGGCATAAACAATTTAAATGAATCTCTAAGTCCTAGTGATGTGGAAGTCATGATTTACAATTTCCCAACTGAAAAGACCTCTGTTCCAGATGGATTAGGGACATAATTCTGCCAGATCTTCAAAGAAGAACTAATGCCAATACTTCTCAAATTATTCTGCAAAATAGACACTGAAGGAACATTTTAGTTTTGTGCAGCAACTATTTCTCAGATACCAAAGCTACATAAAGACTAAATAAAAAGAAAAAAAACTCCTTTATGAACATAGAAACAAAAATTTTCCCTAAAATACTTGTGAACCAAATTCAAAAAGCACATTAAGAAGATTATCCACCATGATCAAGTTGTTTTTATCCCACACATGCAAGAATGTTCAACATGCATAAATCAATAAACATAAATATAATTCACAAACATACCAAAGATAAAGGCCACATGATCATCTCATTAGATGGCCTTGAACGTCTCAGAAAAGACCTTTGACAAAACCCTAAACCCTTCGTAAAAAAGTCCTGGAGAGGATCAGAATACAGTGGGCATACCTACCATACTAAAGATGATTCACAGCAAGCTCAGAGGCAACATTGTTCTCAACAAAGGGGAAGTCAAAGCAATTCCACCAAAATTGTTACTAAGACAAGGCTGTGCACTCTCTCCATACCTAGTTACTATAGTACTTGAAGTCTTACCTAAGCCATTAGACATCTGAAGTAGATCAAAGGAATTAAAATAGGAACAATTTCCTTCTTTGGTGATGATATGATTTTATACAGAAAAGGCTTTAAAGGCTCCACTGGGAAACTCCTAGAGCTGACAAAAACTTTCAGTGAAGTTACAGGTTATAAAATTCACGCATAAAAATCAGTAGCATCTCTACACACAAATGATAAACAGACTGAGAGAGAAATACAGGAAAATTAACATTCTCGATAGACTCAAAAAGAAAAGAGAAATAAAAGATGGAAAAGAAAAGAAACAGTCGGGATGACTCTAACCAAGCAAGTGAAAGACTTGTATAATAAAATCTTTAAGACCTTGAAGACAGGGATTGAAGAAGATTCCAGAAGACGGAAAGATCTCCAGTGCCCAAGAACTGAGGGAATGAGTGTTTTGAAAATGGCTATCCTGGGGGGGGGGGGCGATCTACAGATTCAATTAGATTCCCATCAAAATTCCAATGCAAATCTTCAAAAAAATTGAAAAAGCGATCCAGTTTTGTAGTTCAAATATTTTCATTGCATAGCATGAGGCTTCATATATATGGAACTTAGAGATATAATGAGTTGAAGCTATGATATCTTGAAAGCTAGAGATGATAAGAACATTCTGAACTTCAGAAACCTCTGAGTATGTAGATGAGGTCACGCACAATAAATTGAGCATGATAATGTGTAAGTTATGGCTTATCGCCTTCCTCAATGAACCAGCATGTGTTTGCCAGCGACCCTTACAAGGCTGACTCTCGTAACCAGGAGGAATAGTATTTAATGAGGTGCATGAGTCAGCAAAATGATGGAGAATCATGATAACAGATCATAAATAACCAATGCCGGCCTTCTTTCCCACTCACTGAGTCTCCTTCATAACTGGGGAGAAGATAGAAAAGTGAGAGCAAGGGTTGGCTGGTCCAGCAACAAAGTCTGTT
The DNA here is from genome assembly GCF_037038515.1 of Microtus pennsylvanicus. NCBI lineage: Eukaryota > Metazoa > Chordata > Mammalia > Rodentia > Cricetidae > Microtus > Microtus pennsylvanicus. The sequence goes on along the minus strand of NC_134596.1, from coordinate 11,893,788 downwards.
GGCCCTCTTGGCCTCTAGGGGGAGCCCAAGTCTCTTTTCCCAAAGAGTAAATCTACTTGAGGAGGGATACTCTTCTGGAGTGTTAGATGTGATATGGACCACATTACCTCTGGGACTAGAAGAAGCTAGTCTCATCTTCTCAACCTTGGGAGAATCCTGGCTTTTTGGGGTGGTCTGAGAGCCAGTCTTAGAAGTGCCCACCAGCCATAATTCTTTGTTAGAACATTTCTGGACCCAGCTTGATGCTATGAAGCTTTCCTATCGGCATGATCTCTATCCATCTTTTCTGATATCAGATTGCAACCTTGGCACACCACCCATTCCAAAGGCAGGGTGGGGAGTGGGGAGGTGTGCTCTGGCGGTGATCTCAGAGTCAGGGCACTCCATTTCAGCTTGCCACAGGCAACAAGTAGAGATGCTTATTTTTAAATAGCTGAAGTATATTAGGTTTAAATTTCAAATGGAAAATATCCTGTTTTAGTTCTTCATTCCGAATTCTAAAAAGATGGGTCCTACCCAATTGCCTTCCCCCGTAACTGCAAGTGGTGGCGTTCTGCTGGTGGCATTCAGAGTTCTGTCTTTGAAGGCCATGGTAATCACTGCTTCCCTTGGGGACTGTCGTGCCTGGTGTGAAATTTCCAAATTTTAAATGCCACATCAGCAGGCTCACACCTAAGAGACACAGTACATTTAATATGCAGCTAATGATGGCTTTGCCCAGTTGAAAAGATAAAGCAGGGTTGACTACATTCAAACCAAAGCAGAAACAGCACAGCAAGGACAAGCAATAAAAGCTTATGTGTGGGAGTGGAGTTAAAGATTACACATCAGTGGTTCACAAACAGTGCATGGCGACCCCTTTATGAGGGTCATATGTGAGATACCTTCCATTTCAGATATTTGCATTACAATTCATACAGTATCAAAATGATAGTTACGAAGCAGTAATGAAATAATTTTATGGTGGGGGGTCACCCCAAGATGAGGAACTATATGAAAGGGTCACAGCACTAGAAATGTTGAGAGCCACTGTTAGATAAATAATTTGAAATTCACTCATCGCAATATAGCCCCGTGGGGTAAAGCTAGCGCCCTCTGTTTCACAAGCACAGATGCCACAGACCAAGTCCACAAACTAGGACTGGCTATTGAGTCTGGGGCTCATAGCATCAGGGCAGCTTAGGGAAGTGAATGTGTGCTTCTAGGCTCTGCTCTATCCAACCTTTGTATGCCTGTGGCATAGAGGAGATTGTCAATGTTCACCTAGTCTTGGCTGCGTAGAAAGAGGGTGCTACATCCTGTGTAAATCCCCTCTATTCATTTCAAAACTCGATAAAGAGATGAAGTAGCATCTGTCCTTTCTTCAACCTTCTCCTACCCATTGACCTCATGGATGCTGGGGAGATGGAGTAAAACATCACCAAAGTTGGCTTAGACTAATTCCATCCTATGCAGTCATTGATGCTTTTGCTATTTTGCACAGCTATTGTAAATTGAGAATCAAGGTCTCCCTACGCTCTAGACTGCCCCCCCAACTCTCATTCATCCAAGTGCACAAGCGCGAAGTCACTCTTTTATTTGCAAAGAGCAGTCTCGTGCCCACCGAGTCATTTCTGATCCTGTGCACACAGAGTCGTCACAGGTGCACCCAGGAATCGAGGAAAATCTTAACAAAGTTTTATGCAGAAAGCTGCAGGGAAGGAGTAGGTAAAAATGTCTGGGAGAGAGAGAAAAATAGCACATCTAGAACAAGAAAGGGAAGAGGATGCTTTCCTAAGACTCTAAACTTTCTGAAATTTCATCCAGGATCAAATAAACAGATTGTGCAGGCTGTCTTGACACATCCCCTGGAGACTGTATACACATGCTGCCACCATCAGAAAGATCGGCCCAAAGTTCTGCTTCACCCAGAATGACGGAAAGCTATCCAGAATGTCATCCTTCGCCTTTGTGCAAACCCATGATCTGCCTTCGGCCTCAGTAGTGCAATTTCCTCGATTCTAATCATTGAACAACAAGCGACTTCTGGGACAAACCAATGTACTTGCTGTGATGAAGACGCTAATTGCAAGAGAGAAACTGAATCCCTTTTAAAATTAGACCATAAATCATAAGGGAGAAGAAAGCCAACATTTGTAAAAGCAAAAAAATGAGACTCAGACATCCCTCAGAACTTCTGGAGCCAGGAGTCAAGAAAATTGAATCATAATACTGATTTACAAAGCAAAAGAAAAAGCATCCTAATAATTCACTAAACGACAGCTGGAAAAACCTAAACAATTTCTCAAAGACAAAAATCTCCATTTTTTTTTGTTTTGTTATGAGTTCTTTGTGAGCAAATGGTATTTAGAAAAATACGTTAAGGAGTCATTGCTATTTCTACAGATATGTACATGTGTCTGCGTGAGAGCATATGCAAATATGTACGCGTGTGCCACAGCAATCGGAAGAGGTTACCAGATCACCTGGGGCTGGAGTCATAGGTGTTTGTGATTCATTCAATGTGGATGTTCCACTCTAGTCTTTAGGGCTGAGAATTACTGAGGTATCTCTACTGTGATGCTAAGATGATTCTTTTTTTCCTTCCTTCTTTTCTTTCTTTCTTTCCTTCCTTCTTTTTGTGGTTTTTCGAGACAGGGTTTCTTTGTAGCTTTGGAGCCTGTCCTGGAACTAGCTCTTGTAGACCAGGCTGGCCTTGAACTTACAAGAGATTCGCCTGCCTCTGCCTCCCAAGTGCTGGGATTAAAGGCATGTGCCACCACCGCCCAGCATTAAGACAATTCTTTTAAAGGAAACAAATCACTTGCAAAATGATGCACCTGTGATAACAAGACCACTCAGGGCCTTGGTTTCTGTCATCTGGCTCCAATGGGGGTTATCAGGACTCCCTGGGGGAACAGTTGAGCCTAAGGTCAGGATAGGGAATGTACGTGGTAAACCTGGAGCATCTCAGAGTCTCAGAAAGTAAAAGGAGTGCCCCAAATAAGAAGACAGAGGAGACATGACTTGTTATGAGAGGAGACAGCTTAGCAAGCTCTTGGTGGTCAAAGCAGAAAGAAGATAAAGGGAGTTCTGCCAAATTATAACCTGGAGTGTGAATACTCTGGACTCCACACTGAGGTAGATACACGACTAAAGAAAGATTCTGCCCTGTGGTAAACATGGACATACAAATACAGATTCCTTTGGTCGTTCATCTAGGACTGGTACAAATGGTGCCTATGCTACTTCTGTGTTCAGCTTTTGGTTTTCCCAGTGGTTGTACTAGTTTAGATTCTCACCGGCAGCAGACAGAGGTGATTTCCCCCACAGCCATGTCAGTGTCTCTTGTAGTATTTTTTTTCCTGTTTTTTGAAATTGATTTCATTTATCTCTACATTTGTCTCTGCTCCCTTCCCTTCTTCTCCCCTCCTCTTCAGCCCTCTCCCATGGTCCCCGTGCTCCCAATTTACTCAGGAGATCTTGTCTTTTTCTACTTCCCATGATGATTAGATCTATACATGTCTCTCTTAAGGTCTTCTTTGTTGTCTAGGTTCTCTGGGATTGTGAATTGTAGGCTGGTTTTCTTTGCTTTATGTCTAAAAGCCACTTATGAGTGAGTACATATAATATTTGTCTTTCTGGGTCACTCAATATGATGTTTTCTAGAGGTGGGGAAAAGGGAACACTCCTTCATTGCTGGTGGGAGTGCAAGCTGATACAGCCCCTCTGAATAACAATATGGCAATTTCTCAGAAAATTAGGAAACTACCTTCCTCAAGACCCAATAATACCTTTTGGACATATACCCAAAGGATGCTCAATCATACCACAAGGACAGGTGCTCAACTATGTTCATAGCAGCATTGTTTGTCATAGCCCGAACCTGGAAACAACCTAAATGCCCCTTGACCAAAGAATGGATGAAGAAAATGAGGTACATTTACACAATGGAGTACTACACAGCAGAAAAAAATGACATTTTGAAATTTGCTGGCAAATGGATGGATCTTGTAGTTTTCTTGATGGCATCCATTCTAATTGAGGTGACATGAAATCTCAATGCAATTTTAATTTACATTTCCATAATGGCTAAGAATGTTGAGCATTTTTTTTCTATATTTCTTGGGTTTTTTTTGTGTTTCTTCTTCTGAAATAGAAATTGAATTGAACTGTCTGTTGAACTGGTTTGGACATCTTCGTTGTGTCTTCTTATCACCATGAAGGCATAAGGCACCCCCTTCTTCCCTGTTTAAAAGGCCACAGCTCTCTGTATGAAGACTCCAGGTATATAATTGAGCTGCCTTCCAAAGGCACAAACCCTAAGTGCTCTTACCTTAGAAACTAAAATTGCAACAATGGAATTTGGGGTCCCCAAAAGCTTTATCAGCCAATTGATTGATTGTCTTGGTGTTTGGTGACGGGGAGGTTAACGAGGGACCAGAATTGTGGCTTCTTTCTAGATTGGACGGCTACAGAAATCAGGGTCCCTTAAACTAAAAAAAAAAAAAGAAAAAAGTAAAAAGAAAATCTATGTCTGTATCTTCTTAAAGAAGACTTTTAGGACCTTTGGGCTGGGTGGCAGGACTTGGACTCTAATTTGCATGTAGTGTAGGCTTTGTGCTGACAAATCTGGAGAGAGGAGACTATATTATTAGAATTGTGTTTCAGGGAGATAAATTTGGCTGTTTTGTGCAAGAGAGGTTAGCTGCAAATCAGGACCAGGGAGGAAGCTATCATAAAAAGATATGTGTAATGAAGGTCTTTAATGCAAGACAAGAGCCAGGGGGAGATTCCGGATCCTAAAAATAGCTCAGCTCAGCGGAGCAGGTGCTGCGGTCTGAGCCGCGTGGGGGCAGGAGGCAGCAGCCTGATAATTAGTCTGCCCAAGTTCTCCCCGGAGGACAAAGCAGCTGGCATTTGCCTTTCTAATTCTAGCTGTGACTCCCATCTCAGCACAACAAAAGGATTCTTTTGGAAGGAGAGAGGGCCTCCAGAGATGAAAGGCCGTGAGGGGGTGTGGAGGGTGTCCAGTTATTCAGAGGCAGGCCAGTTGCAACACAGCATTTACAGTGGATTTCAGTGGTGGCGGCGGGAGGTGTGTGTGGGGGGGGGAGTTATGCAACCCCCTTACCTCCTGCTAAGTGCTAAACTGCCAGCCTGGTTGAAATGTCCCTCTTCTCCTTGACCATAGCAAACAAAATTGGGGGTTTATCTTCAACAAACTTAGACATAGACACGCATGCCCCGTCTCATGGTGGCGATTCCTCCTATGTAACACTCTTGAGAGGACATGAGTAGAGGAACCGAAAGCAGATTCCTGTCCTGCCTGTGAGGGTCAGGGTTTGGGGGCAGAGACTGGAGGGAGCTATTGGTTGGCATGAAAACCTATGAGAAAGAGCCTTGTGGTTCTAAGGGTATTACATTGTGTTACATGGATTGAAAAATCACATTCCCCCAGGATTACAGGTTCAATCATTATCTTTCACGTGGCATTGGAGACCAGTTTCATTTCTATATACTTTCTCTGTCTTAGTTGTGGTGATAGACACATGAGCCAGCATGTATGACAAAAATCAAAACATTAAGCCGGGCGGTGGTGGCGCACGCCTTTAATCCCAGCACTCGGGAGGCAGAGGCAAGCGGATCTCTGTGAGTTCGAGACCAGCCTGGTCTACAGAGCTAGTTCCAGGACAGGCTCCAAAACCACAGAGAAACCCTGTCTCGAAAAAAAAACCAAAAAAAAAAAAATCAAAACATTAAATGTGCACACACCAGGGTGTGTGGGGAATATAAATAAAATTGGGAAATACGAGATTGGAAATGCAAAATAAGCTCTAATATCAACACCCTGTTGTGATTTCACACATATTTTACTAACTAGAGGGAAGCTCAATAAATGGAATTCCTCAGTTTTATTTCTCAAAATTGTATGTGACTCTACAGTCATCTTAATAAAAACTTCAGTTTAAACATCAAGCAGAGCCACATGTGGTAATGTGTGCCCGTGATTCCAGCATTTGAGAGGCTGAAGAAAGGATCACAAGGTAAAGGCCGGGCTAGGAGTAAGTTTAAGACTAGGCTAAATAACAAAATTCACCTCAAAACACCAAAGTAGTACGATATGGTCAGATAAATGTTCTCTTTTATTTGTTCATCTCAATGCCAAGTCTTTAAACTTGAGTGTAGAACCTAAAGTCACAATAGAAGCCAGAAAAGTAGAAAGGGACCTTGGGAAGGGAGAAAGAAACTCTAGAGGGGGAATCTAGTGAGAGACAGATGCTCTGAGAGGAGACAGGTGAAAGCCGTGTGGAGATGGGGGAGTTCTTGGGAAGCACAGAAGGCAATTTAGATGAAAAGGGAGGAAAGGAAGAAAACTAACAAGAAGGATGTTGGCAAAGGTTGGAAAGCTTGCATAAAAGTCATACAGTGTGTGTGTGTGTGTGTGTGTGTGTGTGTGTGTACACACAGATCTACATGGGCTGATAATGTTCCCCCTAAGACGCAAAGACTAACAAAACTCCCAGTGCTGAGTATAGCAAACCTCCCTTCAAGTTGTTGGTCATGGTTTTGCATGGACACCTATGATGGTTTCGCATGGACACCTACAACAATATAAACCATTGCCATTGCCCTTGGTTGCCCTCAGAACTTGACCCTGTTACTAAAGACAGCACGCACTTCAGACACAGGTCTTACAGGAATCCGTCTGCAACTGACCTGGTAGCTCTTCCCTGCTGACTTCTTCAGAAGGGGTTATATAAGCTGCCAAGGAAGAAAAGCAATCAGTAGTCCTCCCCAGACAGAAAGCCTGGGAAACATAACAATGGTTGGCCTGGTACGAGAGCCCCAGGAGGCAATGGTGGCACTTTTATCTTGGAGATAACCCACATCCATCTAATCGGACTTGAGGATTGCACTGTAGGTAGTAATTCATTTTTGAGACTATAAACCCAGCAAAGAACCCATGGCTGACGAAGCGATAAATCTTGAAGGAAAACCTGCAATTGTCATTTTCTTAAACCAGTAAGATTTCCAACTGTATTCTAAATGCTTATCATTATACCAGCAGATAAGCAGAGTTCTCACCCCTAATCAAACAAGTTTTCTTTTGTAGCAGAGAGAGACTTCAATGAGTTCCTCAACTGGTCAGAATTCAGAGACTATTACCTTAGTGTGCCCAGCTCCAGGTGGTACATCTACATTAGGACCAGCCCATATACGTAAGGTTCAGGGAACCGAAGAAGGGGCAGAAAAGTTGGAAGAGTCAGAAGACCAGGATGCCTGTGATTAGTGTCTTCTAGACATGACAATGATGCTGTACACATAAAAAAAAATCTCAGCAATATGTTTGTCTAGACAAGACATGTACAGTGGCAGCACCCATCAGCAACCAACATGGACAGTCAAGATTTCACAAGGTCCACCTCTCAATGAGAGTCTACAGGCAACCAATGGCTCCTCAGAGGTGGAGAATCGTTCCTCTCCAGAGATGAACCCCCTGGCGGGTTATCCAGTCCTATTCGGTTAGCTCTAAACACGTGCATAAGCACAACATTGAATGGGCTGAGTAGGTTATTATACTTATATGTGTGTGTCACAATAAAAATTACAGAAAACGAGGTCATGGGCTTGAGAAGGAGGGGCCTGGGAGGAGTTGAAGAGGAAAGGGGAGGGGGGGACATAATGTAGATAGGTTACTCATGTATGAAATTCTCAAAAAGATAAAAATTTAAATTAAAGAAAGAAGACAACAAAGTCAACACACAAATACACACACAACCATGTGGGAGGTAAGATGGCGGTTTGGGCAGAAATGAACATCTTGGTGCTGTTAAGAAGAATGCCAGGAAGGCATTATGGGCGGGTCCACCCCTGGAGCAAAGGCCCTGAGGTGAGACAAGAAAGATGCCTAAGAAGACCTTGTTCTTAATGCCAAGGGAAAGAGGAAGCTGTGGGATGCTCTGAAAGCCACAGGCTGCTGCCCTAGTACGTACCTGCTAGCCACATTTCCTGCCAAATAACACAGAGGCCCAGGGGATCCGCTGTGTGGAATAGAAGGCATGGGGGTGGTGACATCACATCTAGATGTAATGATGGCAAAGCCTGGCGGCAGGCTCCCAATCACACCATCCTGTCTCCTGATGCCACGTGGAAGTTGCCTGCCTGTGTGGAAAGCCACAACTGCTGTGACGAGCAGCTGCATATCCACGTCACCATTAGAGACGGGTGGCTATGGACTAGGGGCTCTTTCCTCCAGGGTCAACCAGATAAACCATTGCAATGCAGATGAAGCTGGTGGTATAAACATATCTGCTGCGAGATGAGGTCATCTGGACTGGCCCCTATACTCTCCTGAAAATGTCTCTAGCGGGTGTATTCTTCTCCCATCTTAACTAACTTACTCTTGAGGACTCATTCATGTTTGAGGCTACATGCATCCTTCTGGGCACAATGGTCCAGCACCCAGCATTCTGTGAGTGAACATCTTCATCATTGGTGGAGCTGCAGCAACCTATGACGCGGTCCACATAGGCCACCAAGCTGTTTCTTGAGTCACAGATGGTTCTCATGTGTGTAACCAGCGTGGCCCTCTGTGAGTATGTTCTTGACTCTGTCCCTGGTGATGGATCAGACTTTGACATTTTTTGTGGCTTCTTGAGGTTTGCTATTTGCTGAGTGGCAAAGCAGCAGGCACTGGGTTTCCTTCGCAGGCAGAAGAGGAACCAGCACAGAGTAACTTGAAGAATTTGGGGTTGCTGGTTTCCTCCTGGTGGGGCATTAGTGGAAGGAGCCATGGTACGGTGTGCCTGATGTCATTTACTGCATGTATTTGGAAAAAGAATCCCAAAGAAAGTTCTAAACTGTGGATACATAACAGGTCTTAGGGCCTTTCTGGGGTCGTGGGTGTCCTTTCCTCAGCTCACCCCCTCTCCAGCTTCTTCCGTTTATGAACTCTTGTTCTCTTTCCCCGAGAAAGAGACTTTAATCGAATTGAGTTGCCTGGTGTGATGGTAGCTCTAACTGTCAACTTGACACAGCCTAGAATCACTTAGGAAGAGCATCTTAATGAGGGGCTGTGTGTTGGGTTGCCCTGTGGGCGTGTCTGTGGGGATTCTCCTAATTAAGTTAATTGATGCAGAAAGACCCATCCTACTGTGGGCAGAACCTTCTCTAGGCAGGGGTCCTGAACTACATCAACAGAGGAACTGAGCTGAGCATAAACAATCCGGGAGCACAGGCACGCATTTCTCCCTGCTCTCGATCAGCGCTACAAGCTCCGCAACCATGACTTCCCTACCATGATGGAATCATAAGCAGGATGAGTTCCTTCTCCCTAAGTGACCTTTACTCAGGGTGTTTATTACGCAGCAGAGACGAATCTAGAACCCTAGGCCAACCGGTTACATGTGATTTCACACAGCAGAAGCAGCCTCGGACAGAGTTGCTTTCCTGCTGTTCCTCTATCATGAGGTTTAGAATAATGTAAGAGGAAGCGGGACCATTTCGTTGTCTCCATCTTTTTTTCCCATGATATTTGTGTACATCTTTTTTTTTAACAGATGTCAATCGCAGTTCCTAAGTTTCTGAGTTGTACTCTGCCTGACTGAGTTTCAGTTGGTGCTGCGGGAGGACCTTCCGCTCCTTCAGCCAATAGCCGCTGAAGTACGAGCCCACTGTGCTGCAGGAGCGCCTTCTGCTCCTTCAGCCAATAGCTGTTGAAATACCAGCCCACTGGGGCCAATAGCTGTTGAAATACCAGCCCACTGGGGCATGGTCTATTTATCTTTAAAAAAGAGCGACAAGCCTCGGCCTGCTTTTTTGGTTCCAGCGCTTGGTTCCGGCTCCTGCTCCATCGACTAGGCTCCTTTCCTGACGGTTGGTGTTTCATGAGTTTTACCCCCCAAAATAAATACCCCTTTAAATCCTAACTGGTGTGGGATTGTTTTGCGCATTAAGTTGGTTCTGCACAGAAGACTCTGGCCTCCCACTCTGTTCTCTGCTAGCTAAGGATTTGCGGAGAAGGTGGACCTCCACAACTCCGAAGCACACTGGCACCAGAACCCAGTGATGCTGGAACCTGGCAGCAGACTTCCAGCTTCTAGAACAATGAGAGATGAAGTAACGCAGAGCTGTAAAGAAGCTAAGTATAAGTAACAGGACAGGTGAGGTAGACGTACAAGTGCCTAATACACAATGCCCGCAGGGCTTCAGCTAGAGCTGGTGTCTTAAGGAGAACAGCATGTCTCACCAAGCATGTCTCATAACCCTCCCCAGCTCCTTCAGGCTGAAGAAAAAAAAAAACAGCAAGTACCCTTTTAGCAGGAGGGGCAAGATCCTCTTGGAGAAAGAGTCAAGAAGTAATGCATTTGGCGATGCTTGGGTCACACCACATGGGGACAATGTCACTCAGCAAAAGAAAGAGAAACCCCACACATGGAAATATGATCCCTGCTTGATGCTGAAAACATCCACATTTCCAACCACTATCTTATGAGATGTTGTTACAGCATAGTGTATCTGGGGTAGTAGACACAGATATGACGTAATTCCGAAGACACTGTCCCTGCTCCTGTGTGGACTCAGTGTGAAGAGGATGGTTCCTGATGCTTCTTCCCCGTCCTCTCCCCACTCCTGAGAAGGCCAGAGGTATTCTGCTCATCAGAAGAGAGACAAATTCCTTCCTGGCTCTTTCAAATCACAGACTGAGAACATCACTCTCTGGTCACTGGATCCTTAATAATATGAGTTTAATGTTCTTTCTTTCAGTTCCCCTGCCACGGGCTTCCCTTTGTCTCAGAACCAGCCAGGGCTTCAGCTCTCTGCATAGCTCATGTATGTGTGGTGTCCATGAATGTGTGTGTATGTGTCGGTTTTTAATGCTTGTTTAAGTATCTTGTGTTTGTTGAACATATTCGCTGAGGCCAGCAATATTTCAGGGCATGCATACAGAGTGTATCGATCAATTCAGTTCACACATCCATAGCCACCGCCTTCCCAATCTTTAGGAATCACTATTATATATTCATACAGCTGTTTTTCTATCTTATATGAGCAAAAATAAGCAGTGCTTGACTTTCTATCTCTGACTTACTTATTTTAACATATCCTTAATTTCCATGCATTTTGCTGGAAATGACAGAATTCTCTTTTATATCTGCATGGTACTTCATACTGTATATGCATACAACATGTCCTTTATCCACACATGATTTGATGGGAAGCTACCTGGTTCTGTTTCTTGGCTTTTCTAAATAGAACTGTAATAAACATTGGCATTTAATGTCTTTTGTTTTCTGGTTTCATTTCCTTTTAATAGTAAGGTAATCATGGATGGAGAATAAGGCAGTTTCAATGTTTAGTTTTTGATAATGGTTATGCTGGTTCACATATTAGCAACAGTGTACGAGGATTGCATTATCTCTAGCTTTAACTTGGAGAAGTCAGTTCTCTGTTGGGAACTGCAGACCCTCAGACCCTGAATTTTCTGCAACTCCTTGCCTGCTGGAGTAAACAAGTTGTTTTCCTATGCTTGCTGCTGGTCTGAGCATGAGACCCTCATGAGTTCCTGATGGCTGAAAAGTGGTTTCTGGTGGGCTTGCAGCTAAAAAATCCTGAGAGCTAGGGCATGGCCATTAATCAAGGAGAGCCCTATATAAGCTTCCCTGGAACACAGTAAAATTGGCATTCTTGTTTCAAGGATGACCTCTCTCTCTCTCTCTCTCTCTCTCTCTCTCTCTCTCTCTCTCTCTCCCTCCCTCCCTCCCTCCCTCCCTCCCTCCCTCTCTCCCTCCCTCCTCCCTCCTCCCCCTCTGTGTGTGTGTGTGTGTGTGTGTGTGTGTGTGTTTCAATCTCCAGCCCCTTGACCAACCTGTGAACCATCCCATGATGCAGGCACCACAGTTCTCCCTTCCATCATGGGCTCTGGGGGACCAAACCCAGGCCATCACGTTTGTATGACAAGTGTTTTTACTCACAGAGCCCCATATACCTCATATCCTTTCTTCCATGTGCATAAGTTTTCTTAGTGAGTTTCTAACAGAGAGGTCCAGGGTATACCATGGGGGGGGGGGGTAGGAGGAGCGGGGATAAAGGAACCCTGGAGTTATGTCCAAATGTTTAACTGCTTTAGGCTGACCATGTTTTCATTTCAAAGCACATAGAAGTTTTTTCACACCAAATTCTCACCATGGTAGTGGGGGAACAAATTCCCAGCTGCAGGTTGCAACAATGAGATGGAAGTAGCCCATTCCCTGCACAGACATCCAGGCCTGCTCATTTGCAGGTGGAGCTGTGTTCATTTTTAACTATGCCAATTCTTACTACAGAACCTGAGGGCTCAGAAAGTTCTCCTGGAAATATTATTTCCTCACTTAAAAAAAAAGTCATCTTTTGACTTCTGACTTGTGTGCAATATTGTGGAGACTGGTATTAGTTAATAAAACTGTCACTGAATACGATCCTTGAAGTACTACTCTTTCCTGTCCTAAGAATATCTGATGTAATCTGCCTCTTCCTGCTTGGGTGTCTTTAGTGCAGTCCCCTGGGGTGGGGAGTGCTCTCGTCCACAACCTCTGCTTCTCTGCTGCTATGTATAGTCAGAGAATAACAACAGTTTGCTGAACATGCAAACACTGACGTTATCTTTTTGAAGACTTTAAGAATTATTTACTGATTTAAGCTGTCATTTTGGGGCATCATTTGTTATAAATTGCTCTTCAACTTCTCTAATCACAAATAAAATTTCAAGCGCACCTTCAGGACTATGAGTTGTACAAGCAAGAGACAGTGTTGGTGCATCCCCGTAACCAGAGGGAGCTGGCTTCCTGCAATGAGCAGTCTGGTATTTGGAAAGCTAGTGTTGCCCAGAGACCAGCTCTTCACTCTTTTCTTTGTACCTTTGCTTTCATGTTTATTTAGTGATCCTCCACCTCCAGATATAGGAGACCCAAGGAGAAAGAGAGCCAACACAGGAAGGCCTGTTCACATTGCAGTAAATTGAATTTCATCCAACCCATGATCATCCCTACATGGAAGTCTAGGCAGTGAATGCTAATTTACACTTCCCTCAGAGGAAAATAAGAAGGATGTTGAGTAGGGACTTGAACGAGCCAAATCAAATATCTCCTATGCCACCAAGGGCTTAGGCGAATCGACAGAGGAAATGTATTTATGTTTAGACAAATTGGTAGAAGATGTTTGGAAAATAACATGACTGGAAATAGAACTTCTTAAGCTTCTTAAAATCCAATCATTAGTAGCCAAAAAATCTGGAATTTGGGGCAAAAATAGCATAGTTTCCTGTGAAATAATTATGCATGTTCTGCGAAATATGCTAAGCTCAGACAGTTAAAGACTGCAGGACCCTTCTCATCTATAAAATGTTAAAAGTCACAGAAATTGGGAACAGAATGCTAGCAGCCAGAGGCTACGGGAGGGGGGCAGTTGTCAGCCGGCAGGTGCGTTGCTGTTGTTAGAGAAGCTCTGCGGTTTCTACACACAGACCAGCAATGGCGTAGAATACCAATGTTGAAGCTTTTAGGTGAAAACAGAGAAGAAAGGCTTTGAGATGTTGTCATCCTAAGACATGGTGCCTCTTTTTTATCCATAGCGAGCAAATATTGGTCACTGCCAGCATGTACGGGAGGGAAATCCAGTCTTCTGCAGTGGTGTGACAGACACCTGGCTTACCAGCTAGACTCCAGGGCAGATCATCAGTAACTGGGGTACACAAACTGAACTGGATGAGTTTTCAAAAACAGAGAACATGAAGTTGGATGGCTAGGGAAGTGGAGTTAGATCTGGAAGAGAAGTTGGGAGAGGGGACAATATAATTCAAATACATTGTGAGACATTCTTAAAAAATTAATAAAATTTTTTATTAAAAACACATTTGAAAATACTTTTGTCTGAGTACTAAAATGATGTTCTATGTACTTCAACTCAAAAAGAAGGCATGGGCTTTGTCTCTGACAATTTAGTGACGTATGCAGGTCTATAATACTAGAACCTATGGATAGTTTTGAAATCCTCAATGTTGCCTCTAGACTGGGCGTCAAAACCCATGAGCTAGCTGAACGTGACGTAAGCTAATGAAAATCTTCCTGTAGGTGTTATTATTGCCGGGTTGCATATGGACAAATCGCACTATTGCAAAAATACCAATGTGTTTGATTGTATGGTATTTGCCTAGGAACTGCTAGATAATACATGTCGGATTGTAAGCCTGTGGTGTAAGTCTTGCATGAATAATGTACATTTAGAGATGACAATAATAATTTTATGCCACAAGACTTGGTCATCTTAAAAGTTATATTTACTTGCGTCTATATCTAGTCATAAGTATTTAATGTGCAAATTGTCCCATAAAAATGGAAAAGCAACTGTGAGCAATTTTTGGATGCTAATGCTGGCTGGCCACCTTTTCTCAGCCTGTTAAATAGAAGTGGCAGTAATCCGGAGTGAGGAAAATTGTCTTTGTCTACTGGAGAAAGTGACTTACCGGATACCATTGAACACACCTTCCTAAAAATGCCTTCTCCAGGCACCGCTGGGAAAATAAAAGTATTGCTTACACAAGCATTCAGACAAGAAAAATCATTGCCACCCTGAACTGTTTAAATACCATGGGACTGTGGCTCAGATATTTTTGAAGCCATTCAATTCCCTTGCCTCAGCTCACAGCGCCCGTTAAACGTGTTAATAAGACTCGTGGAAGGGTTTGGACTTCCACAATCAGCCTGCCTGCTGTCATTAAGCATGTTGTTCATTCCTGGTTTTTGAAGCTTTCTTTTAGAATCATACCAATCCAACACAAACGTTTTTAGAAGTTTAAATTAGAAGTTTATCTTGGCCTGGGAAGGTATGGCCCCATGTTTATCAGAAGAACTTTGAGCCGACAGTAGACCGCACAGGTGAGAAGCAGTAGGGCTTTCCCAAATATTATTTCTGGTAGGATCAAGAGTTCAGTGAAAATGGAGTTTTCTCAGGAGGCTTGGAAAAGCTTTCTTTTTCTAGCCTAGGTTGGAAAAGGCTGCAAAATCGGCAGGCAATGGAACATGCTTTCTGAGACATTCAGGAACATGAAAGAAAACTCACTCAGTTCCAAGACCACTTCAATGGCCTCCAAGCCAAATCAAATAGCCAATTAAAAACCCAGACACACTTGTCTTCTAGCTTGATTTTCTATTTAAAATAAGTTTTCATCATTTCAAAAACCGTGTGATGCCTATGTAAAACAGAAAAAGAAGACGGGCCACAGTAAACCGGTGATGCATTGTGCCTTCTAGAGAGGGCACCTCAACGACATGCTGGCGCAGACTCATCCTTACAGAAGCTCACATGGGCATTGTTACGGCTCTACTGAAATGAGCCTCCTAGCTAGGCTTCCGACTGCACTAAAGCACCATGACCCCAAGCCACTTGGGGAAGAAGGGGTTTGTTTGGTTTATGGATTACAGTCTCCTAGCAGGGGAACTCAAGGTAGGAAGTAAAGGCGGGAACCAATGCAGACGCCATGGAAGAGTACAGCTTGCTGACTTCTTTATCACTTCTCCAACCTGCCTTCTTAGACACCCAGGGATGTCTTCGTGCCTGGAGGGGGCACAGCCCACAGTGGCCTGGGCCTACCTGTATCAATCATCAATTATGGAAACACCCCAACTTGTCCCCAGGCCAATCTGTGGGGGACATCTTCTCAGCGGAGGTTTCTCTTCCCGTATGTCTAGGCTATTGACAAAATTCAACCAGCACACCAATCTAAAGGCTAACAAGGTACATTTGAATTTTTAAAATTATAGTTATAAAATACTTACTATTTCCATTGTCTGAAAATGATCCGTTATAACTTTTTTGATTAAATTGGAATTCAGATTCACATGCACGTGTTAAGGCTCAATGGGAATGACCAGCTTGTCTCTAGCCATTTGGAAGAGTGCACCTCCTGACTGTGTTTCTTCCTTTATCAACAACTAATTGATTTTCTTTATAACACTAATCTACTGACAGAGAAATTCAGCCTTCTGAGTTAAATAGTAGAGGCCCCGTAGTCATCCTCAGCTGAGCCTTCTGACTCTTGTGCTTTCTGCAAGTTGGCCGCTCGTTCTGAAAGAACACCAGATCCACGCGGAAGGCTACTGGCCAGCATCGATCTCTTCATCACCTCACAGGGCACGGCCTCTTGCTGAGCCATGGCTAGTGAGTAGTGAAAGTCAACCATGGAATTAGAATGGGGACAATGGATCCCACAAGTGCCATTCCCAGACGCTAGCACTACAATCTTTAAAACTAGTCTCGGAGGAATTCTCTTAGAGCCACGGAAGTACCAAGTTATCCACAGCAATGGTTTGAACACTACTTAATAATCTTTAAGATGAATGACTTCATGAGGATAGTTTTAAAAATATCTTCGTTTCTTTCTATGTGCTGCCATCCTATATAAATTAAGGTTTTATGTTCATCATCTATAGGCTTTGGTCACCTCGTGCACAGTTCCTACCGAAAACAGTAAGATGAGGAGGCCAGTTTTGAGTTTTAATTTTATTGCAGTGTTGTCTTTTCTGAAGCCGGTGGCAGGATGTGCTTTCTTATCACACAGGAGCATTCGGGTCTTTCCCGTGGGTGTCCCTCAGTCTGCAAACCGTTTTTATCCTCTGTATGACTGGCACCTGGCACCTTCTGATGTTTCTTATACCAGCATTTTTTGGAGAGACTGGATATGTACTCATAAATAACTGGAGGAGATTACATTAGACTCCCAAGATTTTTATTAAATGGTGATTTTTTTAGGGGTTGGAGAGATGGCTCAGTGGTTAAGAACAATAGCTGCGCCGGGCGGTGGTGGAGCACGCCTTTAATCCCAGCACTCAGGAGGCAGAGGCAGGCGGATCTCTGTGAGTTCGAGGCCAGCCTGGTCTACAAGAGCTAGTTCCAGGACAGGAACCAAAAGCTACAGAGAAACCCTGTCTCGAAAAATCCAAAAAAAAAAAAAAAAAGAACAATAGCTGCTCTTCCAGAGGACCTGAGTTCAATTCCCAGCACGCACATGATACCCCACAACTATCTATAACACCAGTTCCAGAGGAACTGGCACCCTGGCAGATGCATACATGAAGGCAAAAAAAAAAAAACAATCAGTGCACATAAATGGTGATTTTAGAACTAAATCAGTAAAATGTTAGAAGGTATCTATGTCGATTTCCCTTGACTAAAGAGGCCTAAGGTACAGAAGGGTTAATCACCACTAGAACAATCAAGTTGATTACTCCGAGCATTCTCTTCATAGCTACTTTGAAAATTCTGGGAAAACTGGTGTTTCTTTTCACTAAAAATGAAGAAAAGAAATGTTTTAAGAAAATTCTAGACATGAGCTGGAGCTGGTTTAAGCTCAGATAATCCCTTCCGCTCCCTGGAAAACTGGATGTAGGACCCTCACAGCTAAGTGCTCCCATCCATTTGCCCCACCAACATGCTTAGAAAGCTCAAAACTGATTTTGTCGGAGGCAACTCGGCAGCAGTCCAGCCAGCTGGACGTGGGACACGTGAGAAGTAGAGGCAAAGCTCTCCAGAAAGGATTGTCCGTCAGGACAGAATTAGTCAAGCAGCTCCTTGATGCCCACAAAGTCCCAGCCTTTGCAGAAGATTTCATTCACTGTTTGGAAGGTAACCTTAAAAAGGGGGCTTTACCTGAAATTAAAATGCATCTTGTATAGGATCTGGCAATACAAAAGTCAAACCTTTTCCAAAGAGTCAAGGAGGAATCGGGGATCGTGGGCAGAGGCTTTTCCAATCTGCGACTTAGTTCTCTCTACTTGCCTGGTGACATGGGGTCTGATGCTGGTATTCACGGCTTGTCTCTCTCTTGGTCTATGCAGTTTCTGATCCTAAGGCCCTAAGCAGTACACGCCACCCCATTTTTCTCTGTCCCCAATTAGGCACATTATTGGCTTTAGCTGTGCACAACCTAATCCATGTTTTTAGTGTCTAACCCACACATTGGTAGCCTCGCTGAATTTTACTTGTAAAGTCGTTCTCGCCATGCCTAGCAGGGCTTTGATATATGTATGTTTATCCCAGGAAGGGCGACAGTTCTGCTGATATACCCATTCTGCCTCGTTACAGGCGTCTTTCATTATAGTATGGAATGGAAAGGGTTTTGTTATTTATTTTCTATAACCAATGGGGCAATCTGTCTATGATGTTCAAAGACAAAGAAGGCGAATGTCTCTGATGTTTGGTCTGCTGACCTTGCAATTGAGCCAGCTTGGTGAGCACACAGGAGAGTTACTCAGCGAGGTGTTGGCTCTTTATTGGCATTGATGCTTCTCTTCAGAACCATTGCCATGGTCCTGGAGCCTCTGGCTCACTTGCTGTGGATTTGAAGGTTTTCTGGACATCCTAACGTGCCTCCCAGTTAAGAACTGAACATAGAAAACTGAGCACAATGCCATTGAAGGTTCACGCACAATGCATGAGACATCCAAATCCAGCCAGCCGGGAAGGGAAGAAATTAATTCTGGGGGAGGCAATGTGGAGAATTCTTGAGAGGCATTTTAGACCATTTTTCTTTAAAAACAAAGGGGATTGTGGACAGATAAAAGAGTGAACAAAACTTGTAGAACAAAAGGATTCACAGTGTGTTCCAGAACCGCCACAGCAAACGGTTCCTCAGACAAGACAGACATGAGCTTTTCAACCTGAGATTCTTCTACTGGTCGGCCAGGCAGTGATATCTTCAGAAATCAATTACAGTGTGATATGCAATGGAGTGAACCCACTGTGTACATTTTTGTTTGGTTTGGGGAATATGTAAATAATAATAAATCATCCAGAAATGACGTAGATCAGGATGTTACACACTTCTGGGAAGCACAGGGGATGGATAGGGATGAAACCCTAAAGGATGAGAAACAGCAGCGGCCTGGAGATAAAGATGTTTCCCAGATGGACACTGTTCCCAAATCAAATGGCTCACCCAGTTTCATCTCCCAGGACAGCGGAGCTTTGTCCTGGCATCCCTCCCCGTGGCCAAGGTCATGCACGCGTACAGACAAGTACACCACGCTTCCTTGTTCTTTTGCCTCATAACTGACTTGCCCTTCTTTTCCTGGTAGCTGCAGAGCTAAGATAATGGCTCTATGAATAACGTAAAGAAACCTGAGAATACGACAGTGGATAGACATCGAAGAATTCATCGTCTTCTGTGATGATAATGCAGCAAAAACCATGTTCCTCTGTAATGTCTCACCAGACAAGAATGCCCTAAAAGCATCCCCTTGTATCATTATACCGTCACTATAATCAACACTGTACTTCAGAATCTTTCAGCTCACAACAAGAAGCTGGCCATGCCTTCTAGAAGGCCTTCAAGATGAGACAGACGCATTTGCCCTATACACATGTGGATTTAGAACCCTCCAGGGTGCATCCTCATGGTGATTCTGCTATCCAGCGAGTTCCTGGTACTCCCCATAGGCAGTTCCGGGGATGTAGGAAGAGACAAGAATGTGGGTAGGCTATCAGAGAATAAGACACAGGGAAACTCAAGGAAGCAGTGGCTCACCCACTCTGCCTTGTGGGTGCCAGATGAGGTCCTAAGTAAATGTGTATTGTGACAAGGACGCCAGTGCCTCAGTCCCACGGAAATGGAAAAGCTTCCCTCGTCTAGTGCGTGGATGCTGACAGGCTGTGCAGAAAGTGTTGCGTGCAGCTTCCCCCTGCCTGATGTTGAAAGCCTGAGACGGCTGCCCCCACTGAGATCATTGTAAGCTGCCTCCTTATTCATCTCGTATGTTAACCCACTTCCTCGTTCAGCTATATACAATAACACTGCCTTTTCTCAGAAGCATAAAATAAACCTGCCAACTTCCCGGGCTGCTGTTGATACTTTACCCCTCAGAATCCATGGCCTACCCAAAGGCAACTCTTCTGACCATCTGCTCTGTCTTCCCTCTCTGGTCGCCCAAGGCAGGTCTCCAGGACCTAGTAGCTGGTCACAGTATGGTCTTAGCCAATGCCAACGGCTGGCTTCCAAGGAGGCACAGCAACTTGAGAGAGAGAGAGAGAGAGAGAGAGAGAGAGAGAGAGAGAGAGAGAGAGAGAGAAACTTCCACCCAACGGCAACTGCAGCCTTCACTTAATCCACGGCTAGCATCATCCTGCTGACAAAGTAAAAATTGACATATTGCTGCATTACTCCTGTTTTCCAGAACATGCTATTCTTCTTTTTTCAATAAAATATGAACCGTTTGTGGTGTGTTGAGTTAGAATCATGATGAATTGAAATGGGATGTCTTCTGTGTCAGTATACGTGAACCATTTACTGAGTTTTCAGCTAACCAACCAGAGACCCGTGTCCAGCGCTTGGATGAGCTAATGAGTGGCTTCACAAATGATGGGAAAGGAAAAGGCTCACCACATGACCACCTTATGTGATACAGCTTATCACAGTAAACTTAAAATGTTATCAGAAATAGTTGTCCTCTTTTCCTAAGTGACCTACATGCCCCAATTTCTACATTTGCATATCCAGGCGCCTTAATGGGAGGCAGCCTCTTAGCCTGAGAAAAGATCTCTCCAGGGAAGAATGCCTGAAAGGAATAATAACTTGGAATCTGGTGATGCTGTGAGCATCCCCTGGGTCACATGATCATCTCCTGCCCCAAGGGACCCACTGGCAAGGAAGCTAAGGTGGAGGGGGGCGAGGCAACTTGTGCTGATATGAATATTCTCGAACCTCAGTGAAGAGCATCTTTGGTCTTGACCATAGCCTTGCCTCTATGGTTTGATGTACCCGCACAAAATAAATGCAATGCAGATATCAAAGAATATTTACCACTTTAATGATAAACTTACAGAACCAAAGTTCCAGCGTAGTACAGGTAGGGAGGGCAAGAGAGAGCGAGCGGCCTCCCCCGCGCACATTTATTGGCAGGCATTCGCCCGAGGCAAACCCCGCCCCCAAGAGGGGTTGTCTTAACCCTACAGTTTGACTATGATAAAAATTGAACAGGTATGGAGCCTCTTTTCCCACACCTGTCACCTGGGACCAGGGGAGGGTGCATTTACCCCATCACCAGGTTCTGATGAAGAACAGGCAAAATAACGTGAGTCCTTGTTGTATTTCTGAGAGTCTGTAAGCTCTCAAAGATGCCGAGAGCTGGTGTAGTGACCTAGCACCGGCACACCAAGTGAACAGAACACTGAGACAAAAGAATCGTGAGTTCTAGAACTACCTAGGCTATATAAAGAGATCCTTTCACAAGAAAAAAGGATGAGGCAGAGGAGGGAAGAGAACGAAAGGAGAGAGAGGGGGAGGAGCAATGGCTACCAGTAAGGAAACAGAAACAAACCGAAGAATAAACGCACTACCACACTTCGAGGTGCTGAGACTGTTCTTCATAGGCGCTATATAACCTCTACATGCAGAAAGTTCTATGCGCTACAGGGGAGAAGCCCTGTCTTGGTTGGTGAATCTCTCCATCTTGGCTGTGTGAGCGCCATTTTCCAATATTTGTTTTGTTGCTCTCTGCTTTTGAAAAGGACCGTGTTGGGAAATACTTATGATTGTCTTGCGAATTCAGTCCCCCTCATTTCTGTGTTCTTATGAGGATGATGCTTGTATACACGCACTCAAATTTTAATTGAGCATGCTACAAAAACTCTTTCAGGAAACTTGCAAAGCCCTTTGCAGGCTGTGGGGTACAGTGAGCAACGTGCATGTGCTCACTGCCAACGGGCTGCTGCAGAAGAGACCGCACAACCCTACAGAAGAGAGTGTAGCTGATATGCCTCACTTCGAGATAGATTCCCGGGAACCCAATACATGTTTTCACTTGTTATAAAGGCATATTTTTAATCTGGCCAGGTAGGAATAAACAACTCAAATTCCAAACGGCTTCCAGCAGGAAGTATCTGACATCCATCAGCCTTTTTGGCTGTCAGTCAAACTAGCAAAAATTATACCAATACCTCAGCGCAAGCTACATTGTATGTTGAGTAGGGAGACAGTGTGTTTCAATATTGGTCAGTCATTCTTCAGTCTATAGCCTTGGACCTGACACTTCCTCAACTCACATTTTAACAATCAAAGCAGGCACTGCTGCCATCCTAACTTTCAAGAACGGAGATGTGCCTTGGAAGAGGGAGAATTAATCACCAATTAGTGTCTGCCATAGACCACTGACTGTTATGTGCCTCATTCTGCACAGATCGCCACCCCTGAGCTCCTCTCCACAGGACGCCCAGTGTCTCAATGTAGCATCAAGGACAGTACACAAAGCTGTCTTCATCATTTTGAGCACCAAATCCATGAGTTTACTAAAAGTTTTCTGTCCTCACTGACCCATTCATTATAAGATGATATGACATGGTCACAACCCAAGGCAAAAATTCCCTTTGGGAAACTAATCCGTGACGGGCTCAGGATCCCTTTGAAGCTGCTGGGAAGGGGACCTGGGGAGTCACCTGAGCTGGGAGCATGGTACATGGGTAATTCTTCCCTTAGGAAAAGCTCCACACTGCAACCCTAGAACAGCCTCTTTTCCCTGACTGTAGCTTAGAGACTTTCCCTTTTCATATCCGTCCCTAACCGTAGCAAGAGAAGGTGCTGAGTTGGAGTTGCTTGGGATGGAGGGAGTTAGGGATACTTGCAACAATTTTGACCTTCCTATTTAGATGCTTGGGCCCTGCCTGGTCACTTTACTCAGGAGCAAATGCAACTTCCTGGTTCCCTTGCCCCAAAGTAGCCAGTTTCCAAGGTCTTTTGCCCTAGGAAGGATGTGTGCCATTTGTCACTTAAGTTGCTGTTGAGATGGTCTCCAGGGCTGCTCTGCAGGAAGTACCTAGCTTAATGATTTTTTAATGTATGGTTTTGAGTTTTTGTTTTACTTTACAATAAACTCATTTTATGTACAGTATAATATTAAATAAATTACTTTTTTTTCCAAAATAGGCTTTGTGTTAGGTGATGGGATAATGTGAGTGTCCAGTGCCCTAAGGCAGGCAAGGCTGTTGATTGCCCACACATTCTCCTGGCTGAAGCCACTTTAATGCCTGCAACAGCAAGAAAGCAGTCTGCAGACACAGAAGCGATGCACTTCGCACACGCTGAAGAGCATCAGCATCTGAATGAAGAGAGGCAGAACTCTGTGTTTATAAGTCCGAGTCCACTTTGGGTCTGAATCGGTTTACTGTCCACATGCATCCAGACAAAGGGATAGCAAACTGTCCTTTGAGTGTGTTCTTCATATCGCAGTAGAGTGTGATTGGGAGCGTTCACCTTTCCCTATCGTATGTCTTTGTATGTGCACAGAATCACCCAAGGCTGCTGTCAGACGTAAACACAGCAGAAGTATGTTCCCTTATGTCCCCAGAGACAGATAACCAAATAAAGCAGGAATAAGCTGAAATCCAAGTAGCAGAAGGGCTTCCGACCTTCCAAAAGCTCTGGGGGAATGCTTTCTTGTCTCATTTGGTTCCAAGTGGTTGCACTGGGTGCTTCTTGACCCTTGTCGGCCTCCATCTAATCTACAAGGTCCATCTATTCAGTTCTCTCTGCTCCATCTCCTTCCTTCCTTCTCAGGGTGTGTAGCCCAGAGGTCTCTCCATGTCCTTTTCATAGGGACACTAACTTGCATTTCAAATCAACTCACACAATCCAGGATGAAGTTCTCACAGGTGTCTGTGTGTGGGTGGGTGGGGCGTTTTTGGTTTTTGTTTTAGGCTGATCTCAGGGGAGAGGCATATCAGACAATACTTTCCAATTGTGAAAATTATGATATGAATATCCCTTAGGGAGATATTTTTCATTCTCCGTGGTGTGGGTTTGTCACTGCTATCTAAAGACAGCCCATGGTCTCACATTTAGGGGCAAGCTCTTATCATCTTAGTACTCAGGAAATGCGGGCATGAAGATTTATGAGGGCAGGCCAGCCCAACCTGCGTAATTAGAGACTGTTGTTTGACGCTGAAAGTCAAAATAACAAGACATTTTAGCGCAATTTTAAAACGTACAAGGAATTAGGAACCAAACTTTTAGCATTTTGAAGCAAAGTTGTTTTTTTTTTCTCCTCCAAATCCATTTTCTCTCCAACACATTGGGTTTAGTGATAGCCAATGGCAGAGGTTGATTATAATTGCCTCTAATGAGAAAGATGATTGACTTCTAAAATGCCAACTGCAGTTCAATCGCTTATAGGAATGAAGAAATCACTTTGTTTTGCAGTGGAAATAATGTTCTGGTTTCACAACACCCACATTATCACACGGCAGAAGACTCTCTTCATACAAAGGCTCCCCGTGGCCCTTTGTGTGTGACTGAGCTCAGAAAGCAGAGTGGGTTAACTAGGCACAATATCTGAGCAGTAGTGTAAACACATCTCTACGCATTCCGAATTTTATCCGTTTCACTTTAGAAATAGAGCCATTTGCATCTATTCATGGGCTGTGGAAACGCGAGGCTCTGCGGTTCTTCAGTTCGGAGAGCAGAATCCTTCCCTCAGCAGCAGGTTTCTCTCTGGCAAAATCGTGGGAGAGGAAGCGCAGGGTGCTCCGAATAACACCGAATGCTCACACAGACCCGGGAAAATCAGCACTGCCGTACACTTCCCGTGATGCTAGAATCTTTTTAAAGCTCTTTGAAATGCGCTTTATTTAGAATGCCATCCTGTTATTTTAGGGTAGAGAGGCATTTCCATTGAGAGTTAAGAAGGGGAAAGAAAACAGCGAGGAGGCGCCTTTTGTCGATGCCTTTGTTTCCTCATCAAGCGATAGTTGAACGTCTTACTTTCCTCACTCCCAGGCGTCCCCAAGTCTCACACTCCACATTTGCTCTAGTTCTGCGAGGGGTGTTATTTCTATGTCTGGGCATTTCTGAAGCTGAGAACCTTCTGTGCCGTGAGGGAAGGAAGAACAGTGATGCCTCAGGAATGTTCTCTTCTCCGTGGATAAAAATGGCCAGGGATAAGGATCGGTCTTCATTCAGTCATCTCCTTCTGCTTTGCTTTGCAGATGATCGCTCGATTTATATTTCTTCATTGAGTTTCTTGGTGAATTGGCTGGTAAAGCTATTTTCTAACCCTGCTTGTTAACTAAAATGTCCTTCAGGAGAAGACATTTGAATTCTCCATGGGAACCCACTGGCTATATACAACGCTTCTCCCCACAAATCACCAGTGCCCCCACTGTCTGGGAGCTGCTGGGGAGGTTCTTGAGATATTAACGGCACAGCTATATTGCTCTCCAAAAGGCCATGTACCGTTCTAGCATGGGAAACCTCTGCCCACTCTTTACGTTTCTGTACAAGAGAGGACCATGCCCCAGGACTCCAGTTATTGGACTGTATTGCTAAACTGAGACTCATGGAAGGACCTCAGCTCAATCTGTGCTTCCTAGCTGGAGTTCTCATGGATGACAGGATCGCTCCTATGTGTTCTCTTGAAAATCACAGCACTAATTGCTAATATATCTGGCTCAAAGTTAATGATTCTACTACATATACAGGCCCAGAGGATGCCAATGGGAATGAGGCTGCTGGAATAAATTCTTTTTCTTCACTGAACAAAAACCTAGGAAAAACCAAGTCTCAGCACTCAGTCAGATTGTACCTAGAACAAAAACACAGACAGAACAAAGATGACCACAAAACCGGGCCAGGGACTTGAGGTCACTAGGACATTAAGTGTCTTTTGTTTCTTGTTTTTGGTTTTTTTTTTTTAATGTTTAGTGAGAGATGAGCTCCTTTCTTCCTCAGATCTGACTTGTTGGGGCTATTGCAGGACAATGGATAATCCAGACAAGCAAAGGGAATTTGATCCAACCTACAAAAGCCTCCTTTTATTTGAAAAGAAGAGTGGGGAGGGGGGCTGGCTGGCAAATCTTTGTGTTGGAGAAAGAACATAAGAAGGAAGTCAGTTGTCTTAAATGTTTAAGTCAAAAGTCCATTCATATTCCCAGATCTTTCCCCGCCTGTCATTCTGCCTGCCAGGAATCTGTTTAACATCTCCTCTCTCAGGTACAAGAACTCAGGAAAGAGGCCACTGTGTTTTATTGACTGTTTAGCTCTGCAATCCAGATATGGCTTATGTCAATGCTCAGGTTGATTTTACTCTGTCTGTTGGGGTCCTGTTGGCAGCCAATGTAATTAAACACTGAACAGATTTGTTTTCAAATTCTGTCACATCAATCAGAGTGCCTGAACATGAAACACCCATGAGGTAGTTGGCCGAAGGTCCTGATACTGTAGACATGAAAGGGAGATCTTGCTAGGGGACATCATCCATGAATTGTAAAGTAGTACATCTCTTCTTATCTTATGAACCAGCCATTGCTGTCCTTGATTAGACCCTTTTCAAGCTGTTCATGGCAGTGATCATGAATCTGTGGAGCATGAAAAATTGGCTGGATGTAGAAGGTCAGGTCTGTGAGACCATCACACACACACACACACACACACACACACACACTGGGGCCAATTTTCTCTCTTTTTGCTGCTCTGTGGGACCAAGGCCCAGAAGACTGTCACAGAGATGCCAGCACTCTGGTTAATGCTGTCCGTGTGCATGATAGGTAATGTGGCCCTGACTCGGGAATCCTTGCCATCCCGCCAGTCTATGTCAAACTATACAAAGCCAGAAAGTGAATTTGCAAGTATGGGGGAATCGCGGGGCCTTCATAGTTCTCTACACAGAAGAAAAGCTCTTTGACTTTCAGAAACATGCTATGCAGACCCAGCTTAACACAAACTGAGTTCAACATGATGGAAATGCAGAGGGAATGTTTTTTCTGAGAGTCTTCAAGGTGTGCTGAAAATTATACTATTGTACAGGTGACAGTTCAAAAATCTTCGCCACTAAATATGGAAAGAAATGCACATATTTATGCCTTTCATAGCTAATAATGAGCAAAAGAAATTCAGAAAAACTTTTCATCTGTAGTAAGGAGCGGCGGGCTGTGTCCTGCCACCCAGCTCCTGCACGGCTAGCTTTACCCAAAATAATTACACGGAAACTGTATTCTTTTAAACACTGCTTGGCCCATTATCGCTAACTAATGTGGCTAACTCTCACATCTTGATTAACCCATATCTAATAATCTGTGTAGCACCACGAGGTGGAGGCTTACCGGTAAGATCTTAACCTGCATCCATCTTGGAGAGGAGAGCTATAGCGACTGCTCTCACTGCCTTCTTCCTAGCATCCTGTTCTGTCTACTCCACCTACCTAATTTTCTGTCCTATCAAAGGCCAAGCCATTTCTTTATTAATTAACCAATGAAAGCAACAGATAGACAAATGACCCACCTACATCATTCATCTGAAAATACTGATGAGATTTAGAATTAAATTTCCATTATAGAAATAGGAAAAAGAGGGGGAATTGGGGAGATATAGTTTTTCACCCTAAAGTGTTTTGAGTATGAAATACCCATTTTGTCTGAAAGTTTTCATTACCCTGGAAGGAAGCCACATAGTTGGTATTGTTTTGGACTTAATGATTCTGATGCTGTGTCAAAGATAATTCATTGGTGATATTTTATGAGCATATCAGATATTGCAATGATGTAATAATATGCTTCAGAGAGTGAGAAAGATATGGAGAAGAAGGGAGAAGCAGGTGGAGAGGGAAAGCCATCACCCGCTCCTTGCCTTGCCTCCTGCTATGATATGAAGCTCTGCTTCCTTGGTTCCCATCCCACTTGACTTCACTATTTCCTGTTGTGCTCTTTCAAGGACAAGACCCTTCTCTCCATCTGAGACATTTTCTTCTTTATAGAGTACCCATAAATGTCTCTATAATTAATTAGCGATAACAAAGCAAAAAGAAAAACCCGATGTAGTCCATTCCCATTTTCCACTCTCTTTACCTTCTTCATCTTCCATGATCATCGCATTGGACCGATGATCATCATTGCTTTTAGGGGAAAGAAAAGATTGCACTTCTGCAAGCTTCTGCTCACAGTTTATTTGGTCAACGTATTAGTGCATCACTAGTTTAAGTGAGTGTTTATTTACATATACCTGATTTATCAAGCCCCAGGGGGCATCATGTCAAAAAATGTAGAAAAATTACAAGGGGTGGAAGATGGAGAGGAGAACTAAGAAACTCAGACTTCTGGCCATTACATGACCATCTCATCCACAAGCACACAAAAAAATGCACACACATGCAAGCTGTGGACATGGGAGAGAACAGACAGGAGGGAGGGGTATAGGGAAGCAAGACAGGGTCACTGTGAACTTGCTCACCGTATGCTCTATACATCTGTAGAGTAATCAAAACTGAGAACTGAAGGAACACAAAAGGGTGTGGGCTTGAGTGCTGACTTTGGAGCCAGGTAGCATCATTTCTGCTTTTGACACAGTTTTCTTAACCATACTTTTCTTCATAAAAACTGGCATTAAAGAAAAGTTGCTATGTTCAATAAAAGAAAAGCCATATTTAGTATATGTAACTGATTTCTTAACAATAGTCTTCTAGGTAACATGCAAAGTTTAAAGACTTTCTAAGCAATGGATTTTCTCTGTGAAGCACACCAAAACCTTTTTGGAATTCAAGAACTTTAGAAGACAATTTTGGTTGAAGTTGGGGGCTAGCAAATGCCAGACAAGTGCACTATCTGTGCTATAGATCTGTTCTAGACTACAGCTTCCAAAATGCGACGATGAACCCACACTGCACCTGAGAAGTAACATGAGAGTTGCCAACACTTTGGCTGTCAAAGGTTTCTGAAAACACAAGGATCAAAGATTAACTCAAAATGAAGTTCATAATAAATTCAAAGTATTCACAGTGCTCATCCGTGTTATATCAGGTACCTTGATGACTTGGAACACAGTCTGTGATTTCGCTCAACCCATGGTGTCACTGTGTGCTGTGCAAAACACCAGTGCACACTGCCTGCAATGCGTCAGTTCAGATTTGAGAAGGTAATGAATTACACTATTGTACTATACACAAAAGTTTTCTGCTTTTATAGAAACATAAATGGCTGATTGTAGAAACAAGTTTTTTCATGTTTTCTACCATCATTCCTCAGCATGGATGTTTCAACTCCGTTCCTAGATTTTGTCGCATTGAAATATTTATCTTTAAAACTTAATGTTTGAGTTGTTGGCTTGAGTTTACTTAAAAAACATTCCATAAACTTTGCCTTGAGATTAGGACCGTATTTACAATAATTTCTGAAATGACCTAAAAAACAACTTTGCCATTTTATCCCAAGTATTTATTCAAAGCAACATTCCCAGAATTGGCAGTTATAAATGAAAATATCAGTCAACTCTGAAAACAGTTCAAGGTTCTCTGTATCTCACAGTACTCGTTCTTTCTTCATATAAAATAAACAAGACAAGATTTCATTCCTTATATAAAAATAAATAAGCCCATTCATCTTATCAGTGGACAAATTTGTTTTCATCTGTAATAAGTGTTAAAATTATATATTTATCAAATAATTGTTTTAATTGCTTATGGTTTATTATCATTGAGAGTTTGATTTTTTTGTAGACTTATTATACACAAAGTCACATAAAGATTTTTCAAACAAAAGAGTGAGCTTTATAAGGTCAAGATGCCCTGTATGAGATATGAATAGACTTGGGTCCTATTTTTAGATATGACTCACAAAAAAGGAAAAGAAATGACATAAAGGAGGTTGCCCAAAGGATGCTTCCTCACAGCTGTGAAAACTGGAGTAGGAGACAGTGCTACCTTGTTTCCCATCATCTAGGAACACACACATTAGATGACATAAACTCTTCTGCCATTCTGAGCATGTCCACACAATGTATTGAGGATCAAGGCAAAGATGTCAGAGAATTGTAATAGTTAGTCTTCACTGGCAACTTGGCTAGACCTAGTATCCCCACGTGTTTATACCTCTGGCTATATCTAAACAGCATTTCCAGTAAGTAATGAAGGGAGACGGATGACACCCTCCCGCTGACTGGTGTCCAGGCCTGAATAAAGGGAGAAACTAGGCTGAGCACCAGCATGCACTTCTCTCCCCTTCTGCAGCGTGAGTGCAATGTGGGCAGCCATTTCACACTCTTGCTGCCCTGACATCCCTCATGCTGGAGTGTGCCATCGAGCTGTGAGCCAAAAGAACCCCTTCCTTTCTTAAAGAACTTTCATTGGGATGTTTGTGACAACCGCAAAGGGAACCAACACAGAAAGTAAAAATGTCATGTTGGAAAAGCCGTTTCTGATTTGTGATTGTTCAATGTAAGAGTTTTCAACTTTAAAGAGATATGTCTTCCATGGAGTCATATTTTAAATTTGGATCTTTTCTTGTATTGACAGTGTGCATCCTTGTGTTCTCATCATGCCCGTCTGCAGGATAGTGTGAACGGGTGAGTGGTCTGAGGATGTTTAAGGCAGGCTTGGCCAGGTTGTCATGATTGCTATGTTAAATAGATTAATTAAGAGTTAGCTTAAGAATCATTCAAATCGATTGGGCTGATCAGGTTGTAACCCTATGGCGAGTGTATCAAGGAACGCACTTTGAATCTGTACCAACGAGAACAACACTTTAAACAGATGATACAAATGCCCTAGGCCTCAGCCCAGTACCCAAGAGAAGTGCTTTTTTGGCCAGCCCAACCTAGAGAAAGATGGCAACGGTATTGAAAGGAAGCACCCCCAAACTGATAATTCTGCAAGGAAAACAGGCAGAGTAAGCTGTCAACCACAGTGGTGAGGCTGTGATGTGGGGCAGGACTCCATCTATCCCTGGAGATGCTGATGGACGGGAAAGAGGCACATCCTGTGCCCTGTGCATTGGCTTGCATTTGATGAATGACACACAATCACAACCAGGAGAACAAAAAAGGATAAACAGCAACAACAACAAAATAGATTGGTTGTCACAAATAAGGGAACACTGGAACCATCACCAAATCATTACTTTCAAAAAAGAAGCAAGGGACCATTACTGGGGAAACCTCACACAGTCCCATAGGAAAGATGCCCGCAGCTATCAGGCCCAGCGCATTCCTGAGGCTGTACAGTTAAAGGCTTCCTCTGTATACCCCACCTTTGAAACTGGCAGCCAAAAAGTCCCCGGTTGGAGAACTCAGCGTAACAATATGACTAAAATAAGTCACCTTTGCTTTCCCCTTGAAGACTTTTGGGAAGGATGGACTTCCTTAAACCAGCTGCTTCCGCTTGCCTCTGGAAAGCCTTAGCCAAATTAACCACAGCTCTGAAACACCAAGCCGTCTGGGACCTTTAACCACAGCTTCAGATGCTGCGGATGAAAATCACAGGAGAGGGGCCAAACTGAAGATCCGGGAGGAGCGAGAATGGAATTCTGGCTTGGACAGCTTTGAGCATTCCCCAGGAACTAGCAAAGCCACACCTGCGTTTTGGGGGAAGGCTGTATTCACCTGCTTCTGTAAGGGGAGCAATTCTGTCCTTCTTCACTCCACGGACTCTGGTTTCTCCCCAGAGCATCAGGACTCTGTGTCAGAATGCTAATTTCTGCACAGAAGTCATGGGGTGGCGGCAGAGGAACTTGATCTCTGTAATTGCTGCTTACAGGATAATTAAGAGCTTAATATTATGAAAGTTAATTATAAAATTATATTAATTAATTTTAATAGCCCAGAAATCCTCCTGGAATTGGTATCAGAGTAGAGTCCCCAGAGAAGCCAGCACAGCAGTTAGACCAGTTTTCAGGCCCAGAGCAGTAACAGCCTTGGTCTGAGCTTATTTGGGGAAAGAGCTTGGACGGCACAGAAGACTCGTGCATGACATTTACATGCAGACTCCTGGGGATGATGTAGGGTGTGTGCTTCCATATGTCCCCTGATGGCTTGAAAACACTGCCACCGACCAAACAGTAGTGCTTGTGTCCAGCTCACAAGCTTTATCAGGGCCTCATTATGCTGCTGGTGCTGGTGCTGGTGCTGGTGCTGGTGGTGGTGGTGATGCTACTGCTGCTGATACTGGTGCTGATGCTGGTGCTGATGCTGGTGGTGGTGATGCTACTGCTGCTGATACTGGTGCTGATGCTGGTGCTGATGCTGGTGGTAGTGATGCTACTGCTGCTGATACTGGTGCTGATGCTGGTGCTGATGCTAGTGGTGCTGCTGCTACTGCTGGTGATGCTGCTGCTTCTGATACTGGTGCTGATGCTGGTGCTGCTAATGCTGCTGCTGCTGCTGCTGGTGGTGGTGGTGGTGGTGGTGGTGGTGATGCGCACATGACCACACAGTCTCATAAATGCATGTGAGCACACATGTATGTGGACACTAGGGATTGATGTCAGTTGTCTTCCTATATTGGGATCCACCATATTTTTTGAGGCAGGGTCTCTCATTGAGCTCAAGGCAAGTTTACTGAGATAGACTACCTAGCCACTGAGACCCAGAGATCCTCTTCTTTCTGTGTCCACTGTTTTGGGATTACAGGCAAGCATCATAGTGCCCAGCTTTTTATGAGGGTGCTAGGGATTCAACCTCAGGTCAGTCCAGGCTTGAATGGTAAGTGCGTTGCTGACTAAGCCATCTCTCCAGCTTCAAAAGTGGTATTGTTTTAAATAGTCATAATTTTCCCTAAATGTGAGAGCTGATGACGTAATTACCATCTACGTTGTTACAATAACGACGTAGTGACTCATTCCTAATAAAATGTGCAGATCTATGGCGTGATGAATTCACTTCATGCTGATGCAATTGCACCTCCCCCCTCCCCCCACTTCACGCTGATGCAATTGCCCCCCCCAACCCCTGTTGCAGGCCATAGTCAAGCTTTGTGGGTGACTTAATCCATTCTTCTTAGGATGCTTTCAACTTGTCTTTTTTTTTCCTTTACTGGTATTTGTGGCGATTTGCCCGAGGATTTTTTTTCCAGCTTAAGGAAGAGTTTTGATATTTCATCTTTCAACTGAAAAGAGATATCTGCTAGGAAAAAAATAATGATGGCTCAAGAAGCCATCATGGGGGAAAAATAGGCAAAAGGAAGCCAAGTTTCAAACAGCCTACTTTCAACAAAGAGAACACATCTGTAAAGAGTCCAGAACAATGTCTCTTCCACAGTAAGGATGCATGCCATTGCTTTCCAAATGTCGTTTTCTGAAAACCAGGAGGAAGTTGGTACGTCTCTGAGCCTTCCTTCCTGTGTTCATCACAGGCGTGGAAATGAATAAGTTGGCAAGCAGGAAATGCCAGTGAGAGCTGATATTTAAGAAACCGCCACACACGGTCAGATCCAGCTCAAATCATCTTAGTCTTGTGAGCTAAGTGTGTGGAGTCTTCAGCAACAGGGGATGACTCTCAAGCCCAGAGCAGTAACCAAGGCCAACATCAAGAACCTATGGTGTTTTAAGAGTCATTCAGACTACCATGTCCTGTTATTTGAAAGAAGGCTTCTTGTGTCTGCTACTGATGGGTGTTAGTCTATGGCTTTTGTAGGGAACGTTGCCAACCCAAATGTCTTAACTTCTTTTAAGATGTGTATGTGTGTGTCTGTGTACATACACTTGCATATATTATGTATAATTTTAGATAAAATAATATGATTTAGATAAAAATATTATGAGTCCTTGAGGCTTTATCAAACAGCCCCTGGTGTTATTTGTTCCTCATTCCCCCTTCCTTATTGACCTTCCTCCCACCACCCTGTTTCCAGGCCCATCCCTGTTTCTCTGTTTTCCACTTCATAACACCTGCTTTTATATCTTGCTCTTCCCCCATCAAGACCACCTTCCCCTGGCCTATATTATTACCTCCTGTATTTGGGTTGTGAGCATAGCTTTAGAACGGCTGAGCCAGCCTGTGTTATTACTTCTTAAATGTCGTTTTTCAAAAACATGAGGAAGATGGTGTCGTTTTTATTTTCCTGGTTTCTATGGTTACTCCATGGTACATATTCACATGTGAAGATTTGGAACCTGTACCTGCAAGTGAGAGAGAAAAAACAGCATTTACCTTCCTTGGTCGAAGTTTCCTAGTTCAACGTAGTGCGTTCTAGGTCCATTCGTTTACCTGGAAATTTCATAGGTTTACTTTTCTTTACAGATAGCTAACAGTCCATTGCGCATGTTACCACATTTTCATTATCCATTCATCTGTATGATATTTAGAATGTCTTCATTTCCTAGCTATTGTGAGTGGAGCAACTCTGAACATTGCCGAGCAAGTTCTTTGGGGCAAAAATGCAAGTCCTTTGGGCCATGCCAAGAATTGGTACAACTGAGTCATATGGTAGATTTATTTTTAGTTTTTTTTTTTTGAAGATTCTTCGTACTGGTTTCCAGAGTGGGTTCACACACCTGCATTCCCACCAACTCTGCATGATGGTTTCCCCACAACCTCCCCAGCATTTGTTATCAGTCGTTTGGATCTTAGCCATTCTGACTGGGGTGAGATGAAATCTCAAGTTGCATTAATTTGCATTTCCCTGATTGCTAAGGATCAGCAACACTTTTTGATGCATCTCTCAACGTTTGTTTTATTATTATATTGAGAACTCTGTGTCTATATACCAATCCCATTTATAATGAAGTCATTTGTTTCCTCGACTCTTTGATACTTTAGTTATTTGCATATTCCGGATATTAATCTTACAGCAGATGTATAGCTCGCAAAGATTCTCTCCTCCTTCCTGCAATCCAGCGTCCATGGTATTAGAAAATACTATGGAAGCTACCAATGGAAGGAAACAATTAAACTGCAACATCTATGAACCCCAATCATCACCATCAAGGAAAGATATCTATAAACGTGAAATAAGTGATGTTCGCATCGGTGGAAACCAACAGCTGTCTAATCTGACTTAAGTCCTGCTTAGCAGGAGAGAAATAAGGCCTAGCCCTGAAATGCTTGCTGTCTTCCCAGGACTAGTGAGGTCATGGATATTGGGAAAGGGTCTACTACCGCTACTTAGTAGACCACCATAATTCCTTCTTACATCCTGAGTCGAATCCTTACACCCACATATAAGTGCAGCTACCAACCCTCATCAAAGAAGCCTCTCTCTAAAGCAAACAGAGGCCGTTGCAGAAAACTACAAGGGACATAATGCAGAGACCAAAGGACCTGGAGAAACCTGATCCCAGTGAGTACATCTCCATCACAGCGGCAGCCTCTATGGCTCAGGTTCACATCCATGAAGAGGAGTCATAAAGGCTGGAAGAGCCAGGATACCAGGAAGTCTGCTTTCGAACAGGCTCTCTTCGAAATGGCTGCGTAAACAGAGCAGTGGCAATGTGGGACAATTAGTGGCAATTAGTTGACAGCAGTGGCAATTAGTGGACATAGGAACAGCGAAGGGAGAAATTTTTATAGTCACGCCACTAAACAAAGAAATAAGGAAGACCTAATAAGCAGTGGGACAAGGAGAATTAACATCTCCGAGGATGCTGGCCCTTATTGGTTGTCCAAGGCAGGTGGGTCGTCACTGAAACCATATACGCACAGGCAACAGAAGAAGACACAGTAGGTTATATTCACGTACACGTACACAAACATACATAGACACCGTCACACACACACACACACACACTACAAAGAAAAAAAGCTATCAGCTTGAGAATGGGCACCATTGAAGGAGTTGGAGAGAGAGTACCTGAAAGGGGATAGAGAACGGAAAGTCAAGAGGGAAACAATATATATATATATATATATATATATATATATATATATATATATATATATATATATGTATGCCTAATACCAGTACTTAGGAGGCTGAGAAAGGATGATCCAAAGTTTTAGGAAGGTCCTCTTAAATCTAAAAAGCAACAGCAAGGAAAAAATTCTGTATCTATCCAGTTGTACCAAAATGGAGTAGCCTAGTGTATCAAAACAGAAATCTTTTAAACTATCCTAATCCATCCACACAATGAGAAGGAGGAGAAGTGGCTCAAGACCTACCCTTAGGAGAAAGGCCCTCAGCAGACTTTAGTGAGATATCCACCCCATGGTGATATCAGAAGATGGAGGGATAAAGATTCTCACTATTGGGTAGTGATAACCCCTATATATTAACATCACTAGTGAGTACACGAAGAGCCTGGGCATCTTGGCCAGCGCAGTGATATGGGACATTTCTTTTACTCACACTGAAGTAGTGTTCAAGGATGATTGACGTAGAAATCTAATTTGTATCCCTCATCTAAATTACCCTTCATTTCTGACAGTGTCCAGGGATCACGATTGCTATCATGATTGCTCCATGCCACCATTCTTGAGATGCCTATAGGGAAACGGTAGGCAGTACAGCTGCCATCATCAAGGACCTATTGGGAAACTGAGCTGCCATTGTTATCAATGATGCCCTGTTTCCCTCAATGCCAGTGAGTGCTCAGGAGGCATGATGATGCTAAGAAAGGGTTAAATGCCTGAAAGCATCACAGATTTGTGTGTGCTTTGAATGTCAAGACATATAAGAACACACAGACTACCAGTAGGCTATACCCCATCTAACCCTCACCAAAACCAGCGGTGGCCATTGTTCTCCCTCCCCCTTTTCACCACTGTGTTTTTTTCTTCCCTTTCTTGAATGTGATCTCTCCTCATTTATCCCTTCCTAATCTTCCAACTCTGGAAATTCCAAATGAAACACAGGCATCTAAAGATTCAAAGCTAACATGCCACAAATAAGAGAAAATCTGTGATGTTTGTTTTTCTGGGTCTAGGTGAACTCACTCAGAATGATTGTTTTCAGTTCCATCCATTTGCTTTGAAATTTATAATTTCATTTTTCTTAATAGCTGGATTATGTCCCATTGTATAAATGTCCCATGTTATTTACTATCTATTCATGCGTTGGTGTATAATTAGGCTGTTTCTGTTTCCTGGTTATTGTGGAGAGAGCAGCAATGAGCATGGCTGAGCAAATATCTCTAGAGTAGAATGCAGAATTTTCAGAGGTTGGCTCCCAAGACTAGAGTAGCTGAATCATGTGGTAGATGTATTTCTATCCTTTTAAGGAACCACCACACCAATTTCTATAGTGCCGGAACCAGCAGACAGACTTGAGAAACTACTACTGCAGACACTTCATACAACAAAAACACACACATATTGATTTTTTACTTTATTTATTTATTATTTTATTAGTTATTTATTTATTAATTTATTTTTTTAAGAGTTTCAGTGGGTTTTTCCTATTACAGGTGACAATACCCCTATTAGACTCCACAAGCTAGCAAATAAAAAGCCCACTGTCAAGAATGGGTTACTTCTATTACAGTCCTATAGGGCTCCAAATGTTACTGGTTTGGGGTCTTGGTTACCCTCTAACATATGATGTGAGACCCTCATGCTGAACACAACACATATTTGAGTGACAGTGCACGAGGAAGTCAAGCTGGTATTGAACCGGAGGCTTCATCCCTACTTCGCAGCTTTTAAAATGATGGAAGGTGCTCTGTAATCTTCAATCTTACCCAGCTGTGAACCCCTGGGAGCCACAGTAATGACCAGCTTGGGAAGAAAGCCCCACTGGTTCAATAGTGGAAGGAACATCATGGGAATAACCAACAGCTTTCTGAGTAGCCTTAAGGCCCACTCCACAAGATGCACCCTATACCCCGCACTGTTATCAGAGTCAGGAATCTTTGGTTAGAAAGGTGGTAGGTCCTAGGGAATAGCCCGCTACTAATATTCTCCTAAAGGAATGTACTATGAAACCAACTCCTAAAGACTTACTGCTCTACCCTTCATCATACCCTTCTCTCGGCCTTCATCAGAAAGGCTTCTTTTTGCACTAGCTGGTGATTGACACAGAAACCCACAACTGGTCAAGGTGCAGAGAGTGCAAGCCTGTTCTGCCCTAGCTGGACATCTATAGTCCAGCCCTTCTCCCAAGGCTCTGTGGCGACAACAGCAATAGAAAGACTTGAGAAGCCCAGATGTCGGGTGACAACAGGAAACCGGTGTTTTCTGAACATAACAGGGAAGTCGCACTCGTGAACCCACAGCAGTGTGTGACCGCATGCATTCAAACTTGCACAAGCTCCAGGCACACAAAAATCTTAGCATCGATGGAGGGAGTGGTCACAAAGACCCAACACTAACCGAGGAACTATTAGCAATGAATAGTTTCTGGAAAAGGAAGTTGTGTTTTTCAATTGGGTGCCCCTGGTGAGTGGAATGCAGTTCATTGGACAGCCGCACACCCGAGATTATATAGCTAGCACTAACTGGACTGGGTGGGGTCTTCTCTAAATGAAGACACTAATGTGGGTAGATAATGAATGTGAGTGGATCTAGACGACACCGAGGTGATTAGGATCATGATACAATGCATCACATTCTCAATGAATTAATTAAGATGTGAATTTAAAAAAACACTGGGGTCAAGATTCTGAAAGAAAAAGAAAACAAATCTCTAAAAGAGTGGCAGAGAAATACTATATTGTGAGGAGACGCCAACTGGTATGACAGCTGACTTCACAGGAGAAACTAGGAGACTGACAAAGGGTTCATGTACTTCTCTCTTAAGAAAAAGTCAACCTGTAATTTTAAATTTACCAAGACAGGACAGAATACCAAAATAATTCTTACCCCAAAAGCCATTAAAAAATTAAGCCATGTTTGTCATTTCATTTCAGTTGAAGTCCCCACTTTGTGCCATGGTGTCCAACTCTTATTAGAACAGGGTGATGCAATGTCTGGATATTTAGATACAATCCAGAGGATGTGCTTCTCAAGTCATGAGAGGCAAACTTGGTGATAATGCACCAGCATAACCCCAGGGCCTTTCCCATGGCAGTTTCCTTCCTAATTCCTGTATCTATACCATATGAGTTCAAGCCCCATCATGTCCACAGGCTGGAAAGATTTTCAACATCATGACAAGTCTGCCTTAGCAGATCTAAATACCAGAGATCAGTGTCTACTGCCATCCTAAGTCAGTTTAAGTAAATGAAACCAACTTCAATTGTTCTGTGTCTACTGGCTAAAGTGTTAGTGCACCTAACAATCCATTCCACCCTCCCAGTATACTGCATCAACATTGAGGTTTCTCAGTGCTGTCTGGATACTTTAATTCTGAGGACTCTTTTCTTAAACATACTCCCTTTGTGTTATTCATGAACTTTGGGCATATGTGTCTGATGCGTTGAAACCATAATACAGCAAATCCACTTTGCTGCAATCTGTTAGTTTTTCTAGGTCTCTAATTCTTTCTCTGCCACAAAACAAGCTGGAAATTGATATTAAATCTCCTGTGAATGCTTCAAGAAGGAAATAAAAAGCAAACCTTTGAGACCTTATGATATTAAATACGTAGGCTTGGTTAAAACAGCCTCCTCCCAACAAACACAGAAGACCAGGTATTGTTCAACATCTTCAAAATGATCTGTGGGTTTTTATTTCAATGTAACAACATTTTACTGCAAGGTTTGCATGTCTATTTCCTTCTTACAATTCTTTCACAGTGCCTGCGTGGCGTCATTTAGAACTGGTTTCTATATTTAGCACAAATGTAATTGAAAAAGTGTGCAAACAAAGCTACTTGGAATGGAATTACCGAGATTAATTTCCATAATTAGGTGCATCAAAGATTTTACTCAAATGCCAACACAAAACATCCCTGAATTTTGGTGATTCTGGGTTTCTGGCATCCAATATAGATCCAAAGTCTGGAAATAATAATGTCGAGTTTGAGAAGTTCTTGGACAGAGTATGAGCATACAGTTTGTTATCGGGGCCATGGTCTACAAACAACTGATTTTGGGCAATTGAATTCAATAAAGCATGCTGTTGGCTTTGGCAGGTGGAGCCAGCACAGTGATTTCCATCTACCCATGAGGGAGGGAAACACAAACGCCTGCCCTCACTACTCTGCCCACGCTGTTGTTACTCATCTCCAGTGCGTAGTGCCCTGGACTCCTTCAACAGCTGCTCCTACATTGTCAGATCAAAGACATGGCTGTAATGGGCTATTATGTCAACTGGAGAGTGAGCTGATGCACAGCCTTGAGCCACATCTTCAGAGGCTGTGACTCACTGCGTCTGAATAGTTCCCAGGAGCCTGGAATTTGAGAAGCCCTTCTGCCGTTGAGTGTAGATGTTTCATCGTGAACCATTCTTTGACGTGCATGAACCCGTCTTCTTTTCCTCATAGATTCTCTAATACGAGCTTCCAACCATTTTGAAATGGATAATATGTACTAGAAAATTAGACATTCATCTCAGTTTGGCCTTATTCACCTTGGGAAAATGATTTGTGGTCTTGAATATTATGATAGTCCCCTCATGCTGTTGCAATTGCCACGTTGGGCACCAAGTGATGGGCGTAGTCGACTGGTAAGCTAGAATTAACCAGACCAGCTCAAAAACAACAAATATAATTTAATAATTGGAAACAGAGAAACTCACAAGACCAGGGTCCAACAAGCACCACGCATAGCCGAGAGAAGGAAAAGAGCACACCTAGATTCCCAGGTCTTTTTTCCCTGGCCCCAGGTGGCCACACCCTAGCCAAATGTGATTGGCTGAGCTTCCCCATCATTTATCTACTTCTTGCTGTCCATTGTCTCTGGTAACTCATCCATGGCTCTCATAAAAATCTATATGTGTGGCAGAATAAGGCTTTACATGTGACTCTGTGTACTTTGGCGTTGAGTATACCTAATGCAACTAAAGGGATGTTCTCTCCATTTTTGTATCTTGAAATATCACTATTGTTTCCTGTGCTTTCTTTTTTGTGTCCCCCTTTCCCACTACCCTTTATTCTTCCTGTCATTAGGGTTGTCTAGGGCATTGACAAGTACATTCTCCAGCATGAATGAAGAACTTAGTGACTAGGAAAGACAAGGACAGATGGTGAAGGGTAAAGCAACAGAATTATGCCTTTGGTATGGGAGAGAGCTAAGGCTAGAAGTCTGTGCCACTGGCTTATGTATTTTATAGGGCTCCTGGGTCCTCCCTTTCTCCTGGCAATCATTCTTTGATATCCCCTTTCATTCCTTCCATGATGGTTTCCTCCGGGATCAAAATGCCACCATCTCAGGGAGTTCCCTTCACTTTCTCTGCATACCTATATTAGTGTAAGCTCCTTCCAGTGCCCACTCTCAGAGATTCACATTGACTACTGGCAGATAGACTGATGCCTGCTATTGCTACTTAATGTCGAGAGAGATGGAATTTGGGGGGTTGCCAATGAAATGGGATGGGGGAAGGATTTTCCTACCTATGAGGTAGGCTTCTGGATTAATTCATACGGTGGATGCAGTAAAATTCTTGTCTGAAACTCTGTATGCAAGGTCTATAGACTTGGGAAGCTACCAGGGTAAAGAGAGGTATGCTAGAAGCCATTGCAGGGAGACAAATCCATCCCAGAGTGGAGTGATGACCCCCACACAGTAACCATCTAATCAGGGAGGATTGTGAGCTGGACAAAAGCATACTACTCATCTAGGATTTAGATGACTGTTTCTTAAAGAGCAGTGTGAAGTGCTATAGCTGCCCACAAGAATAGGAATCTTTTGCAGAGGCCCTGGCTGGGTTCTCTTCAGATGGAGACTAAAGCATTACTTTCTGTCCCTGGTCTGATAGATCCAGGAGTCCAGGACGGCCACATTAACTGCACAGGTATGGATAAAATCAACAGACAGAGGCCCTCCCAGCTTGGACTCTGAGAGAGCACCCTTTGATGACCTTGACAAGAATTAGGTCGCCAGGACATAGTTTGAAAGCCTCCATATCCCTCACTGCTAGGCCATTTTGTCGAGGTTCCAAAAGAACTTGGAACTTGGCTAATCAAGTTGGGTGATCTATGCCACCAGATGATTTGTTTCACGGTCACGTAAAAAA
The DNA here is from genome assembly GCF_037038515.1 of Microtus pennsylvanicus. Lineage (NCBI taxonomy): Eukaryota > Metazoa > Chordata > Mammalia > Rodentia > Cricetidae > Microtus > Microtus pennsylvanicus. The sequence continues at coordinate 11,852,042 of NC_134596.1, read as the reverse complement.
AATCCCTTGATAGTAAAGGCCTGCCACACAAGACTTTGAAAGTAGTAAGTCCCAGCTGTCCTGGGATGCTCCTTAAGGACATCAGGTCTATGGATAGCAACTTTGTCCCAGGGATTTGAGTTTCTTGCATTCATTTAGTGAGATACCTTTTTAGTAACCCCTATATTCTTTTTGCTTTTCCAGAAGATTGAAGATCTCAGACACAATAGGGATAACATTGTATCCTGAAAGCCTAGGAGACTTTTGAGATGACATCTGTCTTCAAGGCTGGACTATTGTCATTTTGTGTGTGCTTAGGTATCCCAAGCCTAGGAATTACTTTATTTAAAAGAGTTTTTATTGCCTCCTTTGACTTTTATCCCATTTCGCAAAGAAAGGTTTCAACTAGCTAATGGAAATGTCTACCTATACAAGTGAAAAATAGATCCCCCCAACCCCAGCAGGTGAGTAGAATCTGTCAAACCTCTCCTGGATGCTTCTCTTATCCGCATCCATGGGGAAACACATTACTATTCTAGGGGTTAGTCTTTTGACATGCGTCACATCGCTAAACAATTTGAGGGATGGAATCCTGTGTTTCCTTCCTCTGAAACATTCTTTTACCGAATTGAATAGATTTTTTTCTTCCCCCAAGATGATATAATTGATAGAAAGATTTTAGGAAATCCCATTGTAAGGATGCAGGCATCCATAAATGGTTATTAGAAGCAGCTCACCGTCCGCTGTGGCCCGGAATATAGCTGTCATTTGGAGCCTCCTCTGTTTCAGGGGTGGTATGTAAAGGTCTCACAGCTGGTAAGGGGGAACGTCCCCTCAGTTCTCAGTTGCCTTTGCAATGCTAGCTGCTATGTGCTTACTCTAGGTTACTGAGCCTTTCCCTTTTGTTGTCCCGGGTAGTGCCGAGCTGCCACATTTTGTGGGAGCTGAACTGCTTCTTCTTCTTCTATAATTTCCTTGGAATGGTTTTTGCGGGTTCCAAAGGTGTTAGCAAACTCCCTTCCTTCCAGAGGGCTGCCTGTGCCTGCAGTACCAGACATGCATATTTGGACTTATATAGAGAGGCACCGTTCCTCACTCAGGATCAAAACCTGAGCTCTGAGTCTCCAGAGCTGTTGGTTAGGCATAGTATTAACTTGGACCAGATTACTCTCAAGAGTTCCATATCCTTTTACAACATCGTATCTTGCCTTGTGGATTCCACCTTGATCCATGAACTTCCATCTGTAAACAACAGGAGGATGTCTTGAAGACTGGGTCTCAAGGCACAGGTTTCCCGCCATAGGTCTTGACATAAATTCTCAACTTTCCTCATCTCATCTGGTGCGAAAGTACAAGGTTAAGAATGGGACAGGTGACAGCTGTCACTTCAGGTCTCTCATTTGGAGCCTGATATTTTATCATTCTGCTGACAGCCTTTAGTGTTCTTTAGACTTCTGTATGTCTGTAATATCCCAGAGAGTGCTATAGTGAGGAGATTTACCAGGGTTCATTTATAAATCTTTGCAATCAAGATCTCCATGGCTGCAGTTGCCTGCAGGAATCCCAGCTACCTCTTAACCACCAGGTATAACTCCTCACTAGGGTATCCCACTGTCTGCAACACTGGGTCCTATTGAATGAGTCAGAATCCCCAAGACAATCTCCTTTCCTCGGTGACATAGAGAGAATGTTACAGAGTAGGGATCCAGGAAGCATGCCCTTGAATTGTTAGAAGGAACTATCAGCCTTAGATTCCCATATTAAGGGGATGAAGGATAGATATATTGATGTCTCACTAAGGAGGTGGTAAAGAGACCTGGTCAGGTCTGAGTACTCAGGAATCCCAATTCTGCAGAAGACTACACCTTCAAGGAAAGCTCTCATTTGGAGAACCCTCTGAGGCGGGGAGGGCGGAGTAGCTCAAAGTAGCCTGAGTCTAATTAGAACTCAGGCTATGCCTTTCTCATTTCAATATCATCCCCAAGAATGTGACTCAAGAAGGACATGGTTGGGCCTTTTTAAGAGAAACCTTGTATTTCCTTATTGCTAGAGATTTGAGGAGAGACTCAGTTCCCTCAAAAAGTCTGTCCTTAGAAGTCCCACAAAACAGCTCAACTACATGTTGGAACAAGTTTGCATGGGCCCGTGACCAGTCCTTGAAGTCCTGGGCCAAGACCTGTGCAAATAAATGGAAGATGTCCCTAAATTCTAGGGAAAAAATGGTTGAAGTTACTTGTCTGCCTTACAAATGAGATCCCCCAAGGTAAATAAGGTGCAAAGGGATACAGAAAATGGCATCTTATTAATGTTTTTATTGTTTTATTGAGCTATATATTTTTGTCTGCTTCTCCTCCCTTTCTCCCTCCTACCCTTCTGCCCTCTCCCATAATCTCCACGCTCCCAATTTACCCAGGAGATCTTGTCTTTTTCTACTTCCCATGTAGATTAGATCCACATATGTCTCTCTTAGGGTCCTCATTGTTGTCTAGGTTCTCTGGGGTTGTGAATTGTGGGGTGGTTTCTTTTTACTTTATGTCTAAAAACCACTTATGAATGAGTACATATATCTAGGATCTTTGTCTTTCTGGGTCTGGGTTAACTCACTCAATATGATGTTTTCTAGAACCATCCATTTCCCTGCAAATTTCAAGATGTTATTATTATTTCCACGGTGTAGTGCCCTGTTGTATAAATGTACCACATTTTCCTTATCCATTTTTTGGTCAAGGGGCATTTAGGTTGTTTCCAGGTTCTGGCTATGACAAACAATGCCTCTATGAACATAGTTGAGCACACGTCCTTGTGGTATATACCATCCTTTGGGTATATACCCAAAAGTGGTATTACTGGGTCTTGAGGAAGGTTGTTTTCTAATTTTCTGAGAAATCACCACCCTGACACCCAAAGGGTCTGCACCAGTTTGCACTCCCACCAGCAATGCAGAAGTGTTCCCTTTACCCCACAACCTCTCCAGCATACATTGTCATCAGTGTCTTTGATCTTGGCCATTCTTACAAATGTAAGATGGAGTCTCAGAGTTGTTTTGATTTGCATTTCTCTGATTGATAAGGATGTTAAACATGTTTTTTAATTTATTTATTTATTAAAGATTTCTGTCTCTTCCCCGCCACCGCCTCCCAATTCCCTCCCCCTCCCCCAATTAAGCCCCCCCCCCTCAGCCCGAAAAGCAATCAGGGTTCCCTGTCCTGTGGGAAGTCCAAGGAACCCCCACCTCCATCCAGGTCTAGTAAGTTGAGCATCCAAACTGCCTAGGCTCCCACAAAGCCAGTGCATGCAGTAGGATCAGAAACCCATTGCCATTGTTCTTGAGTTCTCAGTATTCCTCATTGTCCACTATGTTCAGAGAGTCCGGTTTTATCCAAGGCTTTTCCAGACCCAGGCCAGCTGGCCTTGGTGAGTTCCCAGTAGAACATACCCATTGTCTCAGTGTATGGGTGCACCCCTTGCGGTCCTGAGTTCCTTGCTCGTGCTCTCTCTCCTTCTGCTCCTGATTTGGACCTTGAGATTTATGTCCGGTGCTCCAATGTGGGTCTCTGTCTCTGTCTGCTTTCATCGCCTGCTGAAGGTTAATATTCAGGAGGATGCCTATATGTTTTTCTTTGGGTTCTCCTTATTTAGCTTCTCTAGGATCACTAATTATAGGCTCAATGTCCTTGGTGTTAAACATTTTCTTGAGTGTCTTTCAGCCATTTTAGATTCCTCTGTTGAGAGTTCTCTGTTTAGGTCTGTACTCTATTTTTTAATTGGATTATTTGTTCTAATATCATATGTACTCACTCACAAGTGACTTTTAGACATAAAGCAAAGAAAAACTAGCCTACAGTTCACAATCTCGAGAACCTAGACAATAACGAGGACCCTAAGAGAGACATACATGGATCTAATCTACATGGGAAGTATAAAAAGACAAGATCTCCTGAGTAAATTGGGAGCGTGGCGACTATGGGAGAGGGTATAAGGGGAGGAGAGGGAAAGGGAGAGAAGCAGACAAAAATGTTTAGCTCAATAAAATCAATTTTAAAAATGGAAAAAAAAACGAAATACAAAAGATAATGTACTTTTTCTCCTAGTGACCCCAGAGGTTACTGAAATCCCTGAATGGATCACTCAAATGGACAAATGGATTCCTGTGGGTACCTAGGCCTGTGAGTCTTAGCTCTGGGCATGTGGCAGTCATTACTAGTCCCCACTGCCCTTCCAGGTACCCACTGTTTTCCTATGAAGTAGCAACTTCATAGGAAATTGAAGGAAGCAAGTTAGAGACATCATGGGTCAGGGTCAGGTCCCTACCATTGTTAGCCCTAGTTCACCTTGATTGGCAATATCCTGCATGGGCTGTAATCCGAGAGCAGCTACTCAGGTCTAGTCTATCTCAGGACAAATGCCCAACTAAGTAGTGGATCTCCACATCTCCACACCTTACCCTTGGCTCAGTGCTGTGCTATATCCCAGTATCTTCTTTTCTGAACTCCAAATAGGTTCTAAAAGGAAACAGAATCTCTACTTATCCAATTTACTTGAGCAGCTGATTTGCCCCAGCTTAACTCACAAAACTAGGGACAGCCAGATGCAGAAACAAGACATCCAAACAGGTACACTAATGAGAGATTAGGAGTCATGTCTGCTTCATTCAGGTACCCATTCATCCATCTAACAATTCGAAAATCCTGGTCATTTGCAGAAAGCAGGTGGCAATTAGAATTCTAATTCCAAGCAGTAATAACCAGGGCACAATTACAATCGGATCACAGCCAAACCAAAGTCAACAGTGTACATAGCTCAGTGCCCACCATCTGGGATTCATTCCAATTTGACGGCCTGATACAGTCTTGATGATGCCTGGATGTGGACCGCACACAAGTCCAGACACACGAGTGAACCCATTGAGGAGGAATCTATGAACTTTGCAGCTATATGGCAATCGTAATGAAAGAAGACTAAAGAGTAGAAGAAAGGCATTGCTGTCTAAGCCAGGGCTGCTTGTCATCTTCCTGGATCGTTTACTCACGGTGAGAATTAGCTGAATTACTCAGTCTCCTAGCACAACAATCCATACATAAACACTAAAAAAGACTCAACACTTGAAGTAAAACAGAAGGAAAGGAAACAATTTTCAAAAGATAGAAAAAGGTATCTCAACAAAGAGCCCAGCAAATCCATACCGTTTCCCCAATTTCCTATTGAACTCTGAAAAGACAATGGGAAAACTCCTAGTCACACCTAGGGCCACAGCAACCCCATGTTTTCAGTATTCACAGTAAATGGTGATTTTTTTTAAAACCCTAAAGCCCTTTCCTGATGTGAAGAAATTAGTGATCAATTCAAAAATCAGAAGCTAAAATTTGTTTTTAATGAATTGCGTCAACATTGGAATGGCATCAACATTCACTTAGTCATTATATTATTTCAGTTGTTTTCATGTATATGCACAAGTGTGTGTATGTGTGTGTGTGTGTGTGTGTGTATGCGCGTGTGTGTGTCCATGAGGGTGTCCAAAAAAGCCAGAAGAGAACACTGGATTCTTTGGATTTGGAGTTATAGGTAATAGTGAACCACCTGATGTGAGTGCTAAGAACGGAATTTGAGGAGTTTGGATGAGCAGCAAGCACTGTCAACTGCTCAGCCATCTTTCTAGTCCCTCGTTACTCCATTTTTATCCTTTCATTTTAAATATTTACTTACTTATTTGGGCACATTATTTATTGAGATACAATTAATACTCAACAGTTGCATTGTTTGATATATACAATTTAGTGATTTCAAACATATGTTTACGTCTGTAGTATCATCACTAGAGTGAAGACATGACATGTAGCTACCATCTAAATGTTTCCCAAACTGGGAACTGAACTTAGGCCATTGCATATGCTGGTCTACTCTGTGCTGCTGATATACATCCCAAGCTCTTTACTCATTCCTAGTTTAAGACAGAGTCTCACTAAGTTGCTCAGTGAGGTATCTTTTGATATCTTTTGGCATCTCGGGTGTTGCAGGTAGGTAGCACAACACGCAGGTCCCTGTGCTTCTTTTCGTGTGCTTGTATGTTTGTGTGGCACGAGGACTCAACAGGGGTCTGTCCTCTTCCGATTGTAGACACTATGGTGTGCATCAGAACTCCAGAACTTACGCGGATACAGGCAGAACCTTATAAAGATTGAGCAAACCAGAGTATGTGAACGATGTTTCGTGTTTAGAGAAGTTCAAAATTTATATTCTAATTATTTCCAATTAAAATACACCACACACCAAGACACTTGTGTGAACAACAGAAGAACTTACGTAGATATCCCCTCTATCAACCAAGGTCATTTGTTTAAAACTGCTGATGTAAGAGAAATGTTGAGAGCAGCACAAAGGAACTAATTACCAAACCAGCTTAACATGGGTTGAGTAGGTGCAAAGCAAACAACGGAGGCAAACACGTTTGTGACACCACAAAAGGAACTTTAGGGCAAATGACACAACTGTTCGACGCAAGCTTTCTGTTCAAATCTTCGCTGGTGCAAGGCAGCAGAAAAATATTAAATACCAAATCAAGAAAACATGTTTGCATGCGAAGAATACATTTTCAGCTTTTCTATAATGTCATTTTTACTAAGATGTAGCTGGCAATTAAATTGCATAAATGTAATGTTAAAATGCGATGATTTGCTACACGTATGTGTGGTAAGCAATCTCTTTAAATAACAAATTATCATATGTCACCTCTCATAGTTGCCCCTTTCTTCTTTTTCTTTTTGATGAAGAGACAGACCTGCCTTGCAGCAGAGGTCAAGTTTAGCCATGGTCATGCTCTGGGACGTTGAGCCTCCAGAACAATGTGTTCATGTCTGGAGGCACATGCCCAAGAATGGAATCCCATGAGGAGATTTCTGGGTGCTTGTGAGAAAACGCCGAGAAATCAAGACAAGTCTTACAACCTCGGGGTCTTCAAACACACAGAATTGTTCTTGCCGTTCGCTTTTGTGCCCCGCCCCCCCAGAAGTAGCAGAGAGGGGAGAATTTACTCCCAATCATTCGTTACAGCTGGCTATTATTGTTTCTCTACCTGCCTCCGTGGAAACACAGGGTTTTGCCTCAGGAGGCTTCCACTTGACCCTGCAGAGTGTAAGCTGCCCGATGCCCTGAATACGGTTGACTAATTCACAAGACTTTAGTCTGCCTCCTGTATTTGCTCCATTCGCCCACGTCCGGGCATAACTGCAACTGTGGCCCCCTTCACGGACATTTCCCAGCCCCTCCCCACCATAGAAAGGAAAATATTTGCTTTATTCAGGACATAAAATACGCTTTAGTTTGCAGCCAAGGATGACGGGCATGGAAGCCTTCTCTTGAAGGACGAATGTTCTGATCCAAAAGATGGAAATCAAAAGAGTGACATGTCCCACATGGGTTTCAGAGGCCCGGATGATGAACAGGTCATGTCCAGCGTTATGGGATTGTGGGTCATTGTTTAACCAAACTCTATTCCAGTAACCGCTTTCTGGACTTGGATAAAATTGTTATTTGACAGAAGTTCAAATCTGACTCCTTTACTTGAGGTCTTCCTTCATCCTTTTTGTTCATCAACCATGCCTCCTCCTCAGACTTCCTCTAGACAAAATCCACCCCTCCTCTTAATCCCAGAAATGCTCAGGGCATGCCTCTGTGTTGCCACCATTCTGCAGATGTGGCCATTTACGGGAATCTGACCTTTTGGAAGGTAGAGGTCAATTACTCCGTGTCTTTGAAGAAGCCCTGGACCACAGAGGTTATTCCTAGGCACATCGAAGAGTGTGTTGAACAACAGAGCTTTCTTTGTCACAAGTCTAGTTCCCTCCCTACCTTCCTAGTATCACAGGGTGAATTTGCATTGAGGAGGAACAACAAAGAGACATCTTGTGGGAGAGCAGTTTCTCTTTGGGTGAAAATCAAAGAGTACTCTTGATCAGAAATACCAAGCCCTTGGCCCACTACTGAGCCTTGGGACTCTTCCAGCCTCCCGCTGCAGCCTGAGGTTGGCTGGTCACTATGTTTTAAGATAAATGGAGTGTTTGAACTGTGAGGTTGTACTTCTTTTGTCCAAGAACCTAGATGGTTAAGGTGTTGGGTCATCAACAATGACTGTGGTGGGTCAGTTCATGAACCCAGAAAGAAACCTGTGCAGTGCTCAGGGCTCTGTGTGTTCTTCAACCCAACACCAACGAAAGCTGCATGTCAGAAATGACGGGAGAGTAAACGAAGCCAATCAATCCAGCATCGCTCAGGAAGCAATCCACTGAACAAAACTGCCCCAGAACACTTAACAAATGAGGACCAGATCCTCACCTTGGAAATAGCATTTTCTCTTTCAGATAATTTTAATGTAAGTCAAGATTTAGTTCTTTTTTTTCTATGAGACCTCCCCCGTCATTTTTTAAAGAATATTTTGTCTTTTTATGTCACCGGAATAAAGAATGGATAGAAATAAAACTGAACTCAAGCATTTGGATTATGGCTTAGTGTGAAAAGGAAAAAAATATTTTTCCTTCTTAGTAGTAAGGAAATTCTAATTTCGTCACACAAGCAACAGTCTCCTAGGAGACTCTGTGTGCATTATCACCATGGAGACCAACTCAGGGATCCTCTTTGCTCCGGACAACGTGGATCATTTGCAAAAGCTCATTTTGGGGACCAAAGGTTTACACATGTGAACATGCTCTACACAGTGTGTGAAACTTCTCAAATCTGCCTGTGGGGGTGGATTTCATACATTGTATCCTACAAATTCCTCTTGTCTAAGAATATATGGAAGCAGTCGGAAACAAGGAGAGTGAGAAGCCCATGAGGCCCTACAGGACAGAAAACCACGCCCATCTAGACTCAGGAAGAAGCCTACAGAAAGCAGGCCTCTGCGCATGCGCCTCCTCTTTCCTCAACAGTTCCGAAGGCTGAGGAGGACAGTGGCAATGCAAACACATTAGTATTGTAAGGGGGAGCTTCTGTTTACCTTTTGGATTCTGTGCAGAAAAAAAAAAAAAGCAAACACTTTTGATATGAAACACAATTGCCATCCGAACAATTCAAATTAACACTGATTACTGCAACTGTTAAGTGCATCTGTCTTTCTGAAGAGTCAAACATGTACCATCGTGTTAGCCATGGAGCCAAGGTTGACTGGGAATATGGCCCAACTCCATGCCTGCCTTCCTCTGGCCACCTTGTTGTAAGGATCTCAGTGAAGAGGTACCTGGCTGTGTGGAGAGACTGGAAAGCTCAGGAAAAATATGAAGTTCCCTTTCTTCTAGTGTGCCACTACCGTGGCATCGTTGGTCAGTATGCCACACCCAGGAGCTGGCAGGGGAATGAAAGGGAAGGGAGGAAGAGAGAACATCAGAGTACTGGTCATTCCATGAGCACAGAGAGAAACCATTAGGTCTCCAACAGAGGACACGCAAGCTTCATGCATGAGGCCAGAAAGCACCTTTTCCTGCTTACTCACTTTTATTCATGTGAGCTTAGAGGCTCAGATGTGCATGTTACTACTAGCTCTCTGTGGGTTTCCTGCGATAGATTATTTAATATGTCTCCCTCTTCTCGTACAAACACTTTTCCAGATGTTCTGCGAGAAGTAATATTGCCTCCTGTGTAATGCTATCCAGAATATGACAGTTATTTGCCTTGACTCACCATTATGTGCCTATCACTGCCCTGGACTTGACCTCCTGTGTGTTAGTTCTGCATGCTATTGCTTTCCAAAACTGCCTTGTGAATTAAGTGAGAAAGGTCCAAGTATAAACTATCTCTGGATGTTTTCAACTGGTTCATCGGGTCATCAGTTCAAACAAGTGCCAGGCATGAAGTCACTAGAGCATTACCTTGGATACAGGCAGTTGAGTTGATGAACCATGGGCATAAGAGGACCAGGGCATTTTCTGGGCTACAGAAGGTCCAATCTACCATCTAATGGCACATTGGTGAAGCAAGGATAGGATATAGCTGGACATTCAAACTGAGCCACCTGGATGTCAGCATATATCAGCCTTCCACACAAATGAGACAGAGAGAGAGAGAGAGAGAGAGAGAGAGAGAGAGAGAGAGAGAGAGAGAGAGAGAGGAAGAGGAGAGAAGAGAATAAGCAACAACAAAAATATCCCAAACAAACAGCCCAAGGTAAGAATGAGTGAGCAAGCCTGGAGAGTTGATGGATGGGAACCTTCTAGAAGCTAGGAGGGCACCTGGTGGTTCCTTATCCTCAGAGCTGGTGAAAGGCTGTGATTCCACTCCAGATGAGATGAAAAGCTGGCCCATGAGGGCATTCAGCAAAGGGTTCTTTTTCTGGCGCTTTGGGCACTTCTTCTTGTGACTAGTCCAGACGGAGGCAGGAAGAAAACCTAATTAGAAACTATGGCCAGTCTCAGCCACCTCCATCAGGCTGCGAGTTCTTTGTCTTAATGTAGTGCCATTGGGTCCCTGAGTCTGATTTGTGAGGGACCACTCAGTACCTAGGCTACTGCTTTGGGGGACACCAGCATGTGTGAAATGGAGAAGAGCCAGAATTGCTTTATTCATACCACGTGATGTGCTGTGAGTAGATCACAATGGGTTCCAGACATGGGTCCTGGTACCTTTGTGAAGATGATCTGAGGGTAGTGGGATCCTGCTATCTACCACATCCAACCACAAACCATGCCACAAATAGGCTGTTTCGATACGGCAACCTCTGGGAGTGCCAAGACGCAGCAAATGGCATGAGTGTTTCAGAAGGTAAACAGAATCTCCCAAAAGGATTCCTCCAGGTCAGAGAATTAACTCAGTGGGGATTGACTAAGTGTGGGACCCGAGTCCTCAAGAATTCATATACAGCTAGACGTGGCATTTGGTGTCAGTAATGCCTGTGCTGCTGGTGCTAATGGAAGACATGAGGCAGAGCTTGACGCTCATTGGCAAGCTGACATAGTTAATAAATGCAGCAAAAAAGAAAGATAAGAAATAACAGTTTGAATCAACTCTTTCAATCAAGATGAAAGGCAAGAACTAATACAAGAGGGTATACACTGGCCTCCACTCATGTGCCATGGCACACAGATACACCTGCATCCACACACAAAACAGACACATATGCATATATACATGTACATACACATATCATGCACACATACACACAGTCACACACACACACACACACACACAGAGAGAGAGAGAGAGAGAGAGAGAGAGAGAAAGAGAGAAAGAGAGAGAATAAATAAACATTTAAAAAATACCTCTCAAGTCAAGTGTTCAGGAAATGATCCCAGAGAACTAAGACATATTTACAGGGCACAAGGAACACAAGGTAGCACACAGCTAATGTGTGTGTGTCAAAGCCCATCTCAAGGAGCCCTCAATAGGAGTCCATTTTTCACTGCTTGTAACGTGGTGTCTCTCAAGGGCAATCATTAGGAAAAAAGACACTATCTACTCTTCCAGAGTAAAGGAGGATTTTGAAAGGCAGGGCTATAGAGAACGATACAGAAGAGAGAAGGTCAGCTAACAGGGAGAAGGGACGTCAGTGGGAGGAGGTTTGCATGAAGGAAATACAGACAGGCCCACATGGTCAAGTACTCTCACTCCAACGCCGTTGATATCCCCTGAAGTCAAGGGAAATGGGGCAAGAATTGTGGTACACGGTAATACAAAGAACACAGGCAGGCTCAGGAGACGTGGACCCTTTGTGAAGTTCTAGCAGGAAAAGCAGGGCCTCAGAAGCAGATGCTGTGGTGTCTATGGAAAACAAGGTGAAAATTTTTCTGCATTGAAAAGATCCACGTGAGCGCCTTTCACCTACAATTATTTAGCATTTGCTGAGGTAAAAGTGGTAAATCCGTAGACCTCAGCCTGAGGGAGGCTCCTTCAGAACATGATCAGAAAAAAAAAAAAAAAAGGTTCCCATGAAAATAACATAGAGAATAAAATGCAAAACACTTGGAGCCGTCTCTCCCAGCAGGCAGAGTGCCAAACAATAGCGGCCTAATTGAAACTTATTTCTCAAACAATGCGGTGGAATGGGCACATCATTTACAGAAAGGATCACTGGGGACTGCTGCTTTAATTATTTCATCTCCTTTGCTCTTCTTTTTTAAGCACAAGTAGTGCCCAGTCCCTGCTGCATCTCTTACGCCATCGTTGCCATGGTAACAAATGGGCTTCCATGACAGAGAGGCATGGGAAGATGAAAATGAAGTAATAAAAGTAAAGGGGATAAAATAGCATTGGGTTGAATGAATTTCATGTGAAGTGCTATTGATTTTATTAACGTGGGTTAACGCCATCTCGAATTCATGTTTTAGCTCCTGGGGAGAGGCATAAACTGCAGATCATGTCTTCCAATAGGACGTTATTTAAGGTTTTTCATTTTTTTTTCCTGGAAGCTCAAACTTCCCAAAGTGACAACTGTTTTTACTTAAATTTCTTGAATGAAGAAACTATAAGTTTGGAAATTTTCCTCTCTTCAATTTTTCTATAAATCAGTTAAGAAGAAAACTAATTTCTATAAGCAATGTTTTGTCAGATATGTCTGTCTGGGAGTGGTAGAGTTTGGGGGAATTTTAAACGAAGCACAAAAGTAGGGAAAAAATAAACTTCAGTGTAGTCAATAGCAGAAAGGGGTAAAAGGAGCTCAGAAATAAGTTCTTATAGAGAATAAAGCAGGAGGAGCGGAAGCTACAAGAGAAGACACTGAGGGCGAGGGAAGCTATCCCAACTCTGCTGAGTTCAGAATGCTCAGAAGTCACCCAGCACGGACCCGCAACAGGTCACCAGGCACATGAGGCTCCCTGCAGGTACAAAGGAGGAAAGGGCAGTCTGCAGGTGCCTCTGCGCTTGGCAGATGTGACTTGCGGGGAGAGGGCAGCGGGATGTCTCCTTTTTCCTTTGCATGGATTCAGTCTACATTCTTGGAGCAAACTGCGCGTTTCCACCTGTTTATCTATCACGTGATGGTCGTGACCACTGAGCCGAAGAAGCAGGTCATTGCCACAATCCTCTGTCATTCTCTTCTGGTAGCCATCACGTTCCCCATTCTGTTGTGGAGAAATCTTTCTGAACACTGAGAAGATGTGCCGCTTGGACTAGTTTAATAAAAAGTTGAATGACTAACAGCTAGGCAGGATTTGCAGGCCCAGAGAATGCTGGGAAGAAGGAAGATGGAGACCTGGTGACACAGGGAGGAAGCAGAAAAGCAGGTTGGGCAATACATAAGTGAGGTAAAAGAGCCTCAAGGCAGGGCATAGAGTAACAGAAATGGGTTGATGTAAGTTATTTTAGCTAGCTAAAAAGAAGTCTAAGCTATCAGCAGAGCTTTCATAATTAATAAGTCTCCATGTGGTTATTTGGGAGCTGGCAGGAAGGACAGAGACAGACTCAGTACCTCAATCCTTTCTTCTGACTTATTAGAAACACACTGCCAGAAATACACTATTGCTGTCTATTGTTACCCAGTTCAGTAATAGAACGCCAAAACTAACTCGTTAAAACAGTATCGCCTCACGGCTGGCCTCATCTGTCTCCCCTTACCCTCCTCCACCTTCTGTGAGATCAAAGTTTATATTTTACACATAGGTGAGATCAAAGTGTTTGTCTTTCAGTGGTTGGCTTATTTCATTTAACTTCATGTCCTCCAGGCTTATATTGGGACAAATGACATGACTTGAGATTTAATGGCAGAGTAATTTTCCTTTTGAATATAGGTCATATATTTTTATGAATTCCTCCATGGATTGGAATTGAGGTTGAGTCCATATCTTGGTTATAGTGCATAGTGAGGTATTACTTCACTCAAATTAGAGTGGCTAGCTTCAGAGACAAAAAAATAATGAATGATGACCGAGATACAGAGAGAAGAGAATGTGCATGTGTTGGTGATGGGTATATAAGCTATTGTAGACATTGTACAACAGGTCAGAAGTTCCTCAAAAGAATAGAAGTAGACCTGGCATTTGATCTAGTAGCCAGCCCTACCCCTGGATCTCCTGGACATGTGTCTGTAGGGACAGGAGTAAGGGTGTTAAGAGAGTTGTGTAGGAGGGTCTTCTTTCTATGTGTTGTTTTCATTGCTTAAACAAAGAGACTGCCTTGGTCTTTTGATAGGGTAGCAGCTTAGATAGGCAGAGTACACAGAACAGAATGCTGGGAGAAAGAAGGCAGAGACAGAGAGCTGCCATGGAGCCAGCCACCAGGTTCAGACATGCTGAATCTCTCCCGGTAAGTCACAGTCACATGCTGATACACAGATTTAATAGAAATGGGTTAATCAAGATGGGAGAGTTAGCAAATAAGAGGCTAGAGCTAATGGGCCAGGCAGTACTTAAATGAATACAGTTTCTATGATTATTTTGGGGTTAAGCTAGCCGGGTGGCAGGAACACAGCCCACCGCTCCTTTTACAACAAGAGAGACACTTTTACTCCCATTCCATGCTCATATCAGCATTATTCTCCATGGCCAAGATGTGGACTCTACCTGGAATGCATACATTATTCTCAGTTCTAAACATTGTGTTCCCTGGCTACTGCAAAAACAATGTGGTATGTTTCCACTTTAAGGCTCAAAGGGTTGATTTCTCAGTTTTAAAATAAGGGAAAAGGAATGCCATGCCTAAATTTCCACCCCTGATACCATCTCTATATTTCTAAATAACGGTAATGCCTTTTAGTTTATTTAGTATTTAATGTAACCAGCAACGATACAAAGGTTTCGTAAACACTGCCTAATCCTGTCCTATATTTGCAAAGAAAAGACCAAGTGCAGGAGACATCATAGGTTCTGGTTTTCCAATGAGAAAAATCAAAGCCTTGATATTTACCTAGGTTCCAGTTATAGAGCCCAGGGCTTCCTTAATACATAAACCCTGGCTTTACACACGCTATCAGACTCAATTCTGGAATACATGGTGTAGGAGAACATGCCAAGAAATGGAAAAGGCAATTTCATTGACAATAAAAATGTCATGAGAGACGTCTGAGCCAAGTAACTCTCATCTGTAAGTGGAAGAAAATAGCATCTACTCAGCGATAGAAATGGTGATGAAGATGAAGCAAACTGTGCATTAGATGCTACACTTGGTCTATTAATGTAGCAAATGTTCCTCTCTTTCTAGGACAGGATCAACTTTCCACCACGTATCTACAGCTACGCGTAGGCATTGAATGTGCTCCAAGTCAAATGTCACACCACGAGCCTTTTTGACAGTCATAGCCTCTGCTTGCTTGACCCTGCCAGAAATCACTAATCCTTAGGAGAAGGGGACTGTAGATGCAGGGGTTTGTATTCATTCCCCTACTCTGCTGCATGGACCTAAATGCCAGGGGTTTGTTTTCTATCTGTTTGTTTGTGTGTTTGTTTGTTTGTCTTGTTTCTACCAGCACTGTGCTGTTTTTATTGCTTGCCTTTGGAGCATAACTTGCAATCAGGTATGGTGATACCTCCAGCGTTATTCTTTTCACTCAGCATTACTTTGGCTTTGGAATTTTTTTGTGGAAGATTTCATTGAATCTGTAGATTATGTTGTGATGTAAGTTTATGTTAAGACATAAATTAGGATCAAAATATTAATTCTACCAAATTATAAGCCTGGGAGATCTTCCTGTCTTTGAACTTCTTCTTTAATTTTTTTTTATGTTTTGAAGTTTTCATTATCTTTCAGTTCCTTGCTTAGGTTTTGTGACAGTTTGAATAAAAAAGGCTCCCATAGGTTCCTGTATTTGAACACTCGGTCTTTAGCTGGTGAAACTGTTTGGGAAGGATTAGGATGCATAGTCTTGCTGGAGCAGGTGTGTCACTGTGGGTAGGCATTGAGGATTCAAAATAACCATTCCACTCCCAGTATCTCTCCCTACCTCTTACTTGTGGATCAAGATGTAAGCTCTCAGCCGTTCCTGCCACCATGGTTTTGTTCCATCCTCATTTTGTCTACTGGTCTAAAACTGTAAGCCCCAAATGAACTCTCTCTTTTATAAGTTTATTTGGTCATGGTGGCCTATCACAACAATAGAAAAGTAACTAAGGCGGGGTTAATTTAAGATTATTCATCATAATCAAGTTTCCTTCATCCCAAGGATGCAGCTTAGTTAGGGTGTCTATTGCCATGTTAAAACACCATAAATGAAAGCAACTTGTGGAGGAAAAGGTTTATCTCTACTTACAGCTCTGAGGTCACACTCCATCACTGGGGATGTCAGAGTAGGAACTCAGTGCAGGAACCTGGAGGAAGGAACTGAAGAAGAGGCTATGGAAAGACACTTCTTTACAGCTTTCTCCTGATAGCTTGCTTAGCCTAATTTCATACATCATCCAGGACCTGCTCAGAGCTGCTATCACCCACACTGCCTGGCCCATTAGTTCTACCCTCTTATTGGCTAACTCTTACATATTAGTTTAACCCATCTCCATTAATGTGTACCACCACTTGACTGTGGCTTTCCGGCATGAGACTAACCAGCATCCATCTCAGGCGGGAGAACCATGGCGTCTGCCACACTGCCCTTCTTCCCAGCATTTAGTTCTGTCTACTCTGCCTATCTAAGTTCTGCCCTATCAAAAGGCCAAGGCCGTTTCTTTATTAACGAACGAAAGCAACACAAACAAGGACCTCCTACACCACTTCCATCTCTTGTTTGTTTGTTTGTTTGTTTGTTTGTTTTTATCTCCTAACTCTGCACATAGGTTTCAAGTTAGTTCTTCCCTCCATAGATCCCCTTGTTCACACACTTGGCATCCCACGATGCTGTACCCCGAAGTTTAAGATGTGCAGAACTGGAGAAATCATATGGTGTCACCTAACAGTACCATGTTCACACCCAAAGTCAGGACACAGGACCATCATTTACGCAAATGCAGGGACCTTTAATCTCTACTTGTTTGCTGATACTGCATGGTTGACCTGCCTAGCCTTGCTTCTCCCTAGGTCCAGATCTTACTTGACCTATGAAATCCATCCACTCCCAGGTACCAGCCCCCTCAGATGTGTCTTTCATGACATAGCAAGTAGAGGCTAAAGCTTTATCACCTTCTTTCTTAAAATCAACATGCTCTAAAAGGACACTGGAGACATCTGTCATGGGAGACCATTTTGACATTTGACATGACCATTGCTCACCAGTCAGCCATATTTTCTGGAAGTGTCTCATTGTTCTCTCTCTTGACCCTCAGCAAATTATTTTGTTTCCCAAATGCATTTACTATTCTCTCCCCAGGACGCATGTGCCCCATTCCATGTGTCCTTGACTTATTTCTCTTGACTTCACCCACCCCTTTCCTGGCATTCTTGAAAGGCACTTGACCCTCCCAAAATATTTGCCCTGCTGTAAAGATGGAGTGTGTGTCCTGCAAGGCATTCCTTTCATTTCCTCCCCCAAATCCCGTTGTTCTCAACCTTGGTGTGCCCTGATACCACATGGATGACATGCCTGGCCACAAAAAAACAATCAAAAAAACAAACAGAAACTTTGATCCCATATACCAGATCCTCTAGCTAATAACAACAGCCACCCTGACTCCTCTCTGAATCCTGCAGCTGTGAAGAACAGAACCTGAGCTTGTCCTGCTGAGGGTGGCCCAGAACTTCCACGAGGGCTGGTTCTGACACAGATTCTTTCCCTGAGATTTTCAAGCTGCTTGTAGCTCAAGTTTTCCAGCCTTGCTCTGAGCCTCTTCCTCTTCTTAGTGTGGTTTGTGTCTCCTCCCCTGGGCAGTTTCTTGCACTTTACCCCAGTGTTTCTCACACCATCTACACAGAAAGGCAAGAGTGGGTAGGTGTGCTGGGTAACCAGTGGCAGAGATCATGAAGTAAAAGGTCAAAACAAGCTACAGGAAGACTGATTATCATTCCCTACAATAAGTAGGCAGGGAGGAACGCCTCTGGTGAGTGTCTAAGGAGAAAAGAAGTGTGAGTAAGGACAAGCACTCCTTTAGATTTTTTAAAAGCTGGCCTGATGCATGCAGGCTGTGAGATAGGACACTTCCCTTCAACAAGTATGCAGACACATCTCTGGACTCACTACTGAAACTGAGGTGACCATTTCACTAATCAATTTTCCTGCTGATCCATCTTGACAGCCCCAGAATACAAATATTTGATGGAGAGCAGCCCTCAAATTTAAGCCATCTATCTAATGTAACCTGGGTAGCAACACCAGTGATAATGGTGTCAGGCAGCAGTTATGGAGACTGCTCCATATCCAAGCTTTGTCTTCCTTGCAGTATCAAGAAATGGCAATTCTTATTGACTCTGTTTTCAGGTAGTAAACGTAGGAGACAAGGACAGGCTAAGCAATCATTGAGTTGCAATGACCACCCATGATCCACAGCTTCTCTGAAACGGGGAAGAGTGGCTCCCACCCCTTTGGTAGAGGCTGGGACACATGACAGGAAGCTTTCTACTCACCAGGAAACCAGTTGCAAATTAATCAAATGGATAGGACAGAAAAAAAGGCGGTGGTGATTAATGCTTCATTAGCTTTGGGTTGGATGAAATACACGAAGTCAAATCTAATTAGTTCGCATCTCCACAGCAGGGCCTCGGATGACTCAAAAGGTGAGCTGCAGAAGCAACCTCAGACGCTCCTTATGTAAAGTCTGAACCAGGAGTCAGGCCTAACAGAACTCGGTTTTAAGGCCTCTCTGCAGGAACAAGTACCAATTTACTTAGAGAACGCTGATGTGTTAATAACAAATCTTTCTCACCCACTCAAAAGAGTAACTCCCCCAAGGGATTTCCCACTTTCGCACCCTGGGTTAATTACAGGTCTAGCCATACAGTTCAGTAGACTACTACACAACCGGGGGCCTAGGTTGGAATCCAGACTCTTCCATACTCTGGCTGTTATTGTGAACAGGTGATCACACTTCACTGAGTCCGTAAAAGAAGGCTAATCATACCTGTGTTTCCTGATATGAGCTGCAGGTGGGAATGAAGGAATGGTAACGAGTTCACTCTGACAGAACCATGGTGAAGACGTCAATTTATATTCTTGCCTTTAATAGCTTAGGTTTAAACTGTTTATTAATTTGAACAAATATGTCGTAAATGTAGCAGGGGTTTCTTGTTTCCATTGCTTGTGCAGGTTTCCCTCAGTGAAAAAGCTCAGAATAACATGATGGCTAATACCTATGGTTTGGATGACTCAACCTGAGTTGACATTTAATAATAATGTATTGTTGTATATACATTTAAGTATTATATACTATATAACAATAATAGTAAATATTGACATAATCCCCATTACGAAATATCGAGATTTAAGGCGTAATTAGGCCACAAAGGGTAGCTTCGAGTTTCTATTGCTGCAATGAGACTCCATGACCAAAAAGTCAGTTTGGGAGAAAAGGGTTTCCTTCCACAAGCTTTCCAAAAGCAACATGGTCATGTCAGCAACAGCAATACCCCACTGTACGCTGTGAATATCATTGGTTAAGAAAGGACTGTCTTGGGTCTGCACAGGGAACAGAAGTAGGTGGGGAAAGCTAGGCTGAATGCTGGAAGAAAGGAGGCCGAGTCAGAGAGAAGCCATGGAGCCCCACGGGAGTCAGATGGAATTTTAGCCAGTAAGCCACAGCCACGTGGTGATACACAGAAATGGGTTAAATTAAGATGTAAAACTTAACCAATAAGAAGCTATAGCTAATGGGCCAAGCAGTTATTTAATTAATACAGTTTCTTTGTGATTATTTTGGGACTAAGAGGCCAGGAACTAGCTAGCGCCCTCCTTCCTACAGGAAATCACTCAGAGTCAAGTCTGAGGACCTGAGTCCAGATGCTGGGCCCCACGTAGGAGAAGGAGAGAACTGATTCCACAAGCTTGCTTCTGATTTTCACAAGCATGTATATGGGTAATAAATAATCCAATCAACAAAATTTGTTTGTGTCCCTCAAAAGTCATGTATGGAAACCCTAATCTATCCAATGGAATACTTTCAGAGGTGGAGCCTTTGATAGGTAATTAGTTTATGTGGTTGGATCATTTATCAAAGCATTTGAGGTCTCTTTAAGAGAAGATAATGTGTTCTCCATTCTGCTCTTCACCATACCTTAGATACAATGAAAAGCCAGCTGTCCCCAAGCCAGAAAAAAAGTCACAGACCAACACTGCACTAACTGCTTCCTTATTTTGAATTTCTTTCTAGCCTCCAAACTCGGAAAGCATCTTTGAGCACTTCCTAACACAGTCTGTGATACAATGGTGCAGAAGTCAAGCTGTCCAGACCACAAATAAAGAATAAGAGACACATGGAGGAAGGGAGGGAAGAGATGGAGCAAGGGAAGACAAGAAAGCAAAGTCCAAACTATCTCTAAGTCAGTCCTCTCTGGGAGGGTTTTAACTATACTCTGAGAGCTCTGTCATTTGGAACAATTGCTTACCATGTGGAGTCACCAATAAGAATCCTTTCTTTTTCAGAATATCATCAGAATAGTCCCAGCCCTCCCAGGTTACACGATAGGCTATCTCTCTCTAGCTAGGTGAGGCTGGCAGTCACTGGAGACATTGTGAAAACCGGCTCATGCTGACCACTGTTGTCTCTGGGAGTGCCAGGCCTGCCTCTATGAATCATTAAAAGGCTTCATGCTGGCACCAAAGCTGTGTCATCTGGGCAACAATAACATTAAGAGGGGGAAAAAAAAGCCTGGGGATGATGCCAGTGATCAGGATGCTATAATTAAAAGCAAATCTAACACTGGAGCCAAAGTAGGTCAGTCATCTTGGTGCAGTCTTCGGTGAAAACAGAACACAGAAAGGTAAACAAGTGTCTATGAAGATGTGAGCAAGAAACTACGGGCAATCTGCATATCCGTGTCTCAGTAGACTCTTACAAGGGAGCCTCACCAAGGAGCCAGAGCTCAGTCCATAGCCCACAAATGTAGAAAAAAAAACGACAGAGGACGTTCTGTTCCAGTTCTTATTCAAAACAGTCTGCTTAAGAAACAAACACATGAATCAAAGGAGACAAGCTCACCTTTTCCTTTGTGTGGAGCCAGAATACGTTATCCAGGAGAGGGAGGATGGGTCTGCTCTGCCGCCATCCAATCCGCTGAAGTCGTAGCTCCTTCAGAACTGCACCTACGTGTGACGTCTCCTTTTGCAGTTGTAGGTACGTGATAGGTGCTGAATGAGATCCATGCACGCAGGCATACACATGGATGCACGCTCACCTAAACACATGCACACACGTATGCATATATACACACGCATGTGCACGCGCACACACATGCTCACATGTGCACCTGCACGCACACACATGGGTTTAACCTATGACAAACCATCTGTGGGAATTGGACTAGTCTGCCAGTGGAACTAGGAAATGGTCTCTTATTTTAGAACCTTTGGTGATTCAAATGAGAAATGTCCCTAATAGGCTCAAGTATTTGACACTTAGTGACACTCTTTAGGGAGATTATAGAACGTTTATGAGACAGGCCCTTGATGGACAAAGTTTATCACTGCGGTACCTTTGGGATTCTCTCTGCTCAGCCTTCCAGGTTGCTGTCTCTGCTTCCTGCACATAGATGGAAATCGGGCATTCTACTACGGCAACAGGAAAAAGCAAATACAGAGCCTCTCTGCATGGCTTCTTCTTTAGGTGGATAGTTCTGCCCAATGGTTATTTGTAGAGCTGAACAGACAGACTGCTAGGGTAAAAATCCTAGACTTACATCCTCTCTGCCTAATGGAGCTTGGACAAGTGCCTTAAATGTATATAATAATAAATTTAATAACATTGTGTATGTAATTTCATAAAATTCATTTAAAAAAGTTTCCAAGGTCTCTTTGACAGCCAGTAATATTAACACTACATTTCTCTACTTCCAGCTGTTTCTTACTAGGACCAAGCCAGTTGAGCACAGCTCAGGAGCAGGAAAACCCTACTCTGCATTAGACTAGAATTAAAACAATAAACACAATGCCCAATTGGTACCATGATTAAAAAATCCTGAGGAGAAGAAAGCAGAATGGAGCTATCAGTAGCAAAGAAATAGAGGCAGCTCAGACGCTGCAGGTCTCCGGACTAAGACCCATGGGAACGCCATTTCCCCTTCACCCTGTTCCTGCCTGCCCGTGAAAATGATTTCATTGCCATGGGAAATACTCCCACGGGGTTTTGCTGCATTTTGCTGAGTGACCAATGCCCTTGTTTGTGTACAGTGTTCTGCTTGAATTTTCACCCACTTGTCATCATTTATGAGGAAAACCTCTGCTTCTCTGTGTCTGATGGAGGGGAAGAACGGGGTGAGGGACAGAGGAGGCTCAGGTTTCCTGAACTCAAACTGGTAAGGAGAGAGGAGAAAGCAAACAGCCAAATTCATTTTAAAATGTCACCCAAAGAGATAATTTTACAAAGATAATTAGATGGGGGTTCCCTTTGCTCACTAAACCTTCATCCTGAAGGTCCTGGTTGCTGCTTCAGATTATGGCATCGGCTAAATCTGGATGCCAGGGGAGGGAACGGATGCCCTGATGAGATCAAGGGTGCTGTGGGCTGGTGAGCTCTGCCTGGAACCAGACAGAAACACTAGGAAGATCCAGCTTCTGGTAGTTGTGTGGCTACGATTCTTTTGGGGCTTTTCCCTTTGAAAAGATTTATTTTAGCTCTATATTTATGTATGCTTCTATCTGGGGAGGAGGGCATGTGTCTGTGAATGCCAGAAGAAGCGGTCATATCCCCTGGAGTCCAAACACTAGGATCTAAGCTCCAGTCCTCTGCAGGAGCAGCAGAATCTCTCACCACTGAGCCATCAACCACAGACTCCAACCTTTCTCTCCAACTTAACGTGGAGACAGTAAGCTAGACTCTACTTACAGAAGCATCACCCCTTAGCACACACTGGAATGGATGTTCGTATTAAGGAAATGTCCCCCTAAGAGATCCGCAAGATCTAAGAGGAAGCAGCAGGAAAGGTAAATGAGTTAAAGCTGTCTGTCATTATAACACTACAGGCAATCAATTCCCTTACAAAAAGCGTTATTTGGGCATATAGATTTTGAGGTTATAGTCCACAGGAGGATGGATCTCTTGCCTTCCTGTCAGTGAAGAGGCAGAACACCCCTGCTAAAGCATGAAGAAGAGCAATAGTGCTCTTTATGGCCACAAAGAAAGGGGGTAAAAGAAGAAACCAGTGTCTCTAAGTGGTCAGCATGCATATCCCCAATGACATGACGATCTCCCACTAGGCCCCACCGCAAAAGGCTCCTCCCAACAGCACCACCTTCGGGGGGGGCTGGAGGGGGAGGGAGGAAACCATGAACAGACCAGTTTCGGAGGACATTCAATATCCTCATTTTTGTGGCAAAGGAACAAAGCAAATTTAGACAAGGTTTATAACTCATCTTCATGGGAGACAAGACCCATAAGTACCCATCTGCATCAGTGAAGTTCTGGCCACGTATTATGACTGGATCTTAGATTCCCTTAAGGCTGGATACCGAAGCCTTAGTGCCTACCTGAGGTAAACAGCTCCATGTCTCACATGTTCTTTTCCGTGATGTCATGTCTCTCCGTGGGACCAGAACAGTGGGCTCAAACATGGGCTGAGAATGCTAAAACTCTCTAATCCAGATGTCACACACCCTTCAGGGGCTCTCCAGCCATTTCATCAGCTGTTGCAGGGGAGCGGGGGTGCACTGAAATGAGCGTTGGCAGATTTATCAAGGATACCTACAGGAAAAAAAAAATGTGGTAATGAACATACTTATATTAAGGGTACTTCTTTTTTCTTTTTTCATTTAGTTTACATCCCAACCAGTTTCTCCTCCCTCCTCTCTTCCAGTTCTCTCCCCCATCTCTTCTCCATTCCTCCCTCAATCCACTCCTTCTCTGTTTTTGTTCAGAAAGGGACAGGCCTCCCATGGGTATCCCCAAAGCACGGCATATCAAGTTAAGGTAAGACTAAGAACCTCCCCTTGTATTATGGCTGGACAAGGCAGCTTAGTATGAAGAATAGGTTCCCAAGAGCCAGCCCAAGCATTAGGGACAGCCCCTGATCCCATTGTTAGGAGTCTCACAAATAGACCAAGCTACACAACTGTATATATACATATAGGGCTTAAGTCGGTCCCATGCAGTCTCTCTGGTTGTTGGTTCAGACTCTGTGAGTTCCTACAAGGTCAGTTAATTCTGTGAGTTTTCTTGTGATGCCCTTGGTCCCTCTGGCTCCTACAATCCTTCCTCCCTCTTTCCTGCCAGATTCCCTGAGCTCCAGCTAGTGTTTGGCTGTGGGTCCCTGATGCTGTTTACTTCAGTCACTGGATGAAGGCTCTCTGATAACACCTGAGGTGGTCACCAAAACTGATTGCAGGCCAGTTCAGGCTAGCCTCTACTACTGCTAGGAGTCTTAGCTAGGGTTGTCCCTGTAGATTTGTGGAAGTTTCCCTTGCATCAGGTTTCTATCTGACTCCCCAAAGTCCCCCCTTTCTAGTCATCTCTTTCTGTACTCTCCCCCTCTGCCCAACCCAACCCAATCCCTCAGGTTCCCACCTCCACCTACCCCCAGTCCACACAGGGGATCTCTTCCCAGGGGATCCTCTTACCAGGGATAACCAAATATCCCCCCTTGGGCCCTCCATGTTACCTAGCCACTCTGGATCTGTGAATTACAGCATGATTATTCTTTACTTTATAGTTATTATCCACTTAGGAGTGGGTAAATACCATGTTTGTTTTCCTGGGCCGGGTTACTTCACCCAGAATGATTTTTTTTTCCCAGTTCTATCTATTTGCCTTCAAATTTCCTGATGTCCTTTCTTTTTAACTGCTGAGTAATACACTATGCAAATAGGCCACATTTTCTTTATCCATTCCTTGGCTGAGGGACATCTAGGTTGTTTCCAGATTCTGGCTATTATGAATAAAGCTGTAATGAACATAGTTGAGAAAGTGTCCTTGTGGTATGATTGAGTGTCCTTTGGATATATGCCCAAGAGTGGTATTGTTGGGTCTTGAGGGAGATTGAGTGATCCATAGTTTTCTGAGAAACCGCCATATTGACTTCCACAGCGACTGTACAAGCTTGCACTTCCACCAGCAAGTCGAGGGGTGTTCCCCTTGCTCCCCATCCTCTCCAGCCACAAGAACTGGGAAACCTCAGTGTTTCCTTTTAGGCTTTGATCTACATCTGTTCCCAAACCACCAGTTCCCCTAGGGACTCCCATTCAGACATAACTTTTTCTGGTGCTAAACTGAACTCCCAAATAAAAAATTTAAACCCTTATATTAAAATTGAATATACAAGCAGCTCTTCATGACAAGTGTTTGCCACAAGACAGCAAGCAAAGTCAACACACATCAAAGGGTTTCAGTACCCAGATGAAAGGGAAAATATCAAACAATGGCTCTTTTTATTTAATTTTTCATGGCAAAATATAGAAGTACAAAAATAGAGGCGAGATCCTGCACACCATTGCCTGCATTTGCCCCAGTGATTGGCATCACATCTTATATAACAGAATGGAGTCTTCCTGCTGGGCCGGGGTGGGGGCTCAGCTCCAACTGGGGAACACCTGCTCTTGGGAGTAGTGGGGGAGCTGCAATTTTTCTCGGTGCTTAGCAGGAGTTCTTAGCTAAAAATTGCTGTTCTAAAGATCTGTCTTGCCAGGAGTTCCTTTTCTAGGCTTTGGGACTTAAGGCCGTGTTTATGCTCATTGGGTTTTGCAAAGTAAGTCTAGGTGTGTGGAAAATCATTGGCGGAACTGAGCACCTGGCATTCCTTAGTTTATGGGGTCACCAAGTCGCTCGGCTTTTTGTTCGCTACTTTCAGGGTCTTATGTTTGTTATATAGATGACTGGAAGTGGGGGTTCATCTGTTCTTACAGCAAACAGAAAACTGTGTCTGTTCCTTCTTGGTCTAGAAGTGGCCTGGCTTTCTATATACCTAGATCTTTAATTTCTCTAAGAAGGCAGTTTTTTTATATATATGCTTTGTCAGTAAGTATATAATGCCAAACAAAGGTGTGGTGATAGAGGAGGAATGGACCATCTCTGAGATGGTACGAACTATCTAACATCACTATGAATAAGGCTGGGGTTCAAACCAAGAGCCTTGCATGTGGTAGGCAAGCCTTCTACCACTAAGTCATACCTGAAGCTCCCAAAGCACATTGAAAATACTAAGGCATTAACTATTATAGCAAGCATTACTGGGTTGTTCCATAAGGGATGGTGGATCAGTGAGTCCACAGGATGTAACCCAGCATGCTACCCCTTCTTCCGGCTCCCTGACATCCACACTGACTCTGAGTAGCACATGCATCAAGACCATCAATGGATAGTCAGTCCTCTCTATTGTAAGGATCGAATCTAACCACGCTCGCTTTTGTTACAATTATGGCAGCATTAACATTTGCAGTGTTACCAAATGTCTTAAGTCTTTCACTGAACTGGTCCAAGGGTCCAACTTCTCATTTTCCTTCTTCCTTCATCCTCTTTGAGCTGTGACAGATACCCACAAGACTTAAGATCAGAACAAACATCCCATCTGGGGCCTGCAATAGTCAAAGTTTCTGTGAATTAATGCCTATTTCTTTATATCCCCTTGAAATACATATCTTCCATTTATTTAAAGAGAAGTTAAAAGTAAGTGATTATTCAATGTACTATTTGTTCGGAAAAGAATAGAGAAGGTTAAAATTATGTGAGGAGTTCTTATTAGGGAATGGCATCTCTGCAAAATTCTGATCATGCTGACTTGCTGAAAGCAGAAAGGCAATCATCTCTATGATGGAGAATCTGCCAGCCTCCTCCTGGGACAGGCAGATGTTACAGGGTTCCAAGAGAATGCAATAACTGCACGTCACCTATGCAGCGCTTTTGCCCGAACAATTTCACCTGACTCTGCATAGTCATCTAGACACAAGTTGATTTCACAGAAAAATGGCAGTCATAGATGACCACATCAAAGTCTCAACAAAGAAGAAACTATCATTCCAGACCACTGGAAACTGTAGGATACAGCTCTCTCAGGCTTCAAAATACAAAGGTCATACGTGGGAAACGGATGTCAAAACATAAGGATTTCAATGATTAAAGCTCATAAAAATGTATGCTCATTGGGGAGAAATGTATGCTCATTGATGTTTTAGAATAAAATTTAGTGTGTTATACAAATTAGATGGTTCAAGAATTATTATCAATTTTTCTAGATATATGATGATGACCTTGTAGGATTATATATTCAGGTTTTTTTTTTTTTTTTTTTGGTTTTTCGAGACAGGGTTTCTCTGTGGTTTTGGAGCCTGTCCTGGAACTAGCTCTTGTAGACCAGGCTGGTCTCGAACTCATAGAGATCCGCCTGCCTCTGCCTCCCAAGTGCTGGGATTAAAGGCGTGCGCCACCACCGCCCGGCTATATATTCAGTTATTCAGAGGTGTGCACTGATACATTAGAGTTAAAACTCATCTCATCTTGCATTCAACACAGCACAGCAAAATATGAACTATTTCTCAAACAATTTAGAATAAATAGGTCTTCTACAAACTATGGCTGTCAAGTAGTTTAGGCAAATTGCCTGCTTCTAACCATGGACTAGAATATATTTCAGTATTGCTCATGACTGAACAAAAATAAAACAAACAATACTTCCCGAGGTAGAAAAAGTATATGAAATTTAAATTAAATTTCAATGGTCATGAAGTGTTATTAGAACATGGCCATATGCACCATTTCCGTTGTTCATTGTGTCCACTAACTTTTTATACTGCGATAGCAGAGCTAAGACAGAGCCCATCTGATTTCCAAAGCCTAGAATTGGCTGTTCAACCTTGCACAGAAAGTTTACCAATACCTGACTTGGAAGACACACTGATAGCGACTGTATAGTTTTCAGCTTTTCTCTACGTTTTTCAGAACATGAAATCTAGTCTCACAGGTGCCGTGGGAGCTCGTGAGGGGGAGAATCTGGTTTCCCATAGAGACACACCTGCTTAATGGCAAGGCTGTGTGGGTTCTGAGAAGGACAGCCTCCGTGTATCCTTCGCTGTGCAGATATCAGAGTGTACTTATGGAAGAGGCACCAAGCTAGCAAAATGTCTGCTCTCATTCCTTTTATGTTGTTGCAACAAAACATTCGGACCAAAATCTGTTCGGCTAACTTAGGGAAGTCAGGGAGGGAAATAAGGCCAGAGTGGAGTCCGGAGGCACGGAGGAATATTGCATCCTCGTATGCTCTATCTGCTTCCTACCTGACTTTCTAATACAGGCTCACCTGCCCGGCAGTGGTGTTGCCCACAGTTTGCCTGGCTGTCCTGCAACAATTAACACTCAAGACACCCCCGCCCCCAGATGTCAATCTGATCGAAACAATTCCTCACTGAAAGCTTCCCTGTCCGATAATGATAGGCCGGGTCAAGACGAAAGTCAAAGTTAACGAGGACAATAGGGAAAACTTTATTATAATCAGAATATTTTCTAACTGGGAACTCTAAGATAATGCTAAGGGCTAAGTCTGGGGTGATAGGTCAGATCATCAAAATACTTGCCCTGTAAACATGAGGACCTAAGTTTGGCTCCCACAAACACGTAAGAAAAGCTAAACACGGTGCTATCTGCCCCCCCCCCCCGCCGCCAGTTCTGGGAACACAGAGAAGGGTGGGCTCCAGAGGCTTTCCCCTTAGCCCAGCCTCTTTGATAAGATCCAGACCAGTGAGAGATCCTGCCTCAAGAAATCAAGATGATCAGCCATGGGAGAATAACACCCAAAGCTGTTCCTGGGCATCCTGCATGCATGCACAGCTCCACAGAGAGGTACAAGAAACACACAAGCTGCAAACACAATCAATTACTGCCATTCTTAAGTATAGCTTACAAAGCATACTTCATGTGCTGTACTATGGTGTAATTAGAGGGGCAGGGGGTTTGTGTACAATACCATCACAAAAACATGGGCTATATCACCTCTGATGTGATAAAGGGCTATGACATCACCAGGTGATGAGATATTTTTTTTCAGTTCCATCATCATCTGATGGAACGATGGTCACAAATGAGGCATCGCTGATGGAAGCATGTTTCGTTTTGTTTTTATGAAAGCGGCTGAAACTCAGCGAGTTTAAGTCAACATTTTGTTGAGCATATCCGTACAAGGAGCAGGGAGATGAGCCTGGATTCGTGGCTTTTGCCTCCCAGACTCCCTTGGTCTCATGTTGAACAGGTCATCTTGAAATCATTTTTGAAATATCCGAGGGCAGAATTCACACACGAATCTTGAAGGGCACCCTGGCCATCTAGTAAGGGCCAGGTCCCCAAATGCATCAAATGTGTTCCTCAAGTAAGCATCGAAAGGAGCAGTGAAAACATCAACGTAGAATTCACACCATGCTCTTTCAAGATGTGTACGTGCCCCCTGGGCCATACCCACATAGTGAAGTGAATCGGCTGGATTAACATGTGTCAACACACACAAACTTCAGAAACATTTTGTAACCCAGAAAAGAAATCAGAGGACTTCCCCACCACCACCCCATGGTTGTTTATGGATATTGTGCGACTGTGTGATATCTTAGGTAAATATCAACATCAAAGAGAAAAGTACAGCCCAAGAGAGAAAGTGAGGACTGGGTCTTGAGAGGAAATAATAAAAGACGATGCAAAGATTTTTATTGTGTGTGGTTTTTTTTTTTTTTACATAAGAAATTGTCAAAGAATCAAGTCCTCTTTTAAGGAGGCTTGTACTAGAGACTCTAATAGTACTGTGTTGATGCTTCTATATTTTCTGATAGTAAGGAAACATGATTCTGCTTGGCCAGGTGTTCCTGTTCACAGATCTCTATAGATCCATAGGCCTCTTTTAGTATGTTCTTTTACTCTTTGGTTAAATATGTTTTAAATGTAGATGTCAACAGGGTGTGACAGTCAAACATAGGCATACAGCAAACCCTGGTCAAATCCATCCTCCTTATACCCAGCTACCACCTTTCCCAATCTCTGTAAGCATTAGTTGTACTTCCAGGTTAAACATTTATGACTTTCACATAATGTGGCGTTTGTCATCTTTCTGGGCCTGGCTTACTTCTTGTCTCGTTGAATGCAGTGCCCTCCAGTACTATCCGTTGTATTGCAGACAAAAGGGTTTTCTCTTCTTCGTGGCTGTGCACTATCTCAGAGCAGAGGCACTGCACATCGGCCTCCATCCAGCAGTTGGGTACCCAGACTGCGACCTCCATCCAGCAGTTGGGTACCCAGACTGCTGCCGTGTCTTCCCTACCCTAAGCAGCACTGTTGCTCCGCATCTGCATCCATTCTGGCACATCAGCCCCAGGGAGACAAACTTCCATCGTCGCTGCGAAGGACATGTCATCAGCTAGTCATGTTTTACCAAATTCTTGTTGAAATCTCTAACAGTTAGCTCCTTTATTAAATTTGATTCAAATTGCCCAAATTTAAGATAGAGAGCAGAAATGCATGACTCAATGGTTATTATTGATTTTTCGTAAAGATGACTAGACAGGGAAACATCCTAAGGAAAGTGATAGGATGGCAATGGGAAGTAGAAGTAAAAGTCCATCGTTGCTCACAGATTTATAACCACATACTGACAGAATTAGAGAGGAATTGGCCACGATAATCAAAGGACAAGACACTCTTATAATAACACCATTGTCTGGGGGTGCTAAACAGGAAATAGCGTCAATAGAACACAACATTCGAGGACATTACAATCAGCATTGTGTTCTGGAGGTCCCGCCCTAGCTGAGAAAAGGCCAAATGGTTTCAGCAGAAGAGAAAGCAGCAAGAGGAAATCTGATATCTCCAATGCAATACACAATTACCATTACACCGACAGTGTTCTTTTATAAGATCCGGCTGTTTTGATCTAGTTCTGTGTGTGACTTTACACCTACCTGTGCCCTGCATGCATGCAGGCGCTATGAGGCCAGAAGAGGGCGTCAGAACCCTGGGACTGAAGTTAAAAGTGGTTGTGTGCTGCCTAATGCGAGTGCTGGGAACTGAACCCAGGATCTCTGGAAGAGCAGCAAGCACTCTTAACCACTCAATTAGCTCAACAGTATATTACAACACAGACGTTATAGGACATCATTTACAATAAAAAAAAAAAAATCTCGTGATAGACCCTGCAACCGGGTAGAGATGACAGAAAAGAAAAAAGGCAGGGACTGTAAGTCTTCCTTATGTCCATACTCATGAAAAAGTCTAACTTATAAACTAGGCCATTAGAAGATTAACAACAATAGGTAATAATGAAATCAATTATAATCACAGGTCCCTAAACATTCACCACAACTTGTAGCTCCAGCTCCAGGGGATGGAATACCTTCTTTTGGCCTCCATGGTACCTGAACACACATGCACATAAACAAAAGATGCATTTTTTTTAAAAAAAAACTATAAATTATTTACTTCTTGAATTGTCTGTTTGATATTGTTGGCCTTTTCCTGGATGCGGGAAATGGGATTGTGGAAAGCTGGTCCAAAGGAAAAGAGGATTGAATCCCTGTGCTGCACACGATAGCAGCAGTGTGCCTGGAGACCTCCTGTGAAACACAGGATAGCAGCAGCGTGCCTGTAAACCTTTTACGTGCTATGAAAACCGTGGCTATTCAGGATACTGTGGATGGCTATGTACAAACTGAGTCACACACAAGTTACATCTCTGGAGGAACGATTTAAAGTTACAGAAAATTACCCTAGAACAGCTAGATGTCTGTGTGCACAGCAAAACAAGACATACACAAGCTCACTTCACATTTGATATATAAAAAACAGTGGGCTTTAAGGCTTAGGGTGGAATTCAAACTAGGAAAAAATAACAAAAAGTCAACCAGCACATCTGGGCTAGGCAAGATTTCTGAGATACAACAGCCAAGCAAAATTTATTAAAAATACATTGACAAATTAGAGACCAGCAACGGCTTTAATTGTCTGTGTCATAGAAGACACTGTGAGGATGAGGGGAATAAAACAGAGCATTCAAGATGGTCCCATAGGTAGGATAAGATCCTTGCTGTTGAGACTGGAGGCCTGAGTTCAATTCCCAGGACCCACAAGGCTGAAAGAGAGCCATCACAGAACTGTCCTCTGACCGCACATACACTGTCCCTACAAACAAATATAACGTAAAATATTTAGGGGGAAATGCACATGCTTTGCAAAATAACTAAAAGATTATATCCAGAATACAGAAAGGATTGCCCAGACTCGGGGAGAACAGCAACACCTCAGCAGCAAACAGGCAACGGAGGCGTGAGTTGCCACTTTACCCCAGAGTGGTGTCTGGTGATTGGTGTGTGAGAACACTGGAGACATGCGCAGGGCCATCTGTCCCCCAGGGAAATGGAGACCGAAGCGCGGTTAGTACAATGGCTGAATGTGCGTGAGCCTGGGAAACAACAGCAAGAGAAACACAGCTCGCAGCTGAGATTGATGAAGAGGAAAGCAGCAGAGGAAGCAAAACTCTCCCCCAGCTGCTGAACCAATAGGTGTCCCGACCTCCAGGAGACAGTGTGGCAGGGTCTTGAACAGGCAGATGTGCATTTGCCACGCTTTTGGTTATCAACAGGAAAAACAAAACTGCGTGTTTGAAAAGCAAAAGCATTGTCTAAACTGTTTCATGGCTTTGTTCCTAATTGCTAAATGTTTAGAACAACTCAAATGTCTGAACTGATGGTAAACCAGCTATGATATATCTTTGTAATGGGCCCCTGCCTTACAGCAAAACGAAGGATTGAGACAGTCTCAAATGCAGTGAGGTAAGTGACAAAAAAAAAAAAATCTACAAAACACCAGAGATAAAACTACCGAAACAAAAGCAGCCTGTGAACAACCAGCAGCGGAGCTGGGGAATGTGCTGAGCTCCAGGGAGCATGATGGGAGGATCCAGGTTTGAGTGACAAGCAACGGAGGCTGCGCCAGCGGTGTGGTGGTAACACCGCCGTGTGCACCTGTTAAAACCCACAGACTGGTACTCTCCAAAGAACCAGCTTTACCGTGCAAAAATAAAAACTCAGTGGCAAATGATAAATAAAAACATAAGCGTTTTCACAGATCTGATTGGAAAACAAAATTTGCAGCCTCTGTGTCAACAGAATTCTGACAGCTGTGGGCAGACACTCCCGAATAGCTTCGCAGAACAATCTTTTGCAAAAGTTGCTAAAAATTTAACGAGGACACTCTCAGATGAGCAACGATTCTGCTTCTGAGAATTAGTCCAGAAGTGTACTTGCATACCCCTAAGTCATACAGTGTGTGATGGATGTGTGCAGATACATAAATATTTACATCAACTGAAACAGGAAAAGTCTCTACAAATGGTGCTACCGGGTTGGGCACATTCTCGGTTAAGACGCGTTCTGAGGGCTCAGTCCAGTGATTTGCAGGGCACCATCTGGTTTGGGCTCCACATCAAATGCCATGTGGGGCCGAAAATGGTATCTGTTTAATAAGTGTAATTTCATTACCTAAGGCTGTGTTCTCTCTGTCACCATGTCAAACAGCACAGTTCCCTCCCCTGTGTTTCAAAGCTGGCATCCTCCACAACGGCTATTATAACGTCAGACTTTATTAGCCACCCCTGTTTCAGCTGCTTATAACTACTAGGAGGAAAAAGCCTGCTGTGTGTTCTCGGCTCTGCACTGACTTAGAGAGTGAGCCTCCCTAAGTGTGCTCGGGCAACACGGTAGACACTGGTCAGACTCCCGAGTCCTGGGTGGTCCTCACTTCACCCGTACAAGAGGCCTTCTGCATCGGTACCTGCACCATTGCAGGATGTTGAAAATGCTCTCTGGAAGTTGCATACTTCAAAAGGTCCTTTGAATTTGTCTCCCACAAAGCCCAGAGAGAGCTTCTAGAACATGTACCTGTAGCCTGCTCTCCTCCAGTCCTTGCTGATCCTGGATGACAATATCTTACCTCCTCAAGATACCTTGTCCTGCCATCTTCGGTCCTATCCCTCACCATCACATGACCCCAAGCTTTCATCCCCTTCATGTAAAACTTCCTTTAACAGCACATCTTGTTGCAACGATATGAATCTCTTCTTGAGGACTGTCGTAAGATCTGAACGCAGGCCTTCTAAGGGAGAAGGATTTATTCGTTTATGTTAGCTCACGAATTTGGAGGTTCAAGAGCAAGAGGCAGGCTCATATCTTACAAGACATCATGGTGGGCGGTGTGGTAGGAAGTGTGTGAGAGGGTAAACGCCAAGGATCTTTGGAAGTTTAGGGCCCAGGCTCTCTATTACACAGAGTCTAAGGAAGCCAACTGGGATTCTGTGAACATCACTTAATTTGCTCAAAGGACAGAGTCTTCTATGACCTACTCATGTCCTACAGGGATCCACATCTCAGGCAAGTCCTACCACCTCTGAATGAAGCCATACCACGATGCCAGGGACACAGCCTATCTAAGCCACAATAACAAAGATGGCCCCTCTTTTTCTCCTTGCTGCTTCCTTTAGTTATCTTCACACACACTTCAGCTTCTGATATTCCCGGGTTGCTTTCTAAATGTATGAACCAAGTGGCCCTCTGAGACATTAATTTAATGCTGTCTATGTTATCTGTCTTGTACCAGTCAAGGTTTGCTGAGGTGACATAATTATGTCCCTGAGCTTCTAACTGCCCTATAGGTTTTGGAGAGGATATTCTGTCTCAGTGTCTCCCAACCTTCTGTCCACATGGAGCACTTAGAACAGAGATATCTGTGGTCCTCTTGTTTCTCTGTCTCCTCTGCATCCCCTGAATCTCCTTTGCGGAACTCCTTGCAAGGGAAGACGGCGTAGGCACAGCTAAGACAGGGACTGCCATTGTTCATATGTAAGCACTATACTGCCAATCCCCTCTCTTGTCTTTTTTTTTTTTTTATCATTGCTAACATCTTAGTTTTCTTGATTCTGGTGAACTGCTTCAAAAAATGGAACTGTCTCTGTCAGTTTCTTAGTCTCTTCCTTTTTTTTTTTTTTTTTTACCATGAGCAATAACTTTCCACGATCCTTTTAGCCCATCCTGCTCTTTGGTCATTGCTATGACTTCATAGTTTATTGCCTCTTAAGTTAAATTTTGGAGAAAGTAAGATAAATATTTTTACATAAATTTCCACTTTTAAATCTTTTTTATTTAAGATTACAGAACTGTATTTATCTTTGTAATGTATATAATGAAAATACATGAGTGACTCAAAATTGAGGAGAGAGACTCCAGATATCTTTAAACATCATAAAAAGAAGAGGAGGAGGAGGAGGAAAGGGGAAGGAGGGAGGGGAAGGAGGGAGGGGAAGAAAGAAAGAAAGAAAGAAAGAAAGAAAGAAAGAAAGAAAGAAAGAAAGAAAGGCAGGCAGGCAGTGGTGGCAGTGCACACCTTTAATTCCAGGACTCGGGAGGCAGAGGCAGGAAGATCTCTGTGAGTTCAAGGCCAGTCGGGGCTATAGAGTGAGCTCTAGGACAGTCAAGGCTATACTGAGAAACCCTGTCTTGAAAAACCAAAAGAAAAAAGAACAGAGAAGTCACTCAGATCTGCTTGCATAACTAATCTATTCCTTATATCACTTCATATGGTGGAAAGAACACTTCTTTATGTCAGAGTTCTGTTACCAAGCAATCCTCGAGAAGCTGGTTACATATGTCCTCATAAGGTTCTACTAATTGGCTAAATGTTTTCATGGACACACTTAAAGTAAGAGGAAATAGAAAATGCTGAACTTTGAACCAAAGTTAAATTTTCTCAAAAGACAGTTCCGTGGCTGTTTTTGGTCAATACTCAATCAATCACCATTTTTAGAGGCTGTGACAAAATTCCAGGCTTTTCTCACCCCAGAGCAAGAACACAGAGATAAAGTTTATCATACATTTATATAGTATATATACATCCCATTGATTATGTTTCTCTAGAAAACCCTAACTAATACATCACTATTGGTAACTTTGTACAGAATCTAACTGTGGGATGCCTGAGATGAGACACCAATGTTAGGCGTAAGCCTTGTGTCATTTTGTCAGTGAGCTGTGTTAGACACAAGCAAGGCCTGCCAACGCGCGTTTGCTGATTGGAAGTGCATAGAGCAGAGATCAAGAGGACCCAGTGTTTCTGTATGTGGGAATTACAATTTTCCATTTAAATGAAACGAGGGAACTAATCCATGGACATAATAAGCAGAGGACTGAGGGAGGTAGCAAGGTCAAGGTTCTCTCCATGAAGGGGCCCAGCCAGAGCATAGAGGACATCGTCCTTTGTGCCATAGCTGGACATCTCCCAGGTGCTATCTCAGTCTTAGTACTCCTTAGTCCCGCCACCCGAGGAGTGCATTCAGTTTCTGCCTACATAAGGACCTGCTCAAGAAATTCTTTAAACCAAAGATGATCCAGCCTCTGACCCAGCCCCGATGGCTCGCATTCATCCAGTACTGGTACCCTTCACCAGGGTGGTGATGAAGATGAAGACGAGAATGAAGGCAGAAGGTAAGTGAGGGGTCTGGGTACCAGAGTGTCCACTAGCTCAATGTATTCCTGTTAAACCCAGCACCCAGCCACTTTCCGGAGAGGTCTGCATCTCATTCTCCTGCTGGGCCCAAGATGCAGATGATGGGAGGACCCATTCTTCTCAGTCCGTGACCTTTGCAATGAGGTGGTCCCTAGGATCCTCAGTCCTGTGCTGGCTCCACACGCATCACGTATTCTGCTCTTTGGTGGGGGCTACTATAACTCTGGGACTCAAAATTTCCCCAATGTCACCTCTGGAGAAATGCTCTCAACCGCTATCTTTACCTGTCAGCAACCAGAGCCTTCTCCAAGGCTCAGTCAAGAGCCTCTTATTGCAAAGGAAGCCCAGCCGTCCTCTGCTTGGCAGTTCTTGTCTCTGTGGAGCCGAGGTTTATAGGTTTAATCTCACTTAGTGGAAGAATGTTTGACAGAGCTAGGAGGTCAAGAAGGATGACGGCTACATGGTGGAGGTTGCTTTCCTCGATTCACGGAGTATTGTGAGGGTAGCCATCTATCTATACGGAAGTGTTCGTGACACCTCCTCAAATACAGAGGTGCTATCATTAATAATTTGTTTAAACCATAAAAACCCTCCCACCCAGATGATTCTTCTCTTTAAAGGTTAATCTTTCAAACCATGTATCTGTGGTCTGTGATCTGGGTCACATGACTCAGTTAGCCTGGAAACTAAACAACATCCTCGGAGGTTTCGCTCCTCTAAGAGCTGTGACTTGTTTTTATTTAGTTTGAGCCATGGGTTGGCAGCAACTTGCTGATTGTGTCATTTCTGTGGTGCTTGCTCTCGGCAGCTCCTACTATGACAAAGTCCTTTCTCATTTGCATATGACTTCTCTAGGCACTGCTGTTCTGTTTAGTCATCTGGAATGTTCTGTACAGGAGCTAGTACGGTGAAATTTAACTCTAAGGACAAGACAAGGAGATTCCAGATGTCTGGGGAGATTGGCCAATTTCACAGTCAATAAATAGACTGAGACCCTCTGTTTTTTTTTTCCTTCTCCCTCATCCTTGGACTATCATAGAGTGAGCGGTCACGGGTGCCACACTTCCTGCTGCTGCTCATTACTCTGCTGAAAAGATGAGCATCCTGTACAGTCAGTGATAAAGAGGCTGCCAGGAATCCTAGGAGAAAGAACGGCCAACTATTAGTAGGAGCTTCTTGCAAGATTCCGGGAGCTGACATTCAAACCCACAGCCCAGAGAACCAGCTCCAGGAAGCACAGAGATTTTCTGAGTACATCAACACTGACACCTCTATACACACAAAAGAAAAGAAGGAGGAGTAAAAAGTGTATCGCAGATCAAGTTAATACATCAATAACCACAAACTCAGCAGACCGCTGCACCGGCCATGGCATCCTAAAGAAGACAAGAGATGACTCATGTGTATCTGTAACTTCCTGATGTGTGTGTATAACGTCCTCTTTCCCGGGCTTAAGACAGCCCCTTAAGAAAGCTGGAGACTTGCTGCTCTTGCAGAGGACCCAGGTTTGGTTCCCAATAGCCGCATGATGGCTTTCCCAACTCCAGTTCAAGAAAATTGAATACTTTCTTCTCGCTTCTTCCATGGGCACCAGGCACACATGTGGCACGCAGACATACAGGCAGGCAAATCACTGATACACATAAAATAAGGATAAATAACATTTTAAGGTGTCCCTTAGTTTTTGCTCTGTTGTGGCGTAGTTTTACACTGCAAAGAGGTGTTGCTGTGGTTGGTGTAATACAAAGCTGAATGGCCAATAGCGAGGCAGGAGAGATAGGAGGGACTCCCAGGCATAGAGAGGAAGAAGATAATGAAGGAGACAATGAAGACGTGCAACGAGTCAGACACACAGAATAGGAGATAGGTAAAAGCCACATGGTAGGACATAGGTTAAGAAAAATATGGGTTCATTTAAGGCATTAGAGCTAGTGGGACAAGCTTAAGCTAAGGCTGAGCTTTCATAATTAATAATACATCTCTGTGGCCTGGCTGGCAGGACAAAAAGGACTTGTTACACTTTTCTGCCGGTGCCCCTGGCTGTGCTTCCTCCATGGCTTTCTACCATCTCTGTATTTACCACACAAAGGGCTTGCATGTTTTGTGTGCATCTGCCCAGAGGACACACCATGCAAACTGAGCGAGACTCCTCCCTGCATTGCGTTTCCGTGAGCTCTTCACTTGTGTCTATGTTCTAATTGACAGTGTGGTTCATCGCTGAGCCAGGGCAGAAGTCAGGCTCTCATCCCTGATTCTTTTGCTGAAAAGGTAAAACGGAAATCCGTGGCGTGGCATTTAGAACATGCATTGCCACATTCCCGCTTTGCTTTTTATCTTTCCATAACAAGGTGGAGCACAATGGCCTTAAAGGGAGTCTCATGCCTGACCAAGCAGCAGAGGATGCTGAATCTCCAGAGGACAGGTGAGCTAGAGGTCACAGCTTACATCCCTGTGAGCCACCAGTCTCGATAAAGAAAAGAGGCCTGGGTGGCGGCACAGGCAGGACACACTGAGCCCTGTGCGGTATCGTCTCCTTGCCATTACTTAGGAAGAAAAAAATAGTCTGCACTGACATCACATAACTGAAGTGATAGAGAACGTTTCCTGCTCCTGTCTGGCTGAGGCAGTAAATCTTACTGCTGGGATTCTCCTCCCAGAGCTGTATGAGTGGAAGCGTAGAGGATGCCGTGGTTGTGAGCGGTGGTGGAGCCAATAGCGTGGGGTAAATAATAGGTCATGAAAACCAACCCTTAGAAAGGAAAAGGGCTCATTCCGAGAGTAGCTTCGGTCTGTTGGGACTAGATTACTGACCTCGAGAGCAGCTGTTGTTGTAATGAGCGTGGTCCCTTCCATGAGTGCTATTACTTCCTGCCATCTGCTGTGACCTTTTGTATGAGGACCCAGTATAGGCCCCTTGTCTAATCTTGTAACTTGAGCTGGGACTTTCTAGCATCCAAAGTTCTAAGAGAAAATAATCCTTTTCGCTTCCTAAGATTTCCGCCCTCGTTTATTTAATCGTAGCCGAAGAAGCTGTGTGAAGGTGTTTGCTGATGAGGCCAATTTGGTAAAGAGTTTCTGGTTATTTGCTGAAAACTCCGTGACTGTTTGGAACTGGATCTGGACTGGGCAAGCAGGATTTAGGCACTGAAAAAACAAAGAAAAGAAAAACAAAACAAAAAGCTTAGATATTCTACTGCGATGAAATTCAGAAAGACTCCGTTTGGAATGTCCAATCAGCCCAAGAGTATCATCTGTCTATTAGTTTAGCTATAAAACTAGAACAATGGCGGGAAGGCATATTTGACCCAGGAGGCACGTGAAAGAAATGGGTTGTACCTCAAAAGAGGCTCAAAGAAATGGCCAGGACTGGTGAGCTCCAGGGCAGAGTTCCGGCTTTAGTCAGCCATTCAGGATTTCACACAGGATTCCTCCCATGTAAAGTCGGAGAGCACAGCATACAAATCAAAGTCCACTCTCGTCCTCACAGTTGGTTCACCTTCACACAGGGCGGTCGTTAACCAGAGAGGAAGGGTCTTGCTGCTGAGGACAGGCCACCCACCCAAGCTGGACCCAGCACCTCCCATATGCACTTGGCCTGAGCTACTGGGCAGCCGGCGTCTCTGGAAGCGAACACTGAAACTTTTTCACAGGTTATGAGGCATTGTCTCTGTCTTCCTGTCTACCAACAGCTCCTTGAGATTTCTAACCATGAGAGAGGAAGACCGTCACCCGTCACTCAATCATCTGTCATGTACACAGCGACAGCTATGACCCCACCATGAGTCTTCATTTCATGAGGTCTCGGTCATATGTACAGTATGTGTCTGTATCACTGGGAGTTACAGACAAAGACGAAGCCTGCTCTGTTCCTTTACTGCATTTGCTCGGATGCGCCCAGCCTTTTGGAGTTCTAACCGTCATGCCGTTTCGATGCGAAGCAGCTGGAGCAGATAAGAATTAACACAGAGAGAGAAGCCTTGGCTAGGATGAGGGCAGCATCCCTCCTCTGTGAAACTGTCCCTGGAGGAATGGTGAGCTCAGCCTGGAGGGTGTCATAATCTCAGCCACTCATTTCCAGAGATTTGTATTAAAGGTGAATTGACAGCGAGTTTACCAGGAGAGGCGTCTGACCTGTGGCTATAGCATAGACGGGAGAAGTCAGAAGGAGCTAGCATTAGACATTACCCTGAGCTATAATTTCAAGACCCTGTCCAAAAACAAATAAGATAGAGGGAAAGGTAGCCCACCTGAAATTCAACCTCTGAATAACGACAGGAGGTTGTAAGGCGTGTTCCGTGGAGATGCTGGAAACAGGAAAGCATGCCTTTTTTATTCCAGCACAAGCGGCTTCACAGAAAGACATTGCACCGGAAAGTGACAGCACCCGTCATGAAAAGCTGAGTGGCCAAGGAGACCTATCAGTTTTAGACCTAAAGTCACCTTAGGATATCTTTTCTAGATGAGTGAAGAAAAGCTTAGCAATGCTACCGGAAAAAATTCCAAATCTCCAATGATGGGAGACTAGTATGCCAGCCCAGAAACGATAACAGAAAAGAAAAGAAAGAGGACACTAGTTAGCCCACTGGGGGCAACCCTGTCCTTAGAAACCAGAGTGCATGATAGTGACATACGAGGAACATCGAACCAAACTGACTGCTCTTCCAATTTCATAAAAGGCCATCACACAGAAAGAATTCTCTCACTACTAAAACAATTAAACTAAAAGTCCATCGAATGGACGATGAGAAAATTGACAAGAGGGAATCAAAAAATGGCTCTGGGACTAAATGCTCGGATCAAGGGCACCCTAATGGGAACGCTGAGGAGATCCGGATGTAGAAGAGTAAAGCCACAGATGAAAGTCTAGAGGAGAATTTATGGAGGAAAGAAAGGCTGGCAAAGAATGCAAGAACAGCAAATTTAGACCCATCCTCAATCAAGTTATAAAGAAAGGAAATAATAAGGAGAAAGTGGAAACAGATGAGGCAGAAAATAAATGTGTGGCAGAGAAACGCGGAACGTCTTGAAAAGACTAAAGACAATAAACTAAACCCTTGGAGGAGAAAGGGCTGTGTGTCTGAGAAAGACCCATCCCGTGGATGGTGCAATGCTCATGGGAAATTGCAGCCTGTCCATGCCAAGACATTTGAAATTTTAGATGAAATGGACAAACAAGAGAAGAGCATAACTATTCATAGAACCTTGGGAATCCTGTAATTATTAGAGAAATGGAAACTATAATTATAAATCTGCCCACAAAGCAAACCCCAGACCAGCTGAACCGCCAATTAATTCTGCCACCGATGAAGGAGCAAGCTTGCCCCATGAACCTTGCCTAATTCTCCCACTGTCTTTATAGGCAACCTGTCTATAAAACAAATCGGACTCTCAAAAACGATGACAGGGAGCAGAATTTAGGAGGGAAATTACAGGTTGGAATTTTGCATGAGTTCAGTCTGGGAATGATAAGCAAAATAACAGCCAGCGAAATCCGCCCCATATACAAGATGATTCACGCCACTGGGTTTACTTATTCCACGGTGCAGTCAGGCATTCCCGTTTACCGCATTATCCAAAGGAAAGAATGTGCACGGGGCTATTTCCATACAGAAAGTGACCAGAGATAGCTCAGGGCTTGTGTGCTCGCTTCTCAAGTGCAAAGTCCTAAATTCAAAATCTTTCATAAAAAATAAATTGCACGATAAAATTTAATACGTAATGGGGTTTGAGTCTCTTTTTCAAGTGAGAATATCATTGCCTCGATTGGATGGAGTGGCCATATAAAGTCCCTTCTGCCTGACACTGGGGAAGGGGCAAGGATGAGACTTCCCCTCCCCTCTCCCAAGGCCATTCAACAGTATCCAGGAAGCTTTGTCAACCAGTGACATCAAGGAAAGGGAATGAAATGCAAATGGTTAGAAGAGATGTTTTTGACAATATTTGTAGAAAATCCAAACAAACGTACAGATGGGAGACTAAATTGGTGAAACACGGGGTAAAGACAGCATGCCCAAGATCCAACCTTCACAAAAGAACTCGAATTCAAAATATACTCCGCACAATCCAGTCAAAAGATAGTATACTCCTTTTTAATTCCCGAGAGGAATGCTTTCTAGCAAAACACTGTACTCCTATTAAAAAGAGACTTGACCCAAGAAGACGGTGGTCTTGAAGACCTACCTGCCCATGGTAACTTTTCCGACTGGAAGTACATGTGACCAGTTCAGGCCAGCAGCGGCCATTTGCCCCATATAGAATGTATTGTGTGAGGGACAGGTAAGCACAGGAGACCACAGCAGCATTTTATGACAGAGCTAAGTCATAATCTCTTCATATTCAGGCTCTGTCACTGGCCAGCGGCGTGTGCACAGGGGGAATATTCTACAGCAAGAGCGTGGGTACAGTGGGGTCGACCATGAAAACGATTGAACATTGCAGCATGCAAAACAAGGCAGGTCAAGCAAGTCCCTTTCTGCAACACTCAAAACTCAGAGAAACTTAGCTCTACTGTGAGAATTCGAGACCAGAGTCACATATGACAAGAGGCAAAAGACTATTGCCTCCCAGAGGCATTAGTCTTCCAACTCCAGTTCCTCGTGTTTCGCGGTTTCTGAAGGTAACTGTTCTAGTCAGATTTCTGTCGCTCTTAGAAACACCATGAAAAAGCAGGTTGGGGAGAAAATATCTATTTCTTCTTACACTTCACAATCCATGATGGATGGAAACCAAAGCAGGAACTTGAAACAGAAACCAACAGAGGAACTGCATCTGCTGGCTTGTTCCCAGGTCCAGGTTCAGCTATATCAGTCCGAGCTCCAGTGGTGATAGCACTGGATATGTGGGCTGGAACCCTTCTGCATTAACTGCTGATTAATAAAATGCGCCCCAGACTTGCCCATAGGATAATCTGAGAGAATGGAATCATTAATAGGGTTTCCACTTCCCTGATATGTTTAGGTATGTGTCAAGTTGACGGCTCAAGGGACCTAAGACAATGATCTTTAAATAGTGTGTGTGTGTTTCATTGTATCAGGCCATACCAGTATTTACATAAACGTAAAACTCATTGTACGGATATTTGAAAGGCATGCCTACTTTGAAGCATCTGAGCACTTGGAGATGTTCAGAAAGCTAATGTCCAAATTTCCGTTTCCTGTCATGTAATGGGAAATTCACGGGTATACTGAGATTACTAAGGTTATCAGTTCTGTGATATCATATCATGACTTAGCCAACAAATTTCAGAAACTCCCTCGGTCTGCCTGAATGTCG
This sequence comes from Microtus pennsylvanicus, assembly GCF_037038515.1. NCBI lineage: Eukaryota > Metazoa > Chordata > Mammalia > Rodentia > Cricetidae > Microtus > Microtus pennsylvanicus. The sequence goes on along the minus strand of NC_134596.1, from coordinate 11,808,363 downwards.
ATGTGTTCATTTCAATAAGAGAACCTGTGGGTTAGAAAGATGACTCAGTCTGGCGGCCCAAGCCTGAGGATCTAACTTTGGATTCCTTATGAGAGCCAGACGCTGTCCTGTGTCTGTAACCATACACAGTGGGAGCAGACACAGACAGCTCTTCAGAACTCCCTGTCTAGTCTAGCTAATCAGTGACATCAAGGTTCAGTGAGAAACTGTTTCAAAGACACTTGATGAAACCTCTGACTTCCACACACACGCACATATATGCATGCATATAAACATAGACTATACATACACAAAAGGGAGGGAGAGAAACCACGCAACCCTCCAGCCTTGTTACTGCGGGAAGGACCTTGGTTTGGGGCATAATAAGGCATTGATAAAGGCTCGGCCTTGTAGGGATGGTGATGACCGGCAGAGAGAGGAGACATGGCGCCGAGTGCAGATCCAGGCCCTCCCCATCTCCCTGCAGCAGCTGCCTTCGCCCCGTAGAAACCTGCAGCAGCTTGAAAGATAAATGGTTCTGGGAAAGGAAAGGACAGGAAACTGTCTTTCCCTGCTCCATCTTCTAAATGAGAAGCCTGTGTCTTTATCTAAAAGCAAGTAAATCAAGTTTGAATATGTCATGGGATTCTCATGGAGGAGAATGGTATAATCATTCATGACTGCCTGTTTCTCTGTGAGCTCAAGTTGCTAAATGAAATTGAAGCGCTGAACACTGAACACTGCAGCTGAAAATGGATGGACCTCCTATTTAAGCCTAGGGAGTCCAGCCATGCACCAAACACGCTACAGCGCTGGGCTATGCACAGGATTCTTGACCGCAGGAGGATGCAGTTGACTTCAATTCAATAAAAATGAAAGTGGTATTTGTAGAAGAAGCGACTTGTTTAAGAAAAGACAGCAGGTGGATGATGTACAGGACTGAACCCAACTCCTCCAGATTCCTATTTGAGACTCGGATTCATATACCATTTTGAAATGCCATTTATCACATACGAAAGTAGATCCACAGCCGCACTCACTGCTCAGCCTTTTGGCTATGAACTAATTTACATTCAGAGAAGGCAGCCTCTTTCTGCAAGGTCATTCGGGAAACTTCTTTCATGTTGATTGCTTTAAAGCCTTTGCTGAATTGTACACATGCAAAACTCTGTACTGGATTATCACAAATGGAGATCTGCAGACAAGAAAAGCTGAGGGCTGCGTCTGGGAGCACTCACCTCCCTTCCGACTGTTCAGGACTTGTAATAGGTCACTTGTTTGCGAAGCATGTGTTGGTCTATACATTGAGATTCTTGCTCTGCAGACATAACTGAAACCCTGGCCTGGGTGACTCACATGGTGAGACAAGGTGTGGCAAGACATTTGGGGAAATATTGGCATAACCTGCTACCCAAAGTAGCAGTGATACTGACTGAATATTCAGCTTGTTGGGATGAATTCATGGTCTACAAACAGTGAGCCACAGCCTTCAGGAGCCTCTGGGATGCCCTGCAGAGACAGTGCTCATTGAGTTCCCATCAGCACAGGCCCGGCCCCAGTCTTCCCTTGAAGATGATTCTGAAGGTTCAGATCTGACTCAGTTTCCAAAGAGATCTCCGGAAATAATCCCATGCACTGAATAGAGACTTTCTTTTCAAGAAAGTCTCAAAAACTCATTCTAGAGGAATCACCAGAACAACAACAACAACAAAAAGGTCATCTAACATTTATTAGCATTTTTATTCCTCCTTTAAAAACTTAAATGCAACTAAGAAATCATACCATACGTAAGGAGATATAAATCACAATATTCTCTCTAATAAACTGGTTTTCTCTAAAGCATTGCTATAGATTTCCTCAATAGAATTTTTCTCTGCATTGTTTTAGTTCAGTGTGAACAACTAATTTGAAATGTTTAAATCTGGAATCACACTGGGAGATACAGCTTCTGTTGGGCCATGTCAGTTCTAGGTTAGCATTGGTGGTTGTGAAATGTCATGCTTGGGAAGAGTTGGCAGTGTATGTGGGTATCTGAGTTGGGATAATGGACACTGAAGATCTCCATGTATGGGCTACATTCTGCTAACAGCATCATGAAACAGCGCATCTTGCCAATTTTAGCTGCAATAAGAGGTATCTGGAAAATCAGAAAGCTCTAGCCCCAACAAGCATGTTTGATGGGGGAGAGTCTTCTGGCTTGTGTTAATTTCATTGGTTAAATAAAGAGACTGCCTTGGCCCTTTAATAGGACATAAAATTAGGTAGGTGGAGTAAACAGAACAGAATGCTGGGAGAAAGAAGCTGAGTCAAGGAGTCGCCATGATTCTCCTACCGGACACAGACGCAGGTTAAGATCTTCCCTGGTAAGACACCTCGTGGTGTTACAGGGATATTAGAAATGGGTTAGATCGATATGTAAGAGCTAGCCAATAAGAGGCTGGAACTTATGGGCCAGGCAGTGTTTAAAAGATTACAGTTTCCGAGTAATTATTTCGGGTATAAAGCTAGCCGTGCGGGCAGCTGGGTGGCGGGACACAGCCCCGCTGCTCCAATTACAACACATGTTGTTACCCTATTACACAGTCCAACTAAGAACCCTAAAAGTCATTTCAGAGACCAGCCTTGAGCCCAGTAAAGAAAGGCAGATGTTGAAGGAGCTGTGGGCTGCATTCCTGCCACCCAGCTCCTGGCCGCCTGGCTAACTTATGCCCTGAAATAACAACACACAAACTGTATTCATATAAACACTGCTTGGCCCATTTCTATTAATGTGTGTAGCACCATGAGGTGCGCTTACCAGGAAGATTCTAGCCTACGTCCATCCTGGGTCGGAGCTTCATCTTGTCTGCCTCAGAGAGCAGAACTATGGAGTCTTAGCTCACTCCCTCTTCCTCCCAGCATTCTGTTCTGTTTACTCCACCCACCTAAGGGCTGGCCTATCAAATGGGCCAAGGCAGTTTCTTTATTAACCAATGACCTTCCTCCATCAGGCAGATGATGCTTTGTTATGATAGTAGGGTCCCAGCAGGCCTGGAAAAAAGCTACCCCTGCGTGATGAGAGCCAACGATGTCTCTGTGTATGTCTGGAAGTTCCTCGACTCATCCGTGTCTTGACTTTTTGAAGAGAATTCTCACCATTTTATAGTACCTTGACAGTCATTTTGAACATATTTGGATGTTTTTGTACAAGCATCAGATTCATGCTCCTTGCCTCCTCCCAGGTCCCCAGTGTGGCTCTCTTCTGACTTATAAAACATTTCCCAGTAGCCACTTCCCTTTGGTGTGGTAGTTATAGCCCCCATAATTGCCCCTGTCGACTCTCACTCCATGGTCTGTGGAGATACAGAGCAGTGAGCCCTCTGGGCACATCAGGTCCCCCCAGTTTTGTTCCTCCTTGCTTCCAATCTACTATTGGGAAATATATTTGGATAATCCTTTGGACCCAAATAAGTGTGTCTGCTAGCTTCTGGTTCACTTTCTTCCTTCATGTTCCCTGACTTCTGGGAGTATGGCTCCTGGGTATGCTATGCACCCTATAGAACTTATAGGAAGTAAATGTCTTTATTTTCATTTATGTCTCTCCTGTCAGTTCAAGAGATACTCTCTACCTTCAAGATCCTAAGTTAAAACAACTGAGTGGTCATTTTCTAGAATGTCCATGATCCAAAGTGTTTCATTGTTTACTATACGCAGGAACGTTCTAGCCGTGTTCTACCAGGCACCACAAGGGATGTTTCTCTGGCCAAGGTCAGCTGTCTGCCTCTTTCCTTCCTCCCTGCAGGGCAACTTGTTCTTCTCTTACGAACCTGCTAGTACTCATTCCATTCCTGGAACGCTTTCTGCTTCAGAGGCTAGGGCGGAAGATACTGCCCTCTCTCCATTCTCCTGCTTCCTCTTTTCTAAGAAGGACAACTTTCAGTGTATAACATTCTTGTTTATTCTTAGAGGATTTAATACATGCATACGATGTATTTATGACACTTTCATTTGGAGCAGGCTGTGGTCATTTCTTAGATGAATCAAGAGGAGAAAGAAAACCTGGGAAGTTAGAAACTATGCCCAGATCTTCAAAGCCTTTAAATCTCCATCTGCAAATCCTAGGTCAGGCGCCTTAGATGATCAGTTTCCTCTCTTAACATCCTCATTCACCCTTCTTCTTCTTCCTCTCCAAGTTCTTTTCTTGTCACTTCCTAACAATATGTTAGAGAAACTCGTGTTGAAGACCATTCTGTTCACATCAGTAGGAGCCTAAGAGCTATGAGCGTCAACTTCACAACCCTTCACTCTCTACCATCAAACTCCCAGCAGAGGAAACACTTCGGTCTGCAGTGGGGATGAGTCACAGCTGCCTGTCTTACTAAGAGAGAATCCATTGGCCTTCATTGGAGAATGACCTCTCCAAGGACAGGGCTGCCAACCTGTGGCTGTCATCTCCAAGGCTATGAAAAGGCATTTATGCATGCAAAGTACTAATCCTCCTGAGGATGTATCCATTACAGATTCAAAGTGATGGGTGGAAGAAAGCATCTCAACGTGATCTTTATATCATACCTCTTTTGCCAAAATAATCCTTCCCGCTTTTATGCTGCTGTGAGCACATCATTCTTTTGGCTATTCTGATGCATTTTCCCAGACGTTTCTGGCAATAAAGTTCTTCAATTAGTTTCATATGGTAGCCACTTTAAGCTACTGTTGAAATGCTCTAAAAAGACAGTTGTGAAAGCACAACCAGTAAGTCCAGCACCTAGATCATGAGGTCAAAGCCACTGGAAAGAAGTAAACGAGGGAGGAAGACGAGGGAGGAGAAAAATTCTACAATCATGCCACCTTTAGTATACTCGAGCTCATATGATCTTGGGAACCTAAGCAGAGTCAGGCCTGGTTGGTTCTTGGATGTGAGGTAGGAGAGAATCAGGAAGAAAGGACAGCAGCATCCAAGTAGCATCCGTCACACCCCTCAACTCAAAGTCTTACTAGGTTTGGCCAATATCAAGAAAGTCCCAGAGATGCAATGCCTTAGACTGTCAAGATGATGTCCATGTTCAGATTCTTAGCGTCAAAATCCACTCCAAGAATTTCAGGCTGACTTTCTGGTCTTTGCAATTGTCAATAACTAGAGGGAAAGGGGTGTCTCTCCAAGAAACCCTTCTTTCCAAAAAAGTAATGTCCCATGATCCACTTACAAATACAGAAGCCAGAGGGGGAATGCCACACTCCACTCTGAGATTTGCTGTCACGGTGTCTGATAAAACTGTGTGTGCGTTATCAACTCAGCAGCACGTGTGGCCCAACACAAGGTCCCCAGGACCTTCTGAGAAGGGGCTGCACTCACGCAGTTGGCCATGGTTAACTGGGAGCCATGACATAGACTCAGGTACAGCAGCATCAGGACCACTGTATCCAAAAGCTTTCTTTCCCAGTGCATGGACAAAATGACCAACCCTGCAGTGGGTCAGTTGTCAGCACAGCGACAGTTTGGTGCTGCTGCCGCCACCGCTGGCTCTAGGACATGAACAGCGCTTGTGTGTTCCATCAGCACTTCCCCCAGGCAGGGCTGAGGTTTTCCCTCCCCATCTTCGGAGCCTAATTTTTCTGGTACCATGTCTCTGTTGTTTGTCGAGGACCAGCCTCGACAAACATACCCTCTTCCAGAGTGGAGGAGTGGAAATTTAGAAATAGAGTAAAGAATACGAAGACGCGAACAGAAACAAGAAAACACAAAAACACGTAGGATAGTGTCAGGAGGGAATTTAAATGAGTACTGAAAATTCGCCCCATGTTTAATTGCCAACTGGTTAATATACCCCTGATTTCAAAAGGTTGGGAGCAGAACAAAAGAACTGCATTAACTTACAAACTGAAAGTCCTGGGGTACATTCCTTGCTCGTGCCCTAGGCCAAACACCCTGTAGGCAAACCACTCCCTGGGTGGAATACCAAGCTATTTCCATAAAAGGAACTAGAACTTAGTAGGATCCTTAGACTTTTGTTTTAGGTAGGAACCAACTACTTCCCTATTTCAGGAGCCTCGAGGTCTGGAAACTAGCCACACCTGTTGGTGAAAGTCTTGAAAGAGCAGAACTCTGATTTGCAGAGAGGTGGGACCTTTAGATGACCTTTAGAGATGGTGGGTGAGTTAGAAGCACAAGAACATTGAATGAACTAAAAACAAGTCCCAAACTCTTTGACCTTTGGCCTCTTTGGGCTTCCACAGCCGTTCTTCCTTAATGGCTATTTCTCTACATCCGGTCTCTATTGGGTCAGGCATTTTGTTGTTGTTGATCGGGGAAGTTTGGGAGAGAATTTAAGGACCCAAACTGAGGGACTCTCTCTTCCGAGCAGCTGTGATCAGAATACCTTACTGAGATGGACCTAGGAGGAAGACGTAGAGGAAGTCGAGTCAAAGATCTTTCAGAAGCCATTTGGGTGCTCATCCAAACCAGAAGCATGCACGTGTGAAAGAACATGTGATAACTGTTGTACACTTGACTGTGAGACTACTTCTGGGTGGCCTTTGTAGCAAAGAATGCTTCACAGTGAAACCGGATAAGGTTTAGGAACTTAAGGCCACTTAACCTCTTGAACCGGAGTGACATTGCTGATTGGATGGAACCCACAGCACTGTTAACCAGAGTTCCTGCCTTTCCACCCTTCTGCTATTTGCGGCCACATGGTGTTTATTGGAGGTACTACATAGGCATCAGATGGTGGTAATCAGCATCTCTGGCACAGGCCCACTCGATGTGAGTTGCGTTTCTCAAGTTCTGCCGCCCACGTGCTTCCAGGTGGAAGTTCTGTGCAATGGCACGAAGATGCCACAAGTCCTTTTAAGAAACCTTTAGAAAAGACACAGAAGAAAAGGAAGAGAGCGTGTCCTTGCTTCCAAATACTTGGGCAAGCAGGAAACCTTGTATAACTGCCTTCACTCTTCTGAACTTCAAGTTCGTTATCTGAAAGTGCCAGATGACAATAATTACTAGCAGCCTGTGACATTGTGCTGCGTGGGAAGTGAGCATAGGTCACAACCACATACAGCATCCCAGAACACATAGAAGTGAGGATATTGAACAAAGAGAGGATAAATGTCAGAGGAGGTAGATTCACTAGTTGACTTACTTTGATCCGCACAGTTTATACATATTGAACCTGTCATGTTCTGATCAAAAATAATATAAGGCTGCTGAGATAGCTCTGTGGGAAAGTTGCTTGCCTGATCCATTGAGTTCAGTCTCCTGGAGCCACACAGTAGAGATAGAGATCTAACAAGCACGGGGTGTCCTCTGAGTGACACTCATGAGCTGTGGCACACATGCATGAGCACACACACATACATACACACATGCACACACACAGGCAGTGAGTATAACTATGTCCTGAAGTACTCTTAGGGATGGGCTAAGAGGAAGTGGTAAGCTGGTGGCTGATTGCCATCAGCAGCGGTTTCTGTTCGGCTGGAACACAGAGTGAAGTGCGGTAAAATAAATAAATGACTGGACTCATTTAATTTAGAAAACCATAAGACAGGAAGGGAGAGAACAGAGCTTGGGGGTGGCTCTGACTGTGCTAGGAAGGAGAGGACCTTGTGAGGAGCAGAGAGTCCCCCTACTCTAGCAAATTTGCTCACGATAGTGTGGAGACCAACTTGAGAGGGCAAGACTAGAGTTGGAGATTCAATGCAGAAGCAGTCCTGTGTTGGGTAGGATGCAACCTACCTGAAAAACAGTGAGAAGAGTGAAGTAGCCCTTTAGAGAGAGAAACTGAGGATTTAGAGAGACACCTGACAGGCTCCTTAGGCAAAGAAGGGGGTCTGCAAGACAGAAGGAAGTTAACAGGAAAGGAGAAGAAAAGCCAAAATCAAACCTGAGAGGGCACCCATGGATTGGAGCAAAGAACCATGGACAAAATAATGGCATATGCCTAGACATGCTCACCCTGTGACCTGAATGCCACATGCCTAGACACGCTCACCCGTGTATCGTTGCCTATATCCTGCTGAGGGTGAGGTATCAGATGAACTCAACCCTCCTGTGTCCCACAAATGAGCCCTGAATTTCCATGTGCTTTACCTTCCTGTCTTACTACAAACCAAATGCTTAGTATTTGATTGTTTATAAAATTCCGTTATCCATACGTTTCAGTTAAATTGGGAAAGATACTGAATTTATGAGTGGAAAGATTTGGAACTGTTCGTATTTCAGTAATATAATGTTTTATTCTATTCCTCTCTAAGTTTTGTTACTGACTCTCTCACAAAGATCAGATATTTCAATGAGACCAGTTTCTGTTTAATAATTTATTATTCCTTGTAACTAAAAAAATGTTGGAAAAAACAGTAACAATTGCTTCGGAGGTCCAAAGTTCACTGAAAACGATTTTCACCCAAGGGTTGAAATGTGCTCAACATTATTGGAATAAAAAAAAAAACAACAAATCATGCATTAGGGGCAGGGACAAGCCAGTCCTGTGAGGAAGGAAATTCGCAGAGAAGGCTGCTTTGTTACTTATGTGGAGATAATCCGTTTCTAGTTTAACAACTTCTTATTCTCAATCAATGAAACTAATATAGTTGAAAAAAATTCAACCGAATTTTCTAAGCAACTTTCATTGAAATGATGGCAACTCAAAACACATTCAGACAGCACACTGAGAAATAATTTCTTCCTTTGAGGCTGTGTTGGACTCTTACGGTCTTAGGTAGGGCTTTAGCGTTGTGAATAGATGTCCATGATTACAGAAACTCTTATAAAGGAAAGCGCATCTACCTGGGCTGGCATACAATTCAGAGGTTTAGTCTGTAACCAGCATGGCAGGAAACATGGTAGGAAGCATGGGGGCATGCAGGCTCCATCTGCAGGCAACAGGAAGAGAGAGTTGAGGGTAGTGGCACGTGCTTTTAGTCCTGGCACTTGGGAGACAGCAGATCCCTGAGTTCAAGGCCAGTCTGGTCTATACCATGAGTTCCAGGACAGTCAGAACTACACAGTAAGACCCTATCTTGACGTTTTAAAAATGTTTCTACACGATGCAGGTAGATTTCATCACATTGATTCTTTAAAGGTTTATAGCTTTTATGAACATTGCAGGTCAAGTGTCCTTGTGGTGTATGCCCAAGAGTGGTATCACTGGGGCTTGAGGTGGATTGATTCTCAATTTTCTGAGAAACTACCACATTGATTTGCAAAGTGGCTGTACAAGTTTGCACTCCCACCAGCAATGGAGGAGTGTTTTCCAGCATGTCAGAGACTCTTCATCAAGTAACTGATGGAAACAGATACAGAGACTCACAGCCAAACATTAGACCAAGCCTGGAAAATAGTGTTGAAGAGAGGGAGGAAGGATTGTAGGAAGCATGGGGGTCAAGGACATCACAAAAAAAAAAAACCCACAGAAACAACTAACCTGATGCACAGAGTCTGAACCAACAACCAGGGAGCCAACCTAGTCCATATATATATATATATATATATATATATATATATATATATATATATATGTGACAGTTGTGTAGCCTTGATCTGCTTACGGATTCTTAACAATGGCAGCAGTGGCTGTCCCTAATGCTTTGGCTGGCTCTTGCGAACCTATTCTTCATACTGGATTGTCTTACCTAGCCTTACTGCAAGGGGATGTGCTTTGTCTTATCGCAACTTGGTATGCGGTACTTCAAGTTGGCAAGAAACAGAAGAGGAGTGGGTTGAAGGGAGGGCAGAGGGAAAGTGGGGGGTTGAGGATGAGAAACGATGAGTGAGGAGAAATTGCAGTCAGGATGGTAAATAAATAAATTAAATCAATAAATAAAGGTCTATAGCTTAGTTTTTCTCATTTAAGTGAACACTTTTTCTTGAATTGACATTTCGCATACCATGATATTTTTTAAAAAAAAATGAACAGTAAACACTCTAGCACCATTGACTTGTGGATGCCATCTCTGTCCTCTCCTGGAGTCAGCAGATGCAGGGGTCACTTCCCAGAACCTCTCCCCCTGTGCGCAGAGCTTATTTGTCTGTGTCTATCCCACCACACTTACTTCCGGCTTATTTTCATGCTGACGTCATGAGAAGTTCATCTTCCCTTCATGTTCCTAATCTAGGTTTTTTGTGTCTTGATATAAATTTTTCAAATAATTGAGCTGCTGAGATTTGCCTTGAAATCTCCTTATGGCGCCGTCTAAAAAGTCTGATGGATGTCTCCACGTAGGAAGGTCTGCTCTGCTGGATCAGAACAGTCAGTGCTGGACCTGGAGCTGGAGCACTAGGTTCTCCTGCAGAGGACCTGGGTTTGAGTTTCCGCATCCACAGGCCAGTTCACAAGTGCCTGTAACTGCAGTTCCAGAGGATTGGACACTTTTTTTCTGGCCTCCATTAGCACCAAGAACACATGTGTTACGCCGACTTTTGTGTGAATAAAACACTCACAAACATTTTTTTAAAAAAAGAGTTTTCCGATAGATGAAGTTCCAATTGATTTTTGTATTGATCCTGTATACAGCAGCTGATTACACTTTCATTGATTCTAGTCAAAGCAGGTAGATCATTCTTTACCTTTGCCGTGTGTTCTTCAGAATGACTGGGGCCAAATGAGGACACAAGGGATGCTGTGGCAGGGCTGGGCATCCTTTGGTGGTACTGTTCAGTCTGCATTTATAGCAGCACAGTGAGTGGAGCAGACACCTAAAGACACAAAACCAAGAAGAGGGCAGAGATGTATGCACCCCCATGGAAGAAAAGAGCTGTTATTGGTTTTCGATTTGATATTCTAGGACTTTTCAGGACTGCCCTAAAACAAGATCTCTTGCTCTGAAAAAATGTCCCTCTCTCCCTTTCTTATCCTTTCTTGGTTTTGCAAAAACCACTTCAAATGCCTGTCTCATGTGAAAATAACTCTACAGCCCATAGTTCATTGCACTGCCATCAAAACACACTCACAATGGCTTCTTCTTGTTACCTACCAGCACAGGTCATAGGAGATCCCTGTGTACACATCTATAACAGTCTCGTTTCTAGCAGGTTAGGTCTTAGAGGAATCCCTATATGAACACTCCACTCATTACACACAATAGATTGGAATCAGTATATCTCAGTGTGTGTGTGTGTGTGTGTGTGTGTGTGTGTGTGTGTGTGTGTGTGTGTTAGAACTCCATATTTCCTATTAGGGTATGTGAACCCTAAGATTATCCAAGACTTTCAGGCAGATGGATGGCCATCTCTTCCCCTACCCTTTCTGTGAGGGAGAAGAAAGGGAGGTGGATAACCACTGTCAAATTACCTTACATGAAATGATATCGTCTAACCTTCCCCATAGCATCCGGGCCACTGCTGTGAGGTAAGCTCTCCAAAGGCAGTCTGAAATGATGGCTGTGGTAACTTATATTAGAGGCTTGGGATTTGCTTAAAGAACAGTAAGTTGCACAGTTGAGTTTCCATGGATGGTGTTAGCGAAATGATGCTGTAAGGTGGTTATGTTAACACAGAGTAAATTCCTTCTCCTTGGAGAGCCTCCAGTATAAAAAAAAAAAGTCTCTGTGAGACTCGCTGGGGTTTGTGGTTTGCAAACAAACTTATTCTAATTTTAGAGCTGAGTAAAGAAATTTATATCGAAATATAAGAAGGATGTGCTCTTGACCTACAGATGATGTTTTCCAGAATTGTCTACCAAAGGGGTTAGGAAAATCCTTTCACCGAGCTGACCACAATGAAAACAATCCATTAACTGCAATACCTCATTTTCATCCACACAGAAATAAGTCATTATGTGGCTGAAATATGATTCCATGCTTTTGTCCAACTTGTTTTGCAGATAAATAAACCTGCATTAAGCGTGCTTTTGGAGTCTATGACAAAGCGATGGCACACAACTTCCTGGTGCTCTGGGGAAAGGGGAAGCCAGCATGCCTCTTTCCTCCGGATCAGTGCATCATGATACATGATATCTGGAAATCTCAACTAGTCCCAGAAACGTTGTGACGCAAGCATCGTAAACTTTCCTTCAGTATGAGAAACCTACTGTGCAGTTTCATAGATATATATCATTATACTTTAGTCTTATCAGCACACTATTGCTCTATCCCATCTCATCACCCCCCCATTGCTAGTCCTCTTTCTTCCCCCAGTCTCCCTTTCTGATACCTAACGTATATTTTTTATGATTCTTGTTCTCTCCTTCCCTTCTGTTTAAATCCCTTTCTCCCCTCTCAAAAAAAATTTATTTCCTACTTTCTTATTCTACACACACACACACACACGCCACATTATGAGAAGAAGCATGTGGTCTTTAGCTTTCTGAGTCTGGTTTCTTTCATTCAGAATTACGATCTCCAGCGTAGCTCATGTTCCCATGAATGCCTTAATTTATTCTTCTTACAGCTGAATATAATTTCAATGTGTATCCATGTTATACTTTCTTTATCCACTCATCCGTTGATTGATCCTTAAGATGTATCCACTGTGAACAAGGATGTAGAAGTACCTTTGTGGTGTGTTGACGTGAATCCTTTGATGACTATTTAGGCGTATATAGCCGGATCACAGGGTAGATCTGTGTCAGCATTTTCAGGAACCTCCATCATGACAACTACTGGTCCTCTTACCTCACACCCTTGTTAACATCTATAATCGCTTGTTTTCATGATGTTGGTTATTTGACTGGAGTCAGATGTAATATCAGTTTTGATTTGTGCCTCGTTGCTGTTTAAGGATGTTGACCACTTGGACAATACCTATTGATCATTTGTTTCATGTCCCTGAGAACTGATGATTCAGATCGTTGACCAATATACTGATTTGCTGACTTCAGGTACTTATTCTAAGGGTTATTTGTATACTAGAGAAGTAGCATAGAGTCTCTCTGATTCTGGATGTCACCATTCCTAATGCTGCTAATGGTCTCTTTGGGGATCCTGTATCAGACAAGACCCTGCTGTCCACCAGAGCCCGGCTTCACTTCAGTAACTGATATTCTTGGAACACCAGAGCCTTTCCTGGCCATACCTAGTCCTGTGGCCTTGTCTAGTCAGGCTTTTTAACATTCTCAATACTTGCCAATTTGAATCCATTGGGCTGGCTAATATTTTTGCTATGTAGTGACTCCTGAGTGTGTTAGGAGGTAAGGAGGCAACCACAGCACTGAGATCTGTAAAGGCACCATTTCTGTACTTTCACAACCTACTAAGCATTAACTCACCAGCTGGGGTGGTGGGTGAAGCTGTAGGTACCGTGTAGTCAGATAAAGCTACACAGTACAAGGATTTACAGTAGTAAACATCAGGACAGATAGGCAGTCCCCAAGGTTGATCGGGCCACTGACTTCGGCTCGTGGCTTGACTATCAAACTCAAGTTGTTTTCAGTTGATGGAGTCTGCTTCCGGCCATCAAAGGTGTGGCAAATCTTCTCCGTGCCTTTGGCTGCCTAAGCCAAGCCTTCTATCATTTTACCTACACGCCTTCATTTAGAATGTTTAACTTTGTATTGGGTTTTCTTCTCTGCCATTTCATTTCACTGAAGTTCATCCTTTGACCAGGGATCAGCAACCTTTCTCTAAAATGGAGAAAGCAAGCATTTGGGATATTAGAGGTGATATGGATTGTAACACAAGTAATCAACGGTGTCGTAGCATGAAAGCAGACGTACAAACAGCTAAATTAATGGAAGTAACTTGTGCTGAATTGAGGGGTATAACTTTGGAAGATTTGGAGGCGGGCAAAGACTATAACCAAAATATATTATATGAAAAATTTTTAAATAAATGTTTAAAAATAAACTATGACAGATAAACCTATGAGCCACAAACTCTAGTTGACCAATCCCCAACTCAGCCGTAAGACTTGATAACTCTACTCTGAATCTTGTTGCCTCTTCTATATTAAAGCTATTTGCCTCAGGTTGTCTTCTTTGTCAGTGGTGATCAATAACTTCATGTGAATATTACTATAAATCAGTCTTATTCTAGACAAGTACTTCCTTAATCTATGGGGAAGGAGCGGTCTGTGTGGGAGGGGCGGTGATACACGGTTTCATGCAGCCCAGGTTAGTCTTGAACTCTTTATGACCACTGAAAAATTGGACTTTTAATCCTCATTCCTTACCTCCCAAATGCTAGGGTTATAAGTGTGTGTCATCATGTCCAGTTTTATACAGTGCAGTAAACCAAATTCAGGACCTCAAGCATACTAGGCAAGTGCTCCACCAATTTAGCTATATCTCCATCCCTGGAATAATGTTTTTAATGAATTCTGAGTAAATTGTAGCTATTACCTATGCAAATAACACCCTGCCTTATTCCAGTTTTGCAATCTGGAGATTAATAAATGTATATCAATATTGCTCTCTTAATATAACACTCATATTCTATTTTGTATTTTCTGTCTTTTTTTCATCCAGTAATTTTTTTCTTGAACAGTGATTCACATATTGTTCTATACACTATAAATGCTTACAGTATGTTTTCTTTTTATAGAAGTTGTGCTTCTTCTAAAATTCCACCAGGCTTTTTCTAGCTCATTGTTCTTTTATGTTTTTATCTTGTCTTGCATATCTATAATCACTCTAAGACTATTTTAACCGGGCTTGGTGGCGCATACATATGATCTCGATGCTTGGGAGCAGCAGGATTACAAGTTTAAGGCCAGGTAGGGCTCCATAGTAAGTTCTGAGCTGGCCTGGACTATGTGACAAGACTTAGTCTCAAATAAAAAAAAAAATGAACCTCAGATAAAACCCTCCTTGTGCCACTCACCTGAAGCTCTTGAGATAAGGTGAACTGCATGGCTCTTGCTTTGCAGTCTCTCACTTTGGGCTAAGTACTTTAACTTGAGTCTTATGATTGTGGGTTATGACTTTTGTCACCACTAGACCTTTATGAAAACATGTTCCTTCCCAGGAGGCTGGCAATTAATTCTCTCATAAACCACAAGAACATGTGATGTAGAATGGAGACGGAAGTTTCTGTTCTGCCCGGTCCCGTGGCTGTTCAGTCTCAAATAAACACACAGATTCTTATATTAATTATAAACACTTTGGCCTAGTACTCAGGCTTATTACTAACTAGCTCTTACAACTTAAAATTAATCCATTGTTCTTGCTTATGTTTAGCCATGTGGCTTGATACCTTTTCTCAGAAAAGCATTCTTATCTTGCTTCCTCTGCATCTGGCTTGCTACTAGGTCTCTGCCTTTCCTCATCTCAGAATTCTCCTAGTCTGGTTGCCCCTCCTCTACTTCCTGCCTAGCCAAATCTTTACAGTGTACTAGAGCACTGTCCCGCAGAAGTAGAATCATGGAGCACACTGATTTCTCTGCTTAGAACCTGCTGGGCTACTTCGACAGGACATGTTTTCAAGCACAAACCGGTGTCACTCTTGATGCTCACCATGAGTGTACGATGCAAAAGTATAGCAAGTATCTTCACTGAGGCTTCAAACAATCCGGTTTTGACTTGATGATGTATGACTCCCTGTTTCAAAAACACTCTTCCCTAGGGCCCAAGGAGACACATCACAGCCTTCCCTGATATTAGCATTACAACTCCAGCCCTTGGACTATACATTAGAGCAGTAACCTTCCCAAAGGCAGAGAAGTTGCTGAGATAGCTCTCCCTCTGTTTTTCGTTCTCGTTTTCTTTTTAGCCCTTTCTGAATTTCCCCCTCAGTGCCGCTCTTTGATTATATTTTCTATAACAAAAAAAAATAGTTTAAGGGATATTTATCTTTATTTGGCATTCAGTGCACTAGGCAGGGTTTTCAGGTTGCAATTCTTCTTTTAATATGTATTAATTCAGACTCATTCTGGAAGCAGTCTAAAGATGCGCAGTCAGTGAATTACCTTTCGAGATAACAGGTCTGGGTTTAAATCCATTATCTGACATGAATTCGTTGCTTGGGTCTTAACCTTACTGTGCCCTGATTGCCTCATTTATGAATCAAAATAATTCCTACCCTTATCAGTCAGTTAAGTTGCAGGGGAAAAAGATTTCATTTTTTTACTCACTAGTGCAGTAAAAAAAAAAATCCTACACCAGGAACTGAGTGCTGGTGCAACTGTTGGAGGGGCCAGAGAAGCTGGTGCATGCCTTCATCCAGGGGTCAATGCCCAACGCTGGGTATCTGGCTCCTTGGGGAGTGGCTTCCTTCAGCAATGGTGTTGTTAACTGTGATGCAAGAGCAGGATTAGGGAGCTGGACAATGACACAGGTGTGGTACACCTGTGGACCATGGCCAAGCAAACATAGCCCCCAATAGATAACATGGCCCTGTTGACCGTGATCATGCAAACCATTGTCTTTGTAACTATGGTTGCCAGGTGGTCAGCCCAAAAGGCATTACTCCCATTTCCCTGCATCCCATGTTTGTCCTGGGACTTTTAAGTGGAAAATAAACACATCTCTTACTCTCTCTGTAGTATGCACTATGTACTATGTACTAATGTGGAAAAGGCTGGTTCCTGCTCTTCAGTCTCTGCAGAACTAGCTTCTGGGGGAGTTGACTCAAGGCATTCACAGATGTCACAGGAAGGATGGAAGATAATGGGTGGTGGACCAAATGCACACACTGAGCTGGAGTGAGACGAGACAAGTGCGCAGTTCACGGTTAAGGCCCTGAGTGTCCCACATTTGCTTCCCAATGATGCAAGGTTTGCACTGAGTCTGCACGGCTTGTGACTAAGCCATGGAACTGACTTTTACGCATAGACGTTGATTCACTAAAACGCGATTGCCTTTTGGTTTTGTTTTTCTTTTTGTTTTCTGAGACGGGGTATCTCTGTGTAGCTCTAGGCATCCTGGAACTCCCTTTATAGACCAGATTGGCCTTGAACTCACAGAGATCCGCCTACCTCTGCCTCCTGAGTGCTGATTAGAACATACAAACAAAAAGTCCCTCTGAAAAGCTAAAACTTACATATCCCGCTCTCAAGAAATCGGAAGTAGGTGTGTTGCTCAGTGGACATGTACTTCCCAAACAGGCAGAACATCCCGGGTTTAATCCACAGCATCACAATCTTAAAGAAGAAGTGTGTGTTCCCATGAACCCCTAGCTCCTCCCCTTGCTTTCTGCTAAGTGGGCGAGATAGAAATAGATGCAAAGAGGACATATACATATGCAGGCAAAACCTGGTCACACCCAGGACACAACTCTCATGTTTTGTCGGTAGTTTTGGGGTTTTCAATATAGTCAGTAGCAAAGCAACGGCAGTAAGATCCCTGCCAGTTACTAGTCCCAGGGTCTAGTAACGCTCAACCCATGAACACAGTGTCAAAAATAAAGCAGGCAGGTGCTCAGAGAACCGGATGTCAAAGGTATGGGGGTGGGTTATTACGTGTGACTGGAGAGGCATAAAAAGCAGCATTGGTGAGAACCGCTTTCTGCAAGGAAACGTGGAGGGGTGAAAGCTATGAAACCGGTGGAAAGTCAGCCACCTTCAGCCTCTGGAAGTCTTGAATTGCAGGCCAGGTTCTAAACGAGAGCTTGCTGACTTACCAACTGTCATGTATTTTTAGCCATGAATTTATATATAGCGCCTTTGTTTTAGCCATTTCAAGAGGAGGAAGCCATCTCTGCATCTTCTTGTGATTGCTGTGATGTGTTTTGGAGAAAAATGGCAACAACGGGTTTCACACCTATAATTTTATTGCTTGGAAAGGACCCCAGGCTTTGGCAGGCGCGGTGAGATTTGCTTGTGCCAAGCCTGTGACCTCCCAGATCCTCACCCTGCACAGCCCTGCTGAAGGAGAAAAGCCACTGCCTACAGGCCTCTCACAAAGTGAGAGTTGAATTATGACCCTACTTTTGTGGCAGATGCGTTCCCAGGATGGCTGGTATTCCCCAGCACGCCCTGGGTTTTTGATGCCCTTCCTCCACTTCCTTTCTGTAACATTCTACTGCCTATGTTTAAATCTAGTCTAGAATCCATTCCCATCAAACATGCACACAGCTGCACAGTAGTCACAGGGACTTGAGAGGCTCAGGTGGGGGCCTGGATCACAGAACAAGATGCTCTCTTTTCAAAGCATCCCGGCCTTTTCTTTTCTGAAAGGCCATTTCTCTCCACCCAGTCCTTCGGCCTCCTCTGCCTGCTTCCTACTGTTGATTGATTGGTGCGTCCACACTCACCCATGCCGTCTCCACACTTCATCCATCCTTAGATGGGAGCAGGCTGGTGTTCTCTTTTTATTCATGGCAGTGCAATTTATTTAACTTTGAAGGCTATTCCTGTTATTTTATTCATAAGTGTGAGCTAATAATAGATACAGAGCACCTATCAGCGTCTAGCATGAGGAAGACACACGCTGCAGATGGAGCCTGGCCCTGGGCCTCTGCCCCTGACATGCTCAGTGTCTGTGCTTCTATTTTGAGATATGTCTTTGGTATGAACAGAGGTGGCCCTGTCACCTCATGCCAGGGCAACTGTACTGCAATGCGATTGCCGCTGAATCAGGTGGAGTAGGTGTGGACACTCTGAGGCTTCTGGAATCTCAGCAAAACTTCCATGCCCTCAGCCTTTCAGTCCCTTGGGACCCGGGAAACACTTCCCCTCATGGTCACCTTGGTCATCCACCCATCACATCCTAAAATGTCTCGCCTAACAACAACAGCAAAGCCTCCTTCTGAGACAGGATATTGTTACAGAGTCAAGGCTGACCTGGAACTCATGACCCTCCTGCCTTAGCCTCCCCAGCACTGGTGTAGGAATACAGGGTGGACGCCCATGAATGAGCATGACCATCCCCGCTAACCACATCCTCTGGTCTCAGCTTCCATTGCCATCACTTGAACCCCACTGGGAGCTCAGCTTTAGGATCTGGGTGTTTCTTTCACCTCACCTTGCTCGCGAACTTCTTTCCACAGCTGTTTTGAAAATGCCCTCCCCTTCCTCTCTGGTCCCCTGCCTTTGGTCTTTGTGTCACTCGGGCAGGCAGGCCAAATTCACTTCCATTTTTGTATGCTGGAGCTTTGGCTCTGAACTTGGTTGAACAAGAAGGCCTATCCTCCCAGAGACCGGAGTTCCCTGAGATAAGTCAAAAGATCTCCCGGGAGTGTCTTTTTCTGATACAAACCAGCCAATCCATTGTCAACACCCCCAACCTCTTATCCCCTGAGGCCAGGCAGAGGAGTGGGCGTGGCTCACACCAGACCACCTGAGGCAGCATAGCATCCTCCAGGGTGGCAGTGATGGCAAAGGCCGGTCTCAGGCTTAACTCCTTCCCTCGGTGCCCCATGGCACTCCTGCCTGAGGCCTCCCCAGTGGCGCAGGCTCTTCTCCCTCAGCCAAAAGTCATCCTTTTAAAGGCAGTCCCTTCCTGGTCTGCTGTCCTCACCACACAGCCATGTTTTAAAACACCATCCCTTGGTGTGCACTTTCTCGGAACGCAGACAAAGGTGTCTGAAAGCTTTCTAAAGGAAACCACACAACAGCACTCACTGTTTTTGTCATGGATTCCGGACGACTAACCATTAACAGCAAGCCTGGCTGCAGACCCCAGTCGCTTCTGAGGGTACTTCTGTGTTCCCCACTTTTCCCATACACCCGACTGCCCTGCCCTGCTGCTATGTCTTCCATTTGATGGAGACAACAGAAAGTACCAAAGTTGACATTCCTCCCTTCTCCCAATAGTCTGCTCGTGATTGCGCTGACACGTCCACCCTCCTGCAGGCTTAGAAAAGTTGCTTTCTGGCCTGGGCAGAGCCTGACCTTCCACTAGAAGCTCACGGATCTTCTTCATCATCCGTGACATCACAGTCACGCGGCTCTTTATTTTTCGTGCTTCTAATCATGCCCTCTACACAGTACAGCATGTTTAAGCAATGTTGCTCAAGTCATCCCCCTGAAACAGTGTCTCTCAGCCTCTGGCCATGCTATCTGAGGTGAATCTCCAGCATGCTTTCAATGCGTCTAAAAGCCTCAGGTGTGTATCCCGGAAAGACATGGACTTCTGGGAAATGTGACCAAAACAACTTAGGACAGGCAAAGGACTTAACACAAATCCTTTCATATAGTCAAGTGTCCAAGTACGGTTCTGGGGCGCACGATTATCTCGCGGTTCCTCCTGCAGTTGGTTTGCATCAGGGATAAACACGAAGCGAAACTTAAAAGTAGAAGCAGCTGTAGGGTGGCGAAGAGTAAGTGGAAATGACTGTCGAAGCCGTAGAGCAGACTGCTTACCACAGGAGCGGCAAGTTGAGAGTGAGAACAGTTCTCTAGAACCTAACGGTAGATCGCAAGCTTTGGAATGGGCCAGGTTGGCTGGTTTGTCCCCTGACCTAGACGCATTCCAATGGATGTAAAAGATTTCATTGGTGCCCTAATTTGGAATTTTGTCTTTTGATCTTAGGCCTGAACCCAGTGCTTTGTACTTGCTAGGCATGTGATCTGTCAGTGTGCTAAACTCTCAAGCCCAGAACTCTACAGTTTACAGATCTGAAGTCTCCATGCATATACAGAGCCAACTCCCGGAGTCGAAGCACCCACTCCGTGAGTCCAAGCACCCAACTCCATGAGTCTAAGAACCCAAATCCGTGGATCCAAGCACCCAACTCCATGGGTTCAAGCACCCACTCCGTGAGTCCAAGCATCCAACTCCATGGGTTCAAGCACACAACTCCATGAGTCTAAGAACCCAACTCCATGGATCCAAGCACCCACCTCCAGCAGATTTCCAGCTGATGGCTTTGCCTCAATCTGATTTATCTCACCCAAATGCTGCTCAGCTGCCTGCAGTTCCTCAGCCCTCCTGTCATAAAAACCTCAGTCCTGCTGAGGATGGAGAGCTTGCTTAGCTTCATCATTAAGTCACGTTTCTGATTTACAGATCTCTCCTGCACCACGATAAAGCTGTCTTCCCTTTTAACTTAATGTATGATTTCCTGGTTTACCCCATTAAACGCCAATATATTTAATACAAAGGAAGTAGGCTGAATGACTGACAACCCTGAATTCCCAGATCCTGGGACTTATATCTTAAGTGAGAAGAAGGTCTCTACAGGAATAAAATCCATCACTTGGGAGGGGATGTTCTCCTGTACTGTTTGTGTGAACTGAAAGACAGCATGAGGGGAAAGATAGCAGGATCAGAGTGCTGCAAGAAAGCTTGGACCAAACTGAGCTGAAGACAAGGATGGCGAGCCTCCCCCAGAGTCTGGGAAGGAAGGAGCAGGATTCCCCTCAGACCTCTGAAGCTAAGTAAGCCCCGCAGAGGCACGGTGACTTCAAACCTGCAAAACTGCAGAATAGATTTGAGTCTCTTTCAGCCGCTTGGTTTGTAACAACTTATTAACATAGTCAGAGAGAACTGATATCCTTATAAAATATTTTAATCTCGAGCCTCCTCTGATTCTTTTTATTTGGTTTTTGTAATTTATTTAAGCCCAGCCATCCATCCAAACAAAATTCTCCATGTTTTGGTGGAGCTAACTGCATCTTCATGGCTGTGTTTAACTTGTTCTTCAGTTAAAGTAAATCCCATATTTTGATTTTTAGATCCAATGTCCCCATTAGAGAAGTTCAACCTGGGGTCGGGGGGGATGGGGATATTTCTCAGATGGGCTGTGAAATACCTATGACATCAACACAGGAGAGGCATGTGCGTCTGTTCTCATGCCTGAACATTGATTGTTCCAGCCAGTGTCACTTCGATGGATCCCTGATGATGCTCTCATCAGCGTACAGTGAACGTGTCGATGAATGACCTCGACAACAGGTATTTGCTCTGTCTTTTATTGCGGCGGGAAGAGAGATTGTCCTTTCACCACTTTACCTCTTCCGAAATGACTGGCTAAGTTTAATCCATATAAGCAATATTTTCCCATCAAATATTTGCTAAACCCGAGGCACAGTTTAAACAGGAATAGTAAATATTTGAATTTTACGCCAGTTTTCATAAAAAATGAATTCGTCTTCTGTAGTCATCATTCTCTTGGCTCTCACTGGCCTCTTCTACCGTCAGCCCTGCCTATGGGTTCTGACAGGTGCCATTGCTTCCCCAACACATCTTCTGGGAGCTCAGCTTACTCCCAAGCCTGAGGGTTCTGCTCCATTTGGACATTTTCTTTCCTCATGAAAGGCAGCTCAGACTTTGAGGTTCACACAATGGCTCGCCCTGAGCTCCTCCCGACAGGTTGCTCCAGGCCACAGCTAGACTTGGCATGTTGTGGTAGTTCATAGGCTGAGCCATGCTTCATCTCCCAGCTAGTGTGTACCCGAAGACATCCTCCCAAATTCAGCATGAAATCATCCAAACGTGTTACAAATCTGAGCATCCTTCTCCTGGGAACCACACGCCAGCATCGGTGTGGATTCTCGGGCAGTCTCTTGATTTTTCTTTTTGGGTGAGGGATCGTTTCCAGGAATTTCTTGATTATTTAAATCAACTTTGCTTTTGGGTTTGAGGATAAAACTAAGTCAAACTCCATTTGGATTTGTGCAGAAAGACTTTTCAGTGTTCCACGGTGAAACACACCTGCAGCTGACAGGGTATGGGGTACGTAGCAAGTAACTGATGAGGAGGGATTTGAAAACTTCAGCTTTCTCTGCATTTCCTCCCATGGTGCCAAGACGTAGTGGCCTGCATTGAGATGTTCTGAGAGTCTTGGAACTGCAGGTGTAACCTGGGCCGTAGAGCCAATGTAAGGCTATAGTTCATCTGCTAGCATGGAAAGGAAGGTTTATACAGCAGTAGTGCTAGGGAATGTTCTGGGCCCACAAGAGCCTAGGATCCAACTCAGGAATAGGAGAGCCTGTAAGAGTCAAGGCAGCTCCTTAGATAGGCAGGGCTCCATACAACATTTAGTTATGCTAATGTAATTCTGAGCCTCTCCTTTTCCATCTCTCCCAAAGAGGCAACTTCTGCCTCCCTCCTTTTTTCCCCACTTTTCCCCTCCCCCATTTCTCTTTCTCTCTGTCTCTGTCTCTGCCTCTCTGCTCTTCTCCCTTCTCTCCCCTCTTTCCTTTTCCCCTCTAAAACCCACTAAATAAATACCCACTTACTATTAATCTGGCTCTCACCTGCTGGGGCTGGGGCTCCTCCTGGAACTGGTTGCCCCACCGTGGTCTCTCACCCACCATGTGACTCCGTGCACTCCTCTGGCACTCATAGCCCTTGGGCTACTTGGGGGATCCTTGCCTGGGACCCGGCCGCCGCCTTCGTGGCCCACCATGGTCTTGTGCCTGCTGCCCACTGCTGACACTCGGGGACCTGCAGCGTTTCTGCCAATGCGCCCCTCAGGGAACCACAGCATTTTATTTATACCATAACATTGGTGCCTGAGACTTGAGAGGCTCTTCCATGCCTCTGCTGGGGTCAGGATCCAGGACCCCAGGTATTTTTAACACAACAACTATGTGTTCCATGTGCCTGAGCACCAACCTCTATGCACACCAGCAGCTTTGGTGGTAAGTTTTCCCCTTCCAGCCCCCAACCACAGCCTTCAAGCTAGTTGAGCCCTTTACTGCTTTCCATAGCTAAAATCATGACAGGCCAACCAGGGGTCAGTCCCCGCACACTATCACTGCACACACTGTTTGGTGCATTCAACTGGGGACCCAGGGTCCCTCAGATGTTTCTTTCTCCTTTCTTTCTTTCTTTCTTTCTTTCTTTCTTTCTTTCTTTCTTTCTTTCTTTCTTTCTTTTGGACCACTCATCATTGGTCCCTGCTGTGCGAGACCACTGGGAATGGCCTCCAGCCTCGCTGGCTTCCAAGTTGCCCAGACTAGAGCCAGTCAAGCTTTAACACCCTGCCTGTAAAGAGGAGACATCCTTTTATAGGCCCTGCAATGTTCGTTTGCTGTCTTCACAGGTTTATACATCATCAGCTATGGTATAAACCCTCACTCTGCCTGTGTCCCCCCAGCTCCACTGTTCCTCAAACTGTCTCTGCCACCACTACTGCTGCTAACAAGATTGGTCGGATCCACAAGGCGGCTGTTTTCAATTCCAGCCTTTGTTTTCCACCATGGCCTGTGGCACAGCGGCTTGGCAACAGGGCAGATCACACCTTTAGGTAAAACTCCTACAGCCCAAAAAAACAACAACAACAACAAAAAAAAAAAACCCTGGCTTTTCCATACAAAATGTGACTGCCACTTGGGTCAGGTGACCTTACCACCACCTTAACTGAGAGCCAGCACAGATGTCCAAGTCCCGCCATCTTTACTGAGGGATTCCCTGCCTGGTTACCCGGTGCTGACTCTGTTACATGTATGTTTTGTGCAATGGCATACCTTTGGTAGGACCCACCAAAGCATCCACTTTGCCCAATTCCTGTTTACTCTGTATGTGTGTGTACATACATGTAACTTAAATATACCTATGTGATGTGGGATTCCCCTCTGTAGGCTGTGAATACCCTTTGTGAATAAAGAAACTGACTTGACCTGATAGGGTAGAACAGAACTAGGCAGGTAAAACTAAACTGAATGCTGGGAGAAGGAAGGCAGAGTTAAGGAAAAGCCATGGAACAGCCACCAGAGACAGACGTGCTGAAACTTTGTTGGTAGGTCATGACCTCATGGTGATGCACAGATTAATGGAGATGGGTTAAATTGATATGTAAGAGTTAGCCAATAAGAAGCTAGAACGAATAGGCCAAGCAGTGATTCAAATAATATGGTTTCTGTGTGGTTATTTTGGGGCTGAGCGGTCGGGAACCAACAAGCAGCCTCCTCCAATACCTATGTTTACTGTTAAATGTTACAATTGTCTGCTCATTGTATCTCATTTCAGACCACAAAGCAATAAGTCTCATGTTTTAAATTGGTATGTACTTTTAAGTCTCTTAATCCAACCCTGCTTTACCTGTTGAGAGCCAGTGCAGTCAAGCTCAGAATCAGCTCTCCCAGCAGATTCTATACTGTAGTTATACCTCATCTATACCTGGTAAATAGCCCTCTACTGCTCAGAGATCTTGGGAATATGACATTTAAATATTTAATTTTTAAAAAACTTTTCATAACAAAAAGAGACAGGTAGGCTCCTAGCAGCAGAACTCTACTTCCTCCAAAAAGACAGAAGACAAAGAGGCACAAAACAATGTCCATCTGCAATTTGCTTCAACTGCCAAACACTGACCACTGGGCAAAACTACCTTTCAACTAAGCTGAAGACCACCAGACAGTAGAAAGAATCGCTGGAATTGACAGCCTAGCTGCTCAGGTCCAAGTAGGCTTGTTTTCCTACAGATTTCTTAACCCACAGGATCTTCTGTAGCCTGGCAGGCCCTGCGCTAAACAGCAAAAAACAAATATGACCCTCAGCGACCATGGAGGACCCTGAGGAGTAGCTCTAGGTGCCAATCAAGTAAGTTCTCTGTCATTTTTTAATCAATAACTCAAGTAAAATTTTATCCTTCTCAAAGATCTCTGATGCAGTTTGACAGCTGAGAGGTTCTGTCCGTTTTAAAGGACAGCCTCACCAAACAAATTTCAGTAAAATACAAATACAAGTTATTAAGGTGTGTGCCTGCAAGTTGTAAAGGTGTGAGGACAAGTACACGCTGTCAAATTTCTCTTCATGCTGCCTTTCATAGTCTTAAAGATACTGTTCATTGTACAAAAACATTTGTCACAGTCATTCTGACATAAATATGCTACTGTTTATACAATACATATGTCTAAAACTTATGTTTTTACAAACCGAAAGAATTCTTGTGAGTTCCAGGGAGCTGAATCGAAGGATCCACCTTAAACAGGTCAGATACAACCCTCTCAATTCCCTGGTCCTAAATTTTTTTTTCTAAACTTAACTTTGTCCTCTGTTCTGCTAATACCTTAAACAAGTGTAAGAGACACCAGACATTTCCCATACCACAAACACCAGACAAAAACAAAGAGACCAGCTATCCCAGAATGTGACCAGCACCCAGCTTTCCCAGGTAACCTCCCCAAGACAATGCCCACAAATAGGCAGGAAGCAGTCTTGAGAATTTGCCACCCCAATTCCTTTAACCTGTTGTGCCTAACCTCCTGCCTTTTTGTTATAAAAAAAAGAGATGGGAAGGTAATAGTCTCTCCTGTCCCTTTAAGGGACAGCCCTGCCCACTCCCTCCCCCTGTCCACCACTGAGGCAGGCAGATCTTTCTTCCTGCCTGCATCCTAAGCCTCTCCCTTTCCATTTCTCTCCCAAAGAGGCAGCTTCTCCCTCGCAGGTGTCATTGAGGAATGAGAACTGAAAAGACCGCTGTCCATCTGACCACACATGGCCTTGGGCCTGGCTGGTGTTGTGGTAGCTACCTGTGTGCTGTGAGTGCCTTAATGGGACTGTTACCTGGCAAAGGGATGAGGCCCCTGTTCCTCCATGCCCCTAGCTCCATTCTGAATCTGAAGTCTTTCTCAGCAGATGGGCAATCTGCACACCCTGGAAGATCTCTTGGTGAAAATAAGCAAAGTAGCAGGAAGGTTTAGAAATATTGAAGTGAGTCAGCAAGATAATGCCACAGGCTTAAAAGTCAAAAGGGCCGTGAAGGTGGCTGGAGACAAAGTGGAATCTGCCCATTGTCTCTGCTGGACACACACCACACCCCAGGAAAGAGGCAGAGAGCAGCTGGACGCCAAGGCCTGATCTGAATAGACACTGAGACTCTGGGTCTTCACACCAGGGACAGTTGGGGACTGTGGTTGAGCACAGCAGTCACCAAACAGATCCATGTGGATGGGAGTCATACTTTATATCCCCTGTGATTTCCTGATTCTCTGTTCAAAATCCATCCTAATGGTACCTGGATTGATCAATTATAGCATTTTCAGAAACGCACACACACAGAGGGAAATCAGGGTATCACAGGAAGACAATGCCAGGCACCTCCCTGTTAGGGATCTCCAAAAGCACTGATATTTTCACCAAGATCCTCTGGGCTGCACATCGGGGGAAAATCATATAAACAAGCAACAGATGCACACCAGGGGCTTACGAATCCACCCATCACACACCTCGTGGTCACAGGCAGAGGCTCTCCATTCCCACTCTGCGAAAAGCCCCACTTGTGAAAAAATAAGCTGACTCTTCAAACACAGATGCAATCTTCAGAATAAACTGTCATACCTCAAAGCACGAGGCTGCATCAGAAAGTTTGAGAGGTTGCATTGCCAAAACCATGTTTGCTTTCATGAAGCAATAACATTAGGAAATAATAATTTAAAAAAAGAAACAATTTATATAATTTTGAGTGACGAAAACAAAGGAAAGTAGAAATTGTAAATCAACTGTAGCTGAATCCTAAGTGTGGGCATGGTAGCACCAACTTCAGAGAAGAGGGCTGTGCAGGCTGCTTTAAGACAAGGGTCCTTACGTGCATCGTGCACTGATGATGTTCAAAGACAGATTCAAACGGGTTAAATTTCCACACAAGGATCCAGATGTAACAACAAAACAACAAACCTGGAAGAATGAGGAGAAAAATAATGCATTCGATAAGATAAAGCCTACACATAAAACTTCCAAACACCAATATTATGGTCCCTCGCTTACTCTCTTCTTGTGGTAAAAACGCTTCAAATTTGGCCTTAAAACAATTTTCAAAAATGCAGTGTGTTCTCCATTGCTCTGACCAGGTTGATCTGTCCGCGAGCATTTATTTAGCTAGTAGCATTTAGCCAGTTCTCACTGAGAGTACACACCCCCCGTTTGCTTCCCAGCGATCCTCTGATATTGCTGGGGAAATGCTTCTTACCCACCAGTACCGGATCTACTGATACGGTCTGCACCTCTGAAGCCAGTCTTCCCGTGCTTCGCCTTTTAGTGTTCAGCTGACGGCGCCAGCTACGTGGCGCGCTCTATCTGCTCACTTTTCATATGTTCCCATCTGTGTCACGGATGAAGAACGCCCACTTTAACAGTTCCACCCCCTTACAGAAATCTTTCTTGCTGGCTAGTAGGTCTGGGCCTCTTCTCCAGAAGAGCCAAAGTATTTCAAACCCTCCTCTGAGTTTTAAAGTAAAAGATTCTTTGACTTTCTCAGTAAAGGTGGCTTTGACCTTCAATTCTTTGATCTCTCTCTCTCTCTCTCTCTCTCTCTCTCTCTCTCTCTCTCTCTCTCTTTCTCTCTCTCTCCCTCTTTTTCTCTCTCCCCATCCTTTTAAAATTTTATCTTTATTTGTTTCTTTTGTTTTGTTTTTCTAGCTAGGGTTTTTCCGTGTAGCCGGGGCTATCCTGGAACTCACTCTCCCTCTGTACACGAAGCTAGCCTTGAACACAGATCTACCTGCCTCTGTCTTCAGAGTGCTGGGGTTAAAAGTGGGTTTTTTAAATCTTAAGACATTATCTCTTGTGCTTACTAAGGTTTGGATCTTTTAATGTCAAATTTTCAAAGGGTATCTTTTCGATAGCTATGGAAACTAAAATTCTTCTATATAAATATATCATTTATGTTAGTAAAATGGAATTAAAATTAAAAATTTATCTCAGGAGGGTTCCCAGTATTTAACAATGTTTTCATTCTCTCAATAAACTAGAAAATTGTCCATCTTTTTAATATTGTCTAATGAAATATTCTACTAATTAGGATCTGGGAGAAGGGTAGTGAATATGGTCTTCATAGATATCATATTAAAGAATGAGAAAAGAGACTTCTTCTTCTTGGAGTAGTTTGGACTAAAAACAGTCCAAGATTTTAATTCTTCCTTCCCTCTGGAATGTGTGGACTGTGTCTACCTGTTTCCTGTCTGCGTGAGTGTGTCTGGTCTGCCCGTCCCTAACAAATAGCTTTGCTCTGTATTTATTGAACAGTACAGAAAACACTATGAAGAAAGATATGGAGGGATGCTTTTGACAGAGATATTGAACAGTTTTATAAAGGACAACTTTCTGTTCTGGTCACAAGTGACCCAGAATAACAGACAAACTGAAAACAGATGCCAAATTAACCTACAAGTTGCTTCCAACACTTATGGGACACGCACTCCTTCAGGTTTCTTTCAGCCTGTGGCTGTTTCAGCAAATGGCTAGGATTACTCACACAGATACACGTGCGTCAAATTACTCTGGGTTGGGACGTAGAAGAGCACTTTAAGATTAAAGTTAGAAGTTACGCACTTAGCTTATGTTGTAAAAGCTGATTTAAGGGGAAACACAAGACATGCTAAGGTTGGCGACAGTTTTGTTTAGTGAGTTAGACTTTAAAAGGCTGAGCATGCACTAAGATAAACTAAACAAGTACACTCAAATTGAATTATCATAATAATATTTTATTAAGTTTATATAGATGTTTTGCCCATGTGTATATCTGTGCATTACTTGTACTTCTGGATGCCTCAGAGGCCAAAAATAGAGATCAGGTCCCCTGGAACCAGAATTACAGGTGGCTGTGAGCCACAGTGTTGGTGCTGGAAATCAAACCCAGGTCCTCCAGGGAAGCAGCCAGTGCCCTTAACCATTGGACCACTTCTCCAGTTCCAAAGCATATACATTTAAAAAACAAGAAGAAAACCTAAAGCTTTCATAAAATAGAATTTTGTATCAATATAATTTATGCCAATTTTAGGACCCTTTTCAGTTGCTTTTTATTGCTCTGGTCTGTATATTTCAATTAAGTGATCTGGAAGGTCTTCTGCTTCTTCAGTGGACTTGAACAGTTAGATCTACCTGGAGTATCTGTGTCTTGAAGTCTGAGAAAAGCTCCATCAGTAAACTCTGTCCCTGGCCTCTCTTTCCAGGACACCTTCTCTTTATGATGCTTGGTTTGAGGATGGCAGGTTTTTGAGTTGTCTTTAGCAAAACCTAGAGGATGTTAAAACCCTAATTTTCTTTCCAGCAGACACTATCATGGCCTCATTACACTCTAAGACTCCCCTACATGCCAGGAAGATGGATGGTGGGAGTGGCCATGTGTAGGGCTGGAGCAGCCTCAACCCATCCAAGAAGTACAGAGCTTGCAGCTTCACTCCAGAGCCTTCAGCACATGAGAGGAGGCCTGCTGTGCACTTTGAAAGATAATGGAGTTGCCGCCTTTGAAGAAAGCTTTGCTTCATTCTACTCTGCCTCCTGGAAGAACAACTGGACCAGGTAGGTTGGTTTCACCACAAACATCTGGATGCACCCTCTGCAGAAGGCCCCAGTTGTCCTTTTGGGAGAAAATGGAGGGATGGGAAGAAGGGCCAGGGGAAGGGAACTGGCTGGCCAGAACACGACAGAGCCAGGGATCCAGCCACCATCCCTACCCACTAGAAACTAGTAGCGTGTCTCATACCCAGCACTGACAAAGTGTTCAAATTTGTTAGACAGCCTTCTGCCTGTCTGTAGGCCCATATTTCTATATGGTACGGCAGCCAGGCTCTCAAGCCATAGTTTGTACCTGAGGTGGTCACATAGCCTTCCAGACAGGCTGTTGCTACCCTAACAAAGGGTCAGGATGTTATTATGCTCCTTCTTTGTAATTTGGAGGATGCCTGAATAGAGATGCTAATTTAAGCCTCCGTGACAGAGAGAGCATACAGAGCAGGAAGATGTGACAGCAGGCATAGGTAGATGTGGACATGACTAAAAGCCATTCACCTGGTTACCTAGGAAACAGAATGCTAAGGAGTTTACCCCTCAGTTTATGTTTTTGAATAAAGGCTGTTGGAGAATAAATATTTTTCAGCATGTGAACTCAGGATTTCATGAGATCCCTGAGAGAATCTTCCTCCCAATAAAGCCATGTGAGTTGTGTCTTTATTCCCGCGCCTCCAAGCCCGTCCAGAGAGAGATAGTTTGTGTCAGGAATTGGACCCCGACACCTGTCCCCCAAACCCTGGTTTATGTGGTGCCTCTAAAGATATCAAGAAAACTGTCAGGAAAGCACAGCCAACTCTGGGTCCCTGGTATCGGAGAGGGCATTGCAGGGCTGTGATGGTTGACATCAAAGTTTTGCATCATTCATGTGTAACTGAAGATAAAAAGAAGTTAAAAAGACAGATCTAACCGAAAGGTAGTGAAATAAGAAATGAGTCTGGAACGGATCTGCCTCCTATGGAGATAAGGAAATAGAGCAAAGCAGCATTGACGAACCTGGGTGGACCTGCCAAGACTCACTGCTCAATGCTTTTCAGCTTTTCTAGACAACAAAACTTTTAAAGTAAAAAGTTGAGAGAAAAAAAAAAAGGACAGGAGAAAAATCTCCCTTGTCACCCATGTTTTTATTCACTATGCAATCCTCCTCTCTTGTCACCATGAGTCTAGATCTAGAATGTTCCCTCTGGACACCCCTGCCTTCCTCTCCACTAGTATATTTAGCCAATTTCTTCCCCTTTGCTTTGAAACTTTGAAAATGGAGCTGGAGAGATGGTTCAGCAGTTATCAGCACGGCTGCTCCTCCACAGGACCAGGTTTGGTTCCTAGGACCACATGGTGGCTCCCAAACCTCTGCAACTCCAGTTCCAGGGGATCTGATGCTCTCTCCTGGTTTCCATGGGAACCAGGCATGCACGCTTATATACATGAAATGAAAATAAAAAATACTTCTTTTTAAAAAAGTAAATAACAAATTTTTTTTAAAAAAAATAGTTTTAGTCCCTTGGTCAATACACTAAATAAAAAAATAAAGTATCAAAAATAAATTTACATAAAAAGTTAAACATGCGTATCCTTTATTATTTTAT
This sequence comes from Microtus pennsylvanicus, assembly GCF_037038515.1. NCBI lineage: Eukaryota > Metazoa > Chordata > Mammalia > Rodentia > Cricetidae > Microtus > Microtus pennsylvanicus. The sequence continues at coordinate 11,776,835 of NC_134596.1, read as the reverse complement.
CAGTCAGCATTTGATCGACGTGAGTCAAACAGACATCTGGAGTGTTTAAATGATATCTTGCCTTTTCTCCCTTTGCTTTGCACTTTCCCCAGAGTACCATTTCCACGTCACTTTCACTCTTGATTCATCTCATAGATGTATCTCACACGCCTCTCTGCTTGCATAGCTACCTTCTCATCTGCTTGTCCTTAACACGTGGTTAAAGAGCAGCTCGAGTTGTTAAACTTGTTCTACTGGTCTCAATGACCCGCACAGAGATGGTGGTGTAGTCCTGGGACAGAGACTTGTCTAGCAGGCATGAGGTCCCTAGGCTTAAGCCTCCCAGCGCTATATCAAAAAAGGATATAAAGACTCTTGAAATAGAATTTGATTTGTAGTTCTTTTTTTTAACAATAGCTTAGCCTTTAATATTGAATCTTCTGTGATGAAGCCTAAAATGTGTCAGCGTTTTCTTAAAATTTCAGATGAAAGATGAGAACCATGTATGTGTGTGCAAAAGGAAAGTTTTCTGACTCTTCAGATTCAGAGGTTGTGCTACTGTGCTTGAAATGAGAGAAAAGGATATTTATTAAATACTGACCCAACTTTGGTCTAAAACAGAGGTCAGCTTGACCCTCGGGCATGTACAGTACTTACAAGAACTTTCAGTAACAGCATTGCTCGCTTTTTTAATGATAAGGCTTTATTCTACTCCTCTTGAATCTTATTACTCTTCTCTTAAATTATCTGTGGGATTTTCTACCCCTTCTTCCCAAGATGTTGACTTCTGATCTGATGGTTTTCTTAATGATGCCATAATTGCTCTTAGATGCTGATAAGTGCACAGGATGCTTTCGCCTCTGGGTCACTCCAGGTAGCCATGGATGGGGGTGGATCTAGAGTTCTATTTCATGAATGTGAGTAGATCCAGGCATCCACTTCCTGAATGTGGGTGGATCCAAAGATCTACTTCCTGAATGTGGGTGAATCAAAAGTTCTACTTCCTGAATGTGGGTGGATCCAAAGTTCTCCTTCCTGAATTGGGTGGATCCAGAGATCTAGTTCTTCTATTGTGGACGGACAGTGAGTGGAAAGATTTGCAAAAGTAAGTTTTCTTCAGATGGAAACATCGACATATTGTGTGACGTCTTATATGTACTGTATATGATTATATAACACTATGTGCTATGGAATGGTCCTTAAACAAGGTCTAGTCACTCATATTCCTACTCCTGAGCCTACACCCAGGTCTGTAGTCAGACTTTCCTTTAGGCCATCAGCTCACAAATAATGACACTGAGACTTATTAATTATGAACATTTGGCCTTAACTAGGCTTTTTCCCAACTAGCTCATATAATTTAAATTAACCTGGGTTTTTTTTTTATAATCTGCATTCTGCCACATGCCACAGTTACCTCTCCTCTGGGCCATACGTCCAACTTCTTTAGTGTCTTGCTGGCTTCTCTTAAGCACCTGGATTCATCCTGCGTTCCCTTCTCTGCCCAGAAAAACTGCCCTAGCTATTAGCCATTCAGCTCTTTATTAAACCAATCACAGTAACACATCTTCACACAGTATAAACAAATATTCCACAAAATTTCCCCCTTTTTGTCTAAATAAAAAAGAAAGGATTTAAATATAACACAGTAAAACTATGTATAATAAGAACAATTATCAGGTACTCTCTGTCAGAGATCAGCTTCAACAAAAATAACACTTACCAGGTTAGCAGCATGGGGGATTAGAAAAGTTAGTAAAGGGTAGAAAGATGCAAGTAAAAATAATAAAACTGAAACAGAGGATAGTACCGGGAGGGAGTTCCAGTAATACTGAAAATCACCTGCATTTGATTTCCATTTGTTTAAAATACTCCCAACTCAAAAGGTAGGAATAAGACAAAAAGCTGCATTCACATGATACAAGGAAATGACCATACTAGTCAAAGGTTGTGGGCTACAAAAAAGTCATGCTCACACCCTAGACCAAAACATTCTGCAGGCAAACCACTCCCTGGGTGGAATCCATTGTTATCTCCTTAAGGGAGTAGGAACTTAATTTGATTGTTAGACTTTTGTTTGGGATAGAAACATATCTACTTCTCTGTTCCTGAAATATAAGGTTTGGTTATTAGCCACACCTGTTGACAATAATCTTGAGAGAGCAGAATACTCTGATCTAATTTAGATAGGACCTTTGTTTGAGGTAGAAACACACAATAACCTTGAAGAAACAGCAGAAAACTCTCCGACCTTTGGTCAAAGTGGAAATAGGCTCACATTCTTGGGCCTTCACAACTATCTAAATAAAAAGGAGATGTTGTAAACTTAACAAAGTAAAACTATGTAAAATAAAAACAATTATCAAGTAAGAATTACATTCACACTGTCCAGTCCATATGTACTGGCAAATTTGTAGAAATTTATCTATCTCATCCTGATGAGTCCCTAGTTTTAGCCTAAACCATTTTCTATCATAACTTGTATTACCATCCTAAAAAAATCTTTTTAGACATTAAAACATTTTCTTAGATAAACAACTTAAGCTTTGATGTCTCTCAGCCTTATAAACTTGACATCTCTTTTCTAAGTTTATTTTCTGAATTTGGTAACAAAAAAAAAATGGTATGTCTAGTCTTCATCCCCATCAGAGAAGGACATGATGTTACCTGAATAAACAGGAAATACAGAGCAGACAACTTCCAAAACTATAGAAATGACAGAGACATCTGGCTGCGTAGACAGACACTCAAGTTTTCCTTTGCAACATTGGATCATCTGTCTTTGACATACAGGCCTAGAATATTTGACAGACTTTTCTGTGTGGCAGAAATTTTAAAGGACTGTGTTACTTTTTCTTGGAAAAGTTCAGCAGTTGCCTTATTTTGCATCCTGCTTGTCCAATTTGAACGGCCTACTGTCAGCAGTCAAGGCAAAGACAGGTTTTTTTTTTTGTTGTTGTTGTTGTTTTGTTTTGTTTCCCCCAGTGGCTAACTTCCACAATAAAAGCAAACTCCATAAGGAGGTTCTTTTATGCCCAGCATCCTTTTTGAAATAAATTGATGCTATCAGAGTAGACATGTCTCACTGTCATGAAAAGCCTTGTTATTTCAACATCTGAAATACCATATTCTATAGGTCTCTGAAGTGTTTGAAGACCATTTGTATACCTAAAATATTTCTTTTTTGACCTTCAAAACATACTTAACGTTGTCACAAATTTGATTGTTAGATTACTACTAGTCTATATTTCTTGATTATACATTAATTTTTAAATGAACTGCATAGGTATAATTCCTTAAATAAAAGTAGAAACATATATAGAGTATAACAAAAATAAACTTAAATTTGTGTCAATATACAAAAATTCACACCAATGTAAAATATTTGAGACTAGTAGTTGTTTTTTTTTAATTCAATAATCTATACTTTTATTCTATCCTGCCATTTTCTTTTCAGAAAGAGATCCTTGAATCTAATCTTCTTTGTTTGGTTTCCTCCCTGATCATTACAAATAAATAACTTGCAACCACTACTCCCCAAATGATGATAAACATCCATAACCTCCCGAATGACGCACCCATTCCACCTCTTGGGAATATGGTAATTGTGTTATTTAGACTGCTTCTATTGTCTAGGTGTGACATTATTTTTAGGGGACCCTGAGAAAATGGGGATAATTGCCAAATCCTGAGAGAATTATATTATTTTTGTTTAGTCTCTGTGTGATGGAAAGTATGGAGCTTATCTGAGAGTCCTGGCTGGAATAGTCTGTGAGGCTAAAGCATCTCAGCTAGCAGCTTTGAAGTTATTCTGGATGCAGAATTTTGAAAAAAACAAACAAACAAACCATAACAGGGGCATTCAAAGAATCTGGATCACTTGGGCTGCTTCTTTTCATTAGGGCATGCTCCATTTTTTTCTGAAAACACAAAAACTTCATTATTTTCAAACTATTTATTTTTTTTTATGACTGTCTATACCTACCATTTTTTCTTTCCCCAGCACCTAGGCACACTTCCAAGCACACTATAACCTGTTCAGAGGTTTTCTTTGCTCTGGGCCTGGGTTTTGTGTATCTGCAGTGTTTCTCTGACTGCCTAAGTCAAACCTCAACCTAATAGCCTGTACAACTAGGGTTGTGCATGGCCCTGGCTGCTGACTCTGCCCCCTTCAGATCCATGGACAGTGACAGGAGTCATGACTAATGGTCCCAGCTCTGGGAAGTTGTGTCTGCACTGTGGCAGGCATTTCTCTATAGTCTATCACCTGATCGGCACAAGTTAAAAGTGCTTGGCTGTACAGTAAGACCTTTGTATGCACTGAGCACTGAACCTACCTAAGAGACCCCATAGTCGCCAGGAAGTCACATCCGACTCTGTGTTCAGAACGTTTTTTTCAGCTTACTCAAGCCCTTTGTGAATATATGTGGCTGAAGGTTGGGAGCCAAATGTAGTCGGACTATCCTTTAGGCTGCCACCTCACAATGATGACACTAAGACTTATTTTTAATTATGGATGCTTGACCTTAGCTTAGGCATTTCCCCAATTAGCTCTTATAGCTTAAATTAATCTGTTTTTATTAATCTGCATTCTATCACATGGCTCTATACCAGATGTTCCACTTCTTTAGGGACTTGCTGGCATCTTTGGTGCACTTAAATTTATCCTGAATTCCTTCTCCTGCCTAGCTGTTGGTCATTCATTTTTTATTTAACCAATCACAGTGACACATCTTTACACAGGTCTTCCTCATACTCCTTTTGCAAAAGGTGGCTCCATCTCTTCTGCTCAACCATCCTCCCCTAAACAGGAAGTTCACTGAACAATAACAAACTGAATCCGTGACTCATTCATGTCTTGTACTGATGTCACCAGAATGGCAGGGAGTCTTTTCACTGTTACCAGATGATGCCAGAAACATTAGGTTCTTCTCTTTGGATTCTTAAGTCTTATTAATAAAAGAGCCAAAGAATGGAAAAAATGGAGGCTCAAGGACAGCTTTATTTGAATGAAGAAGGAAAGTCCTCAGGGCAGACAAGCTTTAACTCTTCCCAAGGGAGGAGAATGGAGGAGGAAAGGTGAAGAACTATGCTTTATGAGTGACTGGCACAGAGGCCCACCATCTGGTAGGAAGTAGCCATATGGTGGGCACTTGTGCCAGAACTTTTTTAGCAAAAGAATAAGGAAGCCCAAAGTATGAGAAAAGGTGTACTGAAAGCATCTGAACGAAAGAGCCAGAAAACAGAAAAAAAGGAAAGTTGTTGCACTCAAAAGTCTGGGCCAACTTAGCTGAACCTCATGGCCGGGAGTGGGAGGAATTCTGGGAAGAAAAGGGCAGCATCTATTTCCTGAACACGGCTTAAAAGGGAACCAGTCTGCCTAGGGTGGTCCCTTGACCAGATGATTGACCTAGACCAACTGGAATATTTGGTCTTCACAGAAGCTCCTGGTCTTGATCAGATGTTTCCCCTCAATGGGTCATTACTGATAATTTAATCCAGAGCCTGAAACCAGGAAAGCATATCACATTTGCCATTCCATTTTGTCCTTACCGGGCACCGTGAAGAAGGGGTACACTCAGGCTAACAAATGAGGATTCATAGGCCGGAGAGTTGGCTTCATGCCAAGCACAGCCACAGCGGGATTGCGTAATGGCTAAAGTGATGTTTTAAGTTTAAATTCTGTGCTTAAGAGATCAATTAAACACAAATGTCTCTAACTTGTAAGTTCCCATAGCCCAATGACAGATAACTTTCTAGAATGCTGTGGGCCTTTGTTCATATAAGATAACAAACCATGTGTTCTTATTTCTGTAAACAAACTTGATTGCCCCAACTGAACAGGATATGCTTGACCACACACAGACAGGAAGTACGTGAGGGTGTATGCTTGCCCCTGATTGGACAAAGGTGGAAAGTATGTAGCCTTGTGGGTGATGATACCGAATTACATTATACAGGGCCTATATCATCCTGGGAATCCTGGGTATGGTCCTATTTAATAAAATTTGCTTTGAATTTGACTCAAAAATTTGTGGTAGTATTCTTTTTCTCTCCCAGTGGGATTAACAACTTCCCTGACAATTTGACTTTAAAAGACCTGAAAGCTGGGACTCTGGCACCTCCCCCTCCTGGCCTTACTTAGTGATTAAGGGCATTTTCAAGACAGCTGGAGAAGCAGTTATGGCTATGACTCAGACCACAGCAAGTCACCTCCGGGTCCACAAATGAGCACTTTATAAAGACTATTCTAGGAAACTCATTTTTAAGCACAATAGGAAATGTTCGAGCTTGCTAGCAAATTAAACACATCTACAGCCACACTAGCTACGACTCAGACAGTCAGCACGGAAACGATGAGCATCCTGGCCTCCCCTGCATGTGGGATGTCCTCGGGAGTGCTCCAAGCCCTGCCAAGAGCCTGCTAGCAACTTTGAGAAGATGCAACGGGGGTGTGCAAAATAAGGATTGTTTCGAGGCTATTAAAATGTCACCTGGCATGCTCAGTTGTAACATCTCACCTGAAATAGTCCGAGATTCATGAACTATGTGGTCTATTTTAGCATGATTTATATTAAGAAAGAGGTAAAAGTAATGTTTAACATAAAAACATATGGAGGTTAAAAAAAAAAGAATCCTACAGGAGCTAGAACTGTTGGGAGAAATTCTAACAAATTGAGTTTACCAATCCTGCATGGAGTGTGAGTAGATGTATTACTCATCTTGCAGTTGCTCTATCAAATGCAAGAGATTAATAAACTTAATAAGACAGAGGCTTATTTGGACTATTAATGATAGGGGTTGCTGTCCACAGTTGGTTGGCTGTTATGGTCAGTCCATCTGGGTTAGTGTGTGTTGGTGGAAGGGGATCACCTCTTCATAGTTGGGAAGTCATTGAGTATTCCACAGTTGCCATTGAGGGAAGGTCTCAATGACCTTCAGTCTCCGATTGGTTAGGTCCCATCTCTTAAATACACCCATGGCCTTTGTAGAACATCAAGTGGAGATGTCCACACAGTCACACAGGAGTCTCTGGACAGGGACTGAAGGCCCAAACTGTAGCAACGAATTGATACCTTCCTAGTTAAACATTCCATTAGACCTTCGGGGACCTTGTACCCTCTCTGCTTTGCTTCCGGCTATAACAACACAAAAGGCACCACATAGCATTGTGTGTGCTCTGCAAGGCAACGGTGTCCCCTTTCTGAGAATCCAGTGAAGGCTGATGGAGCAACAGGGCAGAGAGCACACAAGCATGCGGGATGGGGTTCAGCACGATTTGCCATTCAGGAAACGTAAATTAAAGCAACAGTGAGACATCACTTCTCATATTTTAAGGCTAACGTCCACAATGCTGACTAAATCAATTGTTAAGGATAGGGAATAAGAACTCGCACCGCTTGCTGGTGGGGTGCAAAATGGAGCAACCACTCAAGACTGGCAAGCAGCTCCTCTTTTGAGGCTGCTTCCTCAAAGGCTGATTTAAGGCCAGCTTGCTTGCTCTTTGTAACGTGAGATTTCAGCCCAGTAGGCTTCTCAGGCCACAATGCCTACAACAGGCCTTCTGCTTACACTGGTAATGACAGGCACCTTGCTGAGGACTGTGCCTCTGAATTTCCAGCTCACTGATTTCCAGGGGCTGGAACTGATGTCCTGCTTCTCCCTCTAGAGACCACAGACAGAGGGAATTCAGTTAAAGCCCAGAGCTGCTGTTATGTATGAGACAGTGTTCATGGCTTGTGATATGGATGTGCAGGACTGGAGGTCAGAGGTCTCGAATTTGGGTGAATTAAAAAAAAAACATAGGAAATTCAACTCCCAAGGATGATAAGTAGACAGTTACTCATGTGCTTTCTACAGGACACAGCCCTGCAGAGAGCTGGGCTGGAACTCCTTCCCTGAATCTCTATAGAAACGAATGGAGGAGATGAGGCTGATGGCAAAAACAGCTGGTTTCGAAAGGCCCTGTGCTCTATCTTGTAACACTGCACACTGACTTGGTGCCTTGAATGTAAGGTAACTGCAGAAAAGAGTGAGGCAGGAGAAAGAAGAGGCAGGAAGGAAGACAAACTGGAGTGAGGTAAGTGTGGTGGCTTTCACCAACAGTGTGCAACCGAATAGAAATTTATACATGAAACCTTTAGCTTTAAGGAGGCCTCCAAAATAGTATAAACTCTCACCACAAAACTAATGTAGGAAGTTTAATTAAAAATGTGTATCTTTGTTCTTTAACACTCTAAGTAATGTACTAGCTTTTAATAGCACCAATTAATTGTTAAGGACTGACTTGGGTCAAGGTTTTTCTTTCTTAAAAATTTCCTTTATTTGATGTGTATGGGTGTTTTGCTTGCATGTGTTTCTGTGCATTGTATGTGTAGTTTGGTGCCCTCAAAGGCCAAAAGAAGGCATGGCATCCCTGGGAACTAGGGTTACAGACAGTTTTAGGTGCTGTGTAGGTCCTAGGTCTTCTGGAAGAGCAGTTAGTGATCGTAACCACTGAGCTATTTTCTCCAGACCTAAAGTTTCTCTTCTAAGAGTGAAATATTTTTTTATTCTCTCTCTCTCTCTCTCTCTCTCTCTCTCTCTCTCTCTCTCTCTCTCTCTCTCTCTCTCTCTCTCTCCCTCTCCCTCTCTCTCTCTTTCTCCCCCCCTCCTTTTCTTTTCCTTTTTGGTTTTTCCAGACAGGGTTTCTCTGTAGCTTTGGAGCCTCTCCTGAAACTAGCTCTTGTAGACCACACTGGCCTCGAACTCACAGAAATCTGTCTACCTCTGCCTCCCGAGTTCTGGCGTTAAAGGCTTGCACCACCACCACCTGGCTGACTCTAAGGAGTAATAGCAATGATCATAATACCAATTGACTCTGTGCATGCAAGAATACAACCTAAAAACTGTATCCTTCTTTTCTAAGGCTTTTTTTTTTAATACAGTGTGGCTGCATTACACGTTCCTAGAGTGTGCTCAGAACAAATGAATTGCTTTTGGCAAGTTCCTGCAGCAAGCTTCTCTTAGGGAGAAGGAAGAAGAGAAATAACCTTCAGAGAGGCAGCAAAGCCAGGTGAGGGTGTGCCTGGGTGGTAGAGTACCTGCTTCTCCTTGGCTCTCAGTTCAATCCCCAGACACATAATAAAAGAAAAAATTTATGAGTATCTTTCTTCTGCAAGAAAGAGGAAGGAACTTTATAGGCATTCGGAAAAGAGGATCTGGCAGCTGGTTTTGACAGAATGGGGGATCTGAGAGCATCGAAACCAGAGATCAAAAGGCCCACAAGAGGAAGACAAGAGGAGAGATGCCCCCTCTCGTAAAATTCAGCCATCTCTTTCCAACAAATCCAGCGGTTACCTCTTAAGGTTTTTCTTTTGGCTTTGTTTTAATTTTGGCGTCTACAGCATTTGCACAGCGTCCACGCAGAGCAGTGACTTGGTCAATATTTTCTTTTCTTTGAAATGTGTCTTGAATGAAAGCCTTGCTGGCACAGCTGTCAGCAAAGAAGAAAGAAGTCTTCAGAAATATCCGCAGCGTTTCTTATGGGGTCATTTTCCGCAGTTTTTCCATCAGCTTAGCTGTTCCTGAAGAACACCTTAGGAGGAAATTTGTACTTACAAGGCTCTTTCCTGTCAGTCCAGGGAAACAAAAACAAACCACTGAGTCTTGGCTTCTTTCCTGTCCTGCCGGGCTTCTCAGATGAAAGCATTGTCTGTGTTAACGATTTCCTGAAGTGGGCACTGTGGCTGGAGGCATCTTAGGGAAGCTGTGCGGAGTGAGAACTGGAGTTTCAAAGACAAGGCATAAGCCGGAAGCTGAGTGTAGAGCAGGTGCTGTCATCCCAAGAACACACGAGAACAGTGTGTGTCTGCAGTGTGGCCCCTGTGTGATCCTGAGCTTTGAGAATTGGTAACGTCAAGCCTTCACTCACCAGAGGCCGGAAGAAAGCGTCTGTCTTCTGACAGAGAAAACAACCACCTCTGCTGCACAGAAATAGGCTTGAGGAAGTAGCAGTCCTCCTAAGGCTTTGAAATGCTGATCCTAGGCCAAGCTAGTCCTCAGTACTCTCCTCAGGAAGAAACCCTCAGTCTCTCAGCTTCTGTGAGTGCCTTGGATCCATTTTCTTGTTGTGGACTCTGCTCTCACAGACAGACAACCTTACTTAACATGCTAAACACACAGATAGGCAGAAGGGCATTAGACTAGCATGTGTTTCATGCTAGAATCCACTGTTGCCACAGAACAAGACAAGTATGGGTGTGTAAATAAGCCCCTGGCCAGTGAAATGGCTGGAAGGGTAAAGTGCATGGTGACAAGGCACACGACCTGGGTCTGAGCCCCTGCACCCATTTGATAGAAGAATAGAACCAACGTCAGAGGATTTCCTCCAGTTCTTCATATGTGCTATGGCACTAGCATGTTCTCTAGTCTTCCCTCCCCAGCAATATAGATAGATAGATAGATAGATAGATAGATAGATAGATAGATAGATAGATAGATAGATAGATAGATATAGAGAGATAGAGAGATGATAGATGTAATGATATGTTCTGTCTCTTTAAGAGACAAGCCACACCCCATCCCCACCCCCATCTGCTGAGACTGGCTGATCTTCAGCTTCCAGCCTGAGCTCTTTCTTTTCCATCTTCCTCTCAGAGTGACAGCTTCAATCTCTCCTCTCTCTCTTTCTCTCTCTCTTTCTCTCGCTCTCCCTCACCGCTTTTCTCCCCTTCTCCCCTCCCTTCCATAACCACTAAATAAATAGCCAAAATCATTCTGCATGGCATGCCTATCCATGTCTCTGTCTCTTGCCTGCCGCTGCGTGTCTCCCTGCCCTGGACCAGCCACTGCTCAGGGACCTGGCTGCTCTCAGGGCCTGCTGCCTGCAGCCACCGGGGATTCTGCAGCATTTTTGTAATCCATTTCAATAGATCAATTGATAGATAGATAGATGATAGATAGATAGATAGATAGATAGATAGATAGATAGATAGATAGATAGATAGATGAGAGAGAGAGAGAGAGAGAGAGAGAGAGAGAGAGAGAGAGAGAGAAGCAAATAAATGTAATTTTGCCAAATTCAAGGGCCTAACACACAAGAAAACAAAATAAGGCCATTCCAGAAAGCTTTCCAGGAAATACCAGAGACTGATGTAACAGGCACTTGCCTGGTCACCTGGAGTAGGTGTACCATGGATCTGCCATCTCAAGATCCTGCAGCGTGAACCTCAGCTTATTTATGCCACTATGATTGAATGCAGGACCAGTAGGTCACACTTGCTTTAACAAGGGTATATGACTAGGTGCAGTGAAAGGAGCAGACAGTACAGAAATGGGGTGTCTTAGCTAGAAAAGCTAGAAATGGACCGCATGATCTGGCTTCTGATTGGATGCAGGAGTTAAGGAAAAACTGAAGGAAGCAGAAAGCTGTTCCCTTCTGATGCCACTGCGGGTTTCAACTAATCTCATTTAGGGGGAAAGCAAACGGACGAGAGAACCATATAATGTGAACTGACTAATCTTAATGTACCTGCTAATCTTAGCCAAGGGAAGGACACACAGTATTTTGCAGTCAACTGAAGGACTTGCTTTGGTCTGTACTTATACAGACTTAGGCCATATCTCGCTGAGGCCCTCTGGTGTTTCTCTATGTATATGTATTTAGGGCTGACCACATGGGATTAGATAATGTATCAGGAGGCTCATCACTGGAGAAGATAGATTCTCCTTCAGGAATGGGTGCTTTTAAGCAGCAGGTCATGCTAGGAAGCTCCACAGAGCATCAGAATAGAAAGGAATGAGGCTAAGGACACAGGCCCCATTTAGAATGTCAGACGTGAGTGGCCTGCATATGATTAATAACCACCAAAGGTGCTGAACATGAACTAGTAAAAAACTATATTAGGCAGTAGACCCGAGAACCACTAGGCAGCTTTCCCAACAATATACTCCGGCAAGGGACCACACCAAATAGTGGCTATGAAACTGGGGGGCTGCTGGAATTAGAGCTTAGCTTCCTGTTCTACAGCCACAGGTGGGGTCCCAGAAGCAAACCAGTCTTCAGCTTCCAGGAACCTCGTTTCCTGTGACCCTTTGCAAATCCCAAGTTCATCTTCAAATAGTTCTGCGATTTTATGAAAATGTTCAAGCAGCGCGGTACTGGCACAGAAACAGATATATTGTTTAATGGAATAGAATCAAAGGCTGCAATGTATGTTGTCCACACACCTACAGACAGCTGATTTTAGACAATGATGCAGAAATTGCAGATTGGAGAAAAGACGACATCTTTAACAAATGACACTGGTTTAAAAAAAACTGGGTATTTACATGAAGAAAAATTAAATCGATCCTTCTTGCTCACCCCGCACACAAGTTGATTCCCAGTGGATTAGAGATCTGAAAGCCTGGCAATTCTAATAGAAAGAGTAGGGCGTATAATTCAAAATACAGGCTCAGATAAAGACTATCTGAATAGAGCTGTTGTTGCCTGGGAAACAGGACTATCCGTCGGCTAGCAAGACCTCATGAAATAAAAAGTCTATGTACTGCAAAGTATATGGGCGTCACAAAATTGGACATGATTGGGTTATTTAAAGAAAGAGAAAGAAGGAAGTTGGAAGTCAGGTGAGGAGTGGATCTGGGAGGAATTAAAGGGAGGCTTGGGGGATGAACATATCAAAATATGTTTTTTGAAATTCTCAGAAAGTTACAATTAATATGTATTGAAAATGCGGGAATTAACTGTCATTGGTTACACGCCTTTTTTTCTTTCAGTATTGGAGATGGAACCTAGGGCCTCACCAATATGAGGCAAGTACATTATCCCAACTCAAGACTCTCACAATGTTACTAAGGGAAGTGCATATTAATAGCTAGCTTCCAGGATTGAGACTTCAGTCAGAGATACTGGACTTCGAAACACAGGGAATACTTACACATACAGGGTAGTAGCGAGTTTCTCATTACCATAAATGAAGTCTGTTTTCAGAGACAATCACAAGAAAGAGGTGGGCTAGAGAGTAGATGTCACGGCTATGGCTTCAGCTCCACCACTGTCACCATGTCGTGGCAAATGGCAGCGGTGGTAGTACCTTGGATGTGAGCCAATGATTCCATCTTGAACACTGTTATACCCAAATCCACGAAGTCCCCCAAAAGCCAACAAAAAGACCGAGTCCCATATGTAAAAGCAAAGAGCCTTTATTTTATGCAAGTTTGCAAACTCGATCTCTCTGCATGTCCAACATATAAATGGAAAGCCCCGAGCTCAGTTAGAGTTGGGCTTTCATAGTAGTAAAGGTAGGGGTGAGGGGTTTCCGAGGTTCAGGACCCCTGATTGGCTGACATTTGTCTAAGAGTGTTCTGGTGAGTGTGTGCTGGCAGGTGGTCCTATCTACAGTGGTTGGAATGCTAGGCATTTCCTTTGGACGGTCTGCTCTTGGGTGGTGCTCAGGTCTTAGTTTATGGTCCTTCCAGCAACCAGGTAAACTACTGAGACTCAGGCCTCTATTGAACTTATCAACGGCTTCGTCCTACACTGGAAGGTGATAATGGTTGAAAGTAAAAGAACTTCCTTTGGGTGACCTGCCCATATTTAACTTATCGTGTCTGGCTTCTACACTAACACCAGGTTCAGAGAGACCTTTCGAACAATCCTCTCTGGGAAGGGAAAATTTTTCCAGAAGGCAGGCCTAAGAACTGAAGTGCCTCTCCCTAGGCCCCACTTCTTAAAGGCCCCATTTGCCACCAGCCTAGGACCAGGCCTAAATCACGGTGGACCTTTGGGAGCCACAAGCTACTGGAGCCCCTGTCACTATCCATATCATTAACCCTGTTCTGCCAGGGAACAGCTGACTTTCCTAATGCACCACCTACAACCTACCGTGTAGAACTTCGTGGTCTTTATTTAGAATGGCCATCCTCATGGAATTTCCCATTCCTCTACGGAGACATCGTTTTCTACTTTTTTCATCATTTTTTATGATGTCTCAATATATCTGCTTCATGGCCTCAATACAAGAAAATCTGCTGCAGGGATTTCACTCGTGCCAGGAGTGGGAAGATTTGGGGCAAACAAGAACAACAAGGAAATGCTGTAGATGCTTTTAAGGTTTGGGCCAAGAAAATTACAGGTTGTTTTCAGATCTAAAAGTTTCTTAGATCTTAATCTTATTATTAAAGCATACCAAGTGTTCGCTTAAGAGGCTGAGGCAGGAAGATTATTAGCTCAAAAGCAGAATAGGCTCTGTAAAGAACTTTTAAGTCACACAGACACACACACACACACACACACACATAACCAAGTAGCCAATAAAAGACAGAAACTAGAAATGTGAAGTATTCCTGCCTTGTTCTTAATTAGCCAAGCCTTCTTCCTTGTTGTTCTTAAATTTCTTCTATACCTCCTTCAAAACTCCTCACCCCAAGCCATCAAGGAGGCCACCAGCTAGTACAAAACCCTTTTGCGCTTCACAGTGATTCTTTCAATGCAAGAAGCTATTGTCTCAGCAAGTAGTACTAACAAATCGGCCCAAATATTCAGTTATTTCATGCAATAAAACTCGATTTCCAACTGTCAACGCACACGGAATGCTGCAAGCTGCTTAGACGTGTTTTCGTGGTTCTGGGTCCCCCTGGGCCTCAGAATCAACAGTATCCGGACAGTCAATGGACACCACTTCCTCCCCGTGGTGGTTTTTGTATGCTTACGAGAATAGCGAACACTGTACAGTGCTTGACTGGTTGTTGATCTTATTTTCAGCGGTTTCTTTTTTTTTTATGTTTTTTTATTTTTTTTTCCAGCGGTTTCTTTACACAGACGCTTGAGAGTATTAAGAATTCTTTCATCATGCCGACAACTGAGCTTCGATGGTCAGAGATTAAATACCCCTCTCCCCCATAACATAAGGTTACTACGTCAGATCTTAAAATAGCACTTCAAAGGCCTTTTGCGCATAATATAGCCTTTGTCCGGGGATTTCATTCGTTCGGTTTTAGTTCAGATTTTGATATAATCTCAATAAAAGAAAATTAAACGGTGAAAATGGCGATCTAAACTGTGATTGGAAAAGCCGATCTGATAGCCAGCGTCTTTCAAAACTAGGCTCTGAGGTCTGGGGACCACGCTCCTGTCCTACCGTTTCCGTGCACCAGTGTTCTGAACCATTCAGATTATAGTTCCTGCTACTGCAGAGCAGAGTCTGAAACCGAGTTTTAGAAAGAGGGCCAAGAAAGGACTTCGTGAAGCTGCACCGCAGCAAGGACAGTAAAGAATGTCCCCACCATTGCAGAGACCCGGGAGAGTGCAGGGCTGGCGCGCAGGCGCAGAACCGGGCCTGCCAAGACTTAGGGCGGGGCGCTGTGGGCGGGAGCAGTTATGAATGATTCAATAGACTCAAACAACAGGCAGCTTTCGTCAGTTCCCACATGGTCTAGCGGTTAGGATTCCTGGTTTTCACCCAGGCGGCCCGGGTTCGACTCCCGGTGTGGGAACAAGAGACTTCTTTTTGTTAAAGAACGAACGCCTAGATTTTAAAAGATCTGCTTGCCAAGGAGCAAGACGCCCCGTCGTGAACACGTGGAAAGAAGGCTTTTCGTCGGTATACAAACAACGGTGAAGCGGTGCAGTGCAATTAACTGGGATTTGAGTTCTTAGGATCCAGCGCTGCTAACAAGCAGGTGAGGTTAGGAACAGGGTCGGTGAGAGAAGGATCCACACTTCTGGAGCTGCTCAGCTCCAGTCCTGTAGGTTAGGGAGGGAACTTTCTGAATCGCCATCCTGAGACACTAAGGGAGTGGCCTCCAGGGAGAAACAGACTTAGCAGAGGAACTCCGCAGCGCTCCAAAAGGCAACTGGAGAGTCCGCGTTCATTTATTTACCACAATCTGGTCACATTGTGCTTAGCAACTTATGGGAAACTGAGGCATGGATCAGCCTCTGGGTAGAATCGCCCTTCTAGTTAGGTTCAAGGTTCCTAGCAAAGCCAGATTTTCAGTGGGAGGCCTTGAAACCTTCAAAACTGGAAAAAAAATCCTTGTGTGTGTACGCCTGGGTGCTGGCCACCGTAACACTGTGTGTGCAGTGGTTAGTGCATACATACGTACGTCGGAACCGATCCTTGTGCTACTCGTGGGGCATAGCTAAACCTTGTCATCACGCCCATAGTGCTGCTCTTGCTAGTGTCTTTAGTGTGAACTGGATAATAAAATTCAGTTGAGAAAACAGGAACCTAGACGGAGGAGACCGCCGTCCATTCATAAACCAACAGCATGAATGGCAGACAGAGGTAAAAGCCACCCTACGACACAAAGGTAGTATTTCCGTTTCTTAACTAGGTATTAATTCTACATTTTTCCGCTTGTATAGGAGTCCATATAAGATATGGCTATAAACATCTTCCGATTTGTTTGCAAATTATTGCATCACGTGACATAAGACAATTTTTTTTTAAAAAAAAGTGTGTTTTATTAATTCTTGAAGAATTTCATACAATGCATTTTGATCTCATTCACTCCAGTTCCTCCCCCAACTCCTCCCAGATCTACCCCACCTCCTCACCCCTTCAAGGACAAATTCTTAAGACTTGATTCTTGCCAAGACTGTTTCTTAGTAAATTACCTGCCACGGTTTCTTTCCCTCTCACTCCCCTTCAGAAATCCTTGCAGGGCTTTGGGGCTCAGCGTTTGTTATCTAAAACATTCACCCCAGGCTGTCTGCTGTGGCAGACGCCGCCAGACAGCAAGACTTCTCCCCAATGCACAAACCCGAGCACTTCAGTTGTACAGAAGCTTGATGTGGAGAAGGCTGGGTGTGCATAGCTATTGTCCCAAGGGTGAACTTTTTGTGGTCATTTTCTTGCTTGCCTTTATCCTCTTTCATATCACGGATTTTTTTTTCCCTTCTTGCGTGCACTGAATCAAACTATATCTTAGATTTCCTTTCCTGCTGACTGTTGATTCGTCTGTTTGAAGACTGAAGGGTGTCACGTTAAAAGAAAAGTCTAATGTTGCAGATAATGCCTTGGTTGCAGTGACCAATCCCTTGATGGCTGCCAACAAGTGCGGGCTCCAGGGACACCGGTGGATCTGACAGATGCTGCTGACAGCTATGGGCTATTAGCAGGGACAGCAGTGGCACCTGGGGCTCAAACAACCCTGGCAGTTTCAGGAGATCCTCTGTGGGGCTGACAGAAGTGTGGTTCCCATGGTGACGGTAATACACAACGAGGCCCATGGAGAGAGAGGGCCTATCTCAGCAGAATGTCGCTCCCTCTCCATTCTCTCAGCCCCGGAGTGGTGGATTCTGCAGTTGTTAGTATCTGAGTAGCCTAATGGCCCACCCTTCTTGCTCCCCTAAAAAAAAATAAATAAAGAAATCTGCATCTGTACTACATTTCCTTCTTGAAACGTGTTTCCTTGGCTCTGGTCCATCTGATAGAAACTCTGTTACGATGATCCTCATCTTCCTTTAAGCTCTCAGCCTTGCTGACTTCAACTTGAGAGATCAGGGAGCATGGTGGTCCACACAACAAGGCCAATTTGGAGGAAATATTTCAGATGCAACTGATCGATAAGCTAGCCAGGCTGAGAAGTGAGTACCAGTCCAATTGTTCTCCAGAATTTGAGCCTCATGATTCTCACTTTCAGCTATGCCGACTCTGCTCTCCTCCTTTGTTTCTTTAGGATGCATTCTTTCTCATTCTGTACCCAGACTGTCACTTATGTGTTGTGGACAGACTGTGGCTCCACCTGTGGTTTATAGAATCAAACAGCAGGCTTGGCGGTCAGTGCTTTCTCCTATTTTTGCAGTTCCAAAGGCTCATGGATTGACTGGAGGCCATGATACAAGAAATTTGAGTTGAAAGTCTAAAGTCTTGGATAGTTAATTTTCTTTCTAGGATCTCTCCAGTGCAGTCAGACAGAGGCAGTCCATCACAGTAATTTCTTACAGTAACCTTGTGCACCCCAGTCTCTTACCTGTTAAGACACTCCTTTAATCCCAAGTAATACTAAGTGGCAATTTAAATAGATAGTTTGTTGTTGCCCATGACTTCTCAAAATCTCAGTTTCTCTAAGTTACAATGTCATTGCTGTGTTTATACCCAAGAAAAGATAAAAAAAAAAAAAGTAAAGATCTCTTCTTCGGGGTTCTGATTCCCTGGGCACTGTTGCTTATGAAGCCTGTGTCAATTGTTATCTGTCCAGAAAAGTACAATGCCCTGGATGGTTTTTATTTACTCCGTTTCTGTGTGCTGGGGATCCAATACAGGGTCTTGCGTGTGCTGTACAAGTGCTTTGCCACTGAGCTAGGGGCCCAATGGATGGATAGATAGATAGATAGATAGATAGATAGATAGATAGATAGATATAGACAGACAGACAGATGGTAGATGATAGACAGACAGATGATAGATAGATAGATAGATAGATAGATAGATAGATAGATAGATACAGACAGACAGACAGACAGACAGACAGACAGACGGTAGATGATAGATACACAGACAGATGATAGATAGACAGATGATAGATAGATAGATAGATAGATAGATAGATAGATAGAGACAGACAGACAGACAGACAGACAGACAGACAGACGGTAGATGATAGATACACAGACAGATGATAGATAGACAGATGATAGATAGATAGATAGATAGATAGATAGATAGATAGATAGACAGACAGACAGACAGACAGACGGTAGATGATAGATACACAGACAGATGATAGATAGATAGATAGATAGATAGATAGATAGATAGATAGATAGATAGATAGATAGAGACAGATAGACAGACAGATGGTAGATGATAGATAGACAGATAGATAGATAGAGAAATAGATAGACAGATATAGACAGACAGACGGTAGATGATAGACAAACAGACAGATGGTAGATGATAGATAGATGATAGATAGATAGATAGATAGATAGATAGATAGATAGATAGATAGATAGAACGAACTTAGGAGAATCTGCTGACTACATTGTGACATTCTGCAGTAACTATAGGGGCCTCTGAGACATCATATGCTGGTAACACCAGCAACAGTCACTTAACCTGTTAGAGTTGTCACTTGGGACATAGCACTTCTTTATTTTTATTATTTTTCTAAATATGTATTTATTTTATATGTATGTATGTGTGCTGCAATATATGTCTGCACCATATGTGTGCAGTACCCAAGGATTCCAGAAGAGGGCATCAGTTACAAGTGGCTGTGAGCCACTCAACTTGGGTGATGGAAACTGAACCCGAGTCCCCTGGGAGGACCCTGGGAGGAAGGGCAGCAAGTGTCCTTAATTCTAAGCCATCTCAGCAGCCCCTGAGACACACTGCTTTAGGCCCAAGCTCCTGCACAGGTTTTTTTTGTTGTTGTTGTTGTTTTGTTTTGTTACTTCTGGTTGGAATGTCAGAGAGACTGGAACCTGGAAAATCGGGGGTAAAAATAATAAATAACTGCCCCTTATTTCCACCTTCTAACCTATTGGGACCTCAAACTGACAGGAGCTAATCGGGAGCCAGTTGGCCAGATGAACCTGTAATGTTTATCAGGGCTTACCATTCTGCCGCAGGCCGACAGCAGTCATATTTCTTGTGTTATTTGCTGATCTTCAGGCCCCTCTGAAACTGAACTTATTGCTTTGGAGTTTATATAACACTTCGCTCCCAAAACACAGCAACATAAAAACAGCCCTGCAGCTCTGCCTAGTCCAGAAGAGCCGGCAAAGCACTTTCGCTGGCTCAGATGGCACGCATCCAATCGCTGCCTGGACAGGATTCGGTGAATATCTGTGTGAAGGCCAGAACCTCGCCACACGGCAAGTCACTTCTCACAAACCACTGGCATCTCACAGATGGTAGGTGCTTCCAGAAAGAAGGAAGCGCAACGAACCTTCCTGCTAATAGGTGGGCTCAGTCAGGTATCGTGGTGCAGGCTTCTAATCCCTACTGTGTTGGAGCCTGAGACAGGAAGTGCCTAAATTGAAATCCAGCCTGGGTTACAGATTAAGACCTCATGACAATACAGTAAAATAAATGAAATGAAATAAAAGGCTGAGACCTGGGCCAGCTACTCGGCACAGTTCCACGCTAGTCCAATTCCCAGAGGGTAGAGAGATAAAGCCCCTCCCAGGGGCTGACTTTAAATAGACGCCGCTCCCGATTTAGGATGGGTCAAGTTTGGAGTTACTGACTTTATCACACAAAATCCATCTACATTCAGCAAAGCATTTCCAATTTTGAATTTTTCTCTTGCCCTTGGTTAAATAGATGTGCCGCCTATCTGCTGTGGAGCTAGGCGGTTAGCCGAGAGTTCTGGGTCAGCGGTTCCAGGCGAGGCTACAGCACTGTTTTCCAGAGTGGGCAGTGTTGCTAAGCTTTGACAAAGAGGAGGTCAGATGTTTTCAGGACCCCGTTGACTTGACCCGTTCTTTTTATAGCAGCGTTGCTGGGACATTACCGCATCATTAGTCAGGAGCCCGTATGTGCGGTATTTCTGGAATAGAAACTCTGGCTAGCAAACGGCAGCTCTCCTGCTTCTGAAACCTTCGGCATGAGCTTTTGAGGATGTGGAAGCAGACTTTCTGCTGCTGGTGGGACCACACGTGTCCAATGGGGGTGACCCACAGTCCAAGAGTCGGGTAGCACAGGCCTGTACAGAGGCACAGGTGCTGTCAGAAGCAGCAGGATGGGGTAAAATAAGGAAGAGCCGGGATGCCACAGAGCCTCTGCTAGCCCTGCCTGGCTCAGCATGGCAGAAGATGTGGCCTCTTTTGCAAGAACTGGCATGTACCACTACTGACTTTCACAAGAGAAAACTTAAACTCCCTAGATATTGTTCAGCTGGATAAAAACAGATTTTTAATATGATTCCTTTCTTGTCAGTCAACCTAAAATGAAATTTTCTTTCTTCCTTCCTTCCTTCCTTCCTTCCTTCCTTCCTTCCTTCCTTCCTTTCTTTCTTTCTTTCTTTCTTTCTTTCTTTCTTTCTTTCTTTCAAGTTTTTCCAGACAGGGTTTCTCTGTGGCTTTAAAAACTAGCACTCTGCCGGGCGGTGGTGGTGCACGCCTTTAATCCCAGCACTCGGGAGGCAAAGGCAGGCGGATCTCTGGGAGTTCGAGGCCAGTCTGGTCTACAAGAGCTAGTTCCGGGACAGGCACCAAAGCTACAGAGAAACCCTGTCTCGAAAAACCAAAAAAAAGAAAAAAAAAAAAAAAACTAGCACTCTAAGATTGAATTTTATTCACGTCCATTCTGAAAGCATTGGCTTGATCAACAGATAAATAAAGACAGAGAAATGCTTATCTTGGGGAAAAACCATGAAACCCATTTTGCTTTGGCTACTAACCAGTGGAAAGCACCAAGCATTGAGCCATTTTCACTCGGGTTCCCAGCGCTATCTCCTGCCCCCCTCTAGGCCAAGTCTCCCTTCCCTTACTGTCTCTGTCCCCTGGACAAAGACCAGCAATAAAGAAAGGACATGTGGGCAGCCCGACTAAATGAAACTCTTTTTTACTGAGAAGGCATGTCAGATGCAAGCTTCCATGTCAGGAGAGGAGGATCATGGGAGGCCAATCACGCACATATAAGACATGCTTTATTCAGCAGCGGGCCACCAGGCAGGCGGAAGCAAGCAGACACCCAGCGCCCACAAGCACACAGGAGAGCAATGGTACCCACGCAGGTGGGCACATGGTGCTGAGAAGTAGGCCCACAGACCTAGAGCGAGACACCAGCTGATGGAAGACAAAGGCTCAGGCTCCTCACCTCAAGGTTTTATTAATGCACAATCATACCAAAGAGGCATATGCAAAAACGTCATGTATTAGATTATGGTATTATTTCCTTTGGGGTTCCCCAAACATTCTGGGTAAGCCACTTTGTGCTCGCTCATAGCGCCCTCACACTGATTTCTAGTATGTTTCTAGCCGTGTTTTACATGATTCATACTAGAGCTCTGTTTTTCTAAACTTAAACTGGCTCTTTGAGCCTTTGGTGCCTAATAAGCAAAAGGCTTATAAATAACAAACTGTAATTGACCTTTTGTTAACGTCATCCTTATTAGGAAGAATGAGGTCCTCCTGTGATCCCTGAGAGGGCAGCCAAGATAAAAATACCTCGTGAGACAGAAACAGGGGGCCACTGTCCTCACCTTCACACAAACTGTAACAATCTCGGCCAGCACCCCAGCTCCGTCCTCTTTACTTGAGGATCTTAGATTGCCCTGGAGACCGCTACTCCTATCATTCCCCTAAGGATTTTAGCAGAAGTATTTTATTTAAGGTAAAATGCTGGCAATTCTGACGGAGTCTTTAAAGGTGGAGTTAATATTGCGTCCACGTTAAAATGCAGAGGAGTATCAAAGGAAACACACTCCCCCAAAGGGCCATCTAAAGCACAAGCCCACATTCATGGCACCATTGCCAGTCTGATTCTTAAGGTATATATTTATTGCTGAAAACAGTGTCTCATTATGACATTTCATAGTCCTAGAAAACGCGCCTTGGTTGTACCCACATCCCATCCGCTATCCCATCCCGTCTGCCCAAAATTTCCCCTTGTAGTTTTGAAAATTTGGATCCTACAGATGAAAAAAAGACATATCTCTTCTTCTGAGTCCCTCTAGTTTTTTTCATTTAGTATGATAATTTCCATTTCCATCCGTTTACTGCAAACAACACCCGCCCATTGTTCCTTTGGGGTGAACAGAAAACAGAACCCCCAAGTCTGCACACACACCATGTTCTCTTTCTTCTTCACCTGGATGGATGTCTAGGCTGTCTCCACATCTGGGCTATTAGATTATTATCTGGGCTATTATCATGGTGGATACGCAAGGATGTCTGTGGTTGACTTAGAATTCTTCAGGTCTTTTCCTAGGAGTGTGCATCTAGCTAACACCGGAGTTCTCCTTCTAGGGTGTTCTTTGCCCCCCCCCCATGCCATGTCCATTAAGATTCCACATTATCCGCACCAGTTTGCATGACACCAGCTATGGTACCACAGCCCCTTTGCTCTGACCATTCACGAGCCAAACCTTTGAGATCCACAGGCTCTTCTAGACACGCACGGGTAGATAGAGGACATGGAATACTTCACACGTCCAGACAATTATCGACCGCAATGGGGCAGAAGCATCTACCAACAACGCAACAATAACTGTGTGTTTAGCATTCAGCAGTCCATCAAGACACATCAGTCCAATCAACCCAACAGAGACTGTGGTCTCAGCGCTTAGCACTGCCAGGTGTTGCAGGCAGTTTCCCCACGGAAGGAAGAAAAAAAAAACCAAAACCACCTCATCCTTACTCTCTAGGGAGCTGTGGAGGGAGTAGCTGCTAAAGATGAAAATGAAGTGAGAAGACAAATAATGTGTGTGTGTGTGTGTGTGTGTGTGTGTGTGTGTGTTCAGCAAATTGTCCACTTCCTTGAGTGAAGATGTCCCCTGTGGAAATCATCATGGCCTGGTTTAACTAGCAACTGACATCTAAGCAATCATGGCTTGAACTAAAGGAACTTAAAGCAGGCTTGCTTCTCCTTATTAGAACATTGAATCTGAAGCCAAAACATCCCACCTAAACAATCCCCAGCCTCCATAAGCAATGGCTATAGTAGAAAGAAAACTGGGTAAGGGCTTTGGGACACACAGTAGCAGCTTACTGAAGGTGGGAGTAATCTTTCCCTAGTCACTGCGCCCTGACAACACCATCTTCTCAGAAGCCTCTAGGTCCTCTAGGGAGAAGTCTAAACTGCAAGGGACTGTGTTTTCCCAGAATCTGAATTAGGTCAGACAAAGGGTAGTAAATCAATCCATCAGTCACACTTACTTGAAGGTCCTCAGGAAAATCTGTAGACACAGAGGCTTTTCCTGTCCTCCCTCTTGGGGCTACAGTCATGCGCATTGTCATGTGGAGATACCAAGGTGGCAACACACTTTCCGGCTCCAGAGAACAGGAAGGAAATGGCTCTGTCTTTGGCAAAACGTTGCTTCTTCCTTCGGTGAATTTTCGCCCGTGACTTTTCTCTATACACTGTGACCCTGAGTGTCCTCTAGTGAACAGGCTACACTGCAGCGGACAGCATTTTTCCAGAACTTGCAGATGGTGTCAGAAGGGCAGTATTTAGGGGCCTGTCCCTCCAGCTTTTTAACTCACAAAGCCTCCATGTCTAGCTCTAAACGGCGCTTCAAAAGAGTAGCATAATTGGTTGATTTGCGACAACCCTAACTTCTAATACGGCAGCTTCTGAAATAACTCCGTCGCTCTCAGCATTGAGGCTCACACTCCACATCTTAGCTTCTAAGCATGACCTCCATTGTATGGAGCCAGAATTCCACACAGAAGGATAAACCAAGCACAGAGACAAGAAAGGTACAAAATTAGTTAGCATAGCCTTCTGAGCTGTAAAGTAAGAATACGCTCAAAGGAGAATCCATATCCGTCAGAGAGACACTGAGACCATCACAGGAAGCTTGCATCTTGATAAAACTAATAAAATGATTCAATAAACCCAGTGTTTGCTAGTATGGCTCTCCAGCATGCATGTGAAAAGCTGGGCAGAGTTATGCATGCCTCTAATTACAGAACATGGGAGGCAGAGATGGATGGATCGTGGGAGCTCACCGGCCAGGCAGCCTGACCAAACCAGCTGAGCTTCAGGTTCAGTGAGAGACCCTGACTCAAAAACATACGGTGGAGAATGACAGAGGAAGGTATTCAATGTTAATCTCTGGCATCCACACCCATGTATACAAACATATGCATTCAAATATACATACATGCATTCCCAAGAAATGGTAGTGATTTGTATTTTTTTATTAAAAACAAGAGAGTCACGAGACTATAACAGATATAAACGGGAAGTTTGATGGGCAAATGGCATGAGCAGTTTCAATCGTCTCAGGGACTCTGGGTTTCCCTCTTGCCAGGGTGAACTGCTTCGTGTTATGACGCTAGAAGATACCCAATACCTTGCTCTGAGACAAAGTCTTTTATTACCCCATATTTGTCACGGGAACTGTTGTCTTCTAAACCCAATGGAGACGATGTACAAGCAGCTTGATGGATTCTACATCCACTGTGGGTTTATCCCACAACTCAGGCCCCCTGAGCTTAGAAGGCCCCAGGTGTTTGTAATGGGATTCCAGAACACTCTACAGCCTTTGCTCCCAAATGAGATACTATTTTTATAGTACCGAAGAGCGAAACTTGCCTCTGGTCCAGTGGGAGACATTATCTCTGTCTGAACAGAGCTATCTGCTGTAACAACATTCTCACAGACACAAGCCAGTGAGAAGGCTGCCAGTGCCTTCCAGATGCGCAGAGATGAAGCGCTTGCAGTCAAAGCCTGTCCAAGGGCTGTGGACTCACCACGGACGACAATGACTAGGTACCTGAGGAAAGAAGCTGTAGCATCCAAGACTCGGTGAGAAGCCCTTGGAAACTCCTCCCAGGTTAGCCCCCTGCAGATGAAAACACACAGGGGAAACGCAGTGTGTTACCTGCACCATTTGAAACTGTTTTCTGGGTTCTCCTCAAAGTGCTTTTTCTTGTGTCTGTGGCTTTCAAAAGTCGGTGGCTTGCAGCACTTGGTGCACGCTGGTCCTCATTGTATTAGTGATGCCGTTTTAGGCTTTGGGTAAAAATAATAAGAGCATCAGGAACCTCCTGAACCCATCAAGGTAGCCAGATCTGGAGTGGATGAAGTGAAGACAGGGTGTTGGGAGAGACATGGATGGATGGGATAAGCTTTAAAGATGCCCCGTCCTCAGTTGCCACAACCAGAGAAAGAGTCTGCCTATTCTTTACCATGTATATCAAAATCAACTGCCTTCCTTCAGGCATGGTGTCTCTTTATATCTATAAAGTCTGTGCAGTGACCTACTCAGCCACCTGACGCTGTAGGTTAGGAACTCATGATATCAGAGAACAACTTCACTGATCGCCATATATTACTGTGGGAGAGAAGAGAGAGTGGGGGATTGGTTTTATATATGTATGCGCGCGCACACACACATGCACATATGTTTTCATCTTTGGCAGCAGACGTTCAAACGCTAATCAGCAAGCACCAGCAATAGACACTACATATTAAAAAGTTTAAGCCACCGATCTTTTTTTTTTTTTTTTTTTGGTTTTTTGAGACAGGGTTTCTTTGTGTCTTTGGAGCCTGTCCTGGAACTAGCTCTGTAGACCAGGCTGGTCTCGAACTCACAGAGATCCGCCTGCCTCTGCCTCCCGAGTGCTGGGATTAAAGGCGTGCGCCACCACCGCCCAGCCCACCGATCATTTTGATATCACACGACCATTGTATTTTTAGCCTTGCATCGCTCACTGCTGCTTGGCCACCGCTGTGTTCAGGAGCCATGAAAGCAAACGGTGCACACACTCTACCTGCAACTTTGCTCGTCTTCCTCAGCAGCCCTCCCCCAGGGTGGAGTCTAGTGGTCCTGCTATTTATTTTCTGCCTTCTCTTTCGAGTTATCCGACCGTTGGGAAAACAAACCGACAGTCTGTGTTCTTCCTTTGCCGAATTAATCTATCATTCAATAATAATGTTCTGTTCAGAGCTGTGTTAATTAAGAGAAACAAGCACCACAAGGAAAGTGTTGCTTCAAGTGTCATTTGTCACAACAACCTGATGTTCTTTTCTTACTGTCACTTTTAGAACTCTTGTTTCCTTGGTAACCCATAGTACCTTTTCTGTATTATGTCGCTTATATTCCGTTGGCTTGTTTACTCCTCCCTTCATCCTTTCCTTTCTTTTCCACTTTTTTTTTTACCATCAGGAAGACAAGGTGCTTTTCCCTCCCTTTGGTGGCATAATAAGGCACAATGATAGATACATCCCCTCCCGAAAATAGAGAAGGTCAAGGGGAAATTTTTATCTTTCATCTGTATTCTAAAGGGCTCTGTTAATAAAAAAAAAATTTGAAGAAGTGAATCCGAATTGAATCTCCCAGGTTCTAGCTCATCAGAAGCCAGTTACCCTAGGATGTAATTAGCAACCCACGAAACAGCAGACAAGCAAAGCAGCCACAGAATCAAGGTACATTAAGTCACACGTGACAGTCAACATGTAGTTTTGAGCTGGCCCTCTTGCTCTGCAGGGGTGGTAGGGCCCCCTTGTCCAGCTCAGATATGTTTTGGGGATTTTAATGTTCCCACGGACTCCCCTAGAGTCAACTCCAACATGTAGTCAGAACAAAGCCTTTCTGGGAGTAGCAATCAAGGGGGGAAAAAACCTTCTAGGGGTAACAGGCAGTATCCTAAAAGATTCTAAACTTGCTCAACAGAGGGAGTCAAGGTCCAGCAGGCAGTGACGTTCATACTCAGCACCTGACACTCACGGACAGTTCTCAGTTCTTCTTTACTGTGATTGGGTTATGGTGGGCTTTCGGTCCTCAAAACTCCACTTGTTGGAAGTGTCGCCTTAAGGGTGCCAACATGGGGAGGTAGGGGATTCGTCAGGAGTTGGAACCTAGTGGTCATGTGTTAGAAGTTGAAAGGGTCAGAGCCTTGAGAGCTGCAACAAACTGGGCGTGGCTACACACCTCAATAGGCCGACCACAGAAACAAGCTACAGTGGAAACCGCCAAGTGGAGAGATGCATCCTCTGCAGCTACATCCCAGACAGGAGCAAAGAGGCCCAGCAACTCCTCCTCCAGGAGGTTGAAATAGATGACAAAGGCTCAAAGGGTATGCATAACTGAGCAGTCCTGGCCTCGGTTTCTTCCTACCCATCCTTCATCCATTACCTTCTAGACCCCAGTCTTACCTACAAGGTGGCCTGACAAACTATCAGAACTGAAAGAAGTATTTTTCCTGGAGATAAAGGTCCAGCTCTCACTGGCTCTGGCTGGCTCTGGCTTTATCTTTTCCCAGCATGGGATCTTTAGAGAAATTCCCCTTTCTTGGGGAGATCATCCTTCCAATAAATAGTCTGATAGCCAAAAGGAGGAGGATCACCAAGGTCTCTAGCACTTCTTCATTTCTTCTGAGAGGACATACACCTGGCTGTGGGAGCTCTCCCTCCCACCACAAGGATTCCATTAGGGCATCCATAGCACCAACCTGGAGCATGAGCCACACCCTTGAACCTCCCCAACTGCGAATACAATAAAACCGTTTGGAATAAAACAAGCAAACTCAGGCAGTTGTATAATAACAAGATCAATTCTTAAATCTTTCCATTCGCAAACCTTTCACCTGAAAAATATCTACGCAGCCCTAAATACCGAAATATATAAAGTAGGTGTGTGTTGGTTAGCCGTGAAGAGACACCATGACCACGGCAGCAACTCTTACAAAGGAAAATATTGAATTGGGGTGGCTCGTGTACAGTTCAGAGGTTTAGTTCATTAACGTCTTGGTGGGACATGGCAGCATCTAGGCACACATGGTACTGGAAAAGTAACTGAGAGTCCTATACCTTGCAGGCAATGGGAAGTGGTTTATTTACTAGGCTTGGTCATATATGCGACTTCAAAGCCCGCCTCCACAGTGACATACTTCCTCCAACAAGACCACAACCAATCCAAGAAGGCCACACCTCCTAATAGTGCCACCACATTCTACTCAGTGGCCCCCAAAGGCTGGTAACCACATCATAATGCAAAACTGCATTTGATCCAACTTCAAAAGTCAGCAAAGTCTATAGCAGTTTCAATTTTTTTACAAGTCTAAAGTTGAAAGTCTCTTTGGAGATTCAAGCAATCTCTTAACTGTCATTCCCTATAAAATCAAAAAGCAGACCACACCCTTCCAACATATAGTGGTCCAGGATCTACATTACTATCCCAAAATGTAGGGAAGGGAGCAGAGTAAGAAAATACTGGACCAGAGCAAGACTGCAAACCAGCTGAGCAAACGCCAAACTCTCCATCTCCATGTGTGATGTCAAAACGCTCTTCAGATCTCTACTCCTCTCGGCTTTGGTGTCTGAAACACACTTCCATCTCTTGGGCTGGTTCCACTCCTCCGTAGCAGCTTCTGTCAGCAGATGTCTCACCGCTCTGGCATCTCCAACATCTTGGGGTCTCAAAGGCAACCCAGGCTTCAACCTCACAGTTCCATGAAATGGCCATTCTAGGCATCCACTGGGCTGGAGAGATGGCTCAGTGGTTTAGAGCACCGTCTGCTCTTCCAGAGGTCCTGAGTTCAATTCCCAGCAACCACATGGTGGCTCACAACCATCTGTAATGAGATCTGGCGTCCTCCTCTGGTGTGTGGGCATATATGGATACATAATAAATAAATAAATCTTTAAAAAAAAAAAAGAAAGAAAAAAAAGAAAAAAAAGAACACTCTTGACACCTACCTAGCCTCGGTAGCTCTCTTTCCTTGCAGAGGAATATTCTATAACTCCTTCCTTCTATCCTTAAAACCAGAACCACTTTGCTGAAACTGCCAAGCTCTGCTGTTTAATGGGGCAGGAATGTGGTCCGCCCATTCAATTCCATCTTCAACTTTCTGTTTTGATGGATACCTGTGAGGGCCCACAGTTGTGAGCCTGTTCCACCTTGACTGGATGTCAGAAGATTTGAGCTTATGTTTGCTCTTTCAAAGTTATTGACGACAGGTGTGGCTACAAACAAGAAATTCTGACCTAGGGTGTGGTTAATTCGTATTTTGGATATGGAGGTGGATCTGCTTCATCTGGACCAAAGATTGAAGAATTCAAGTCTATTCCTTATATCATGTTAATAAAGCCTATTGCCTCCCCCCTCCCTTTTTGGAGTAAAGTATATAAGCATGAGGAAAATAAAAGATTCAGTATTCGTTGAATTTCCCTCCCCATGCTGTTCTGTGTTTCTATCTCTTATTCACACGTATCTCTGTTCCTTTTGCTTATAATTCAAATTCTCACACTCTTACCCTGGAACGTACAAACCCCGTCAAGGTTGGTCTTTGACAGTTAGTCTTCACTGCCTAAGCTTGGCTGTGCTTGAACTTTCTCTGTAGACCAGGCTGACCTCAGACTCAGAGATCTGTCAGTCTCTGCCTCCGAGTGCTGGGGTTAGAAGTGTGCGCCACTTCTAACCACACCCACCCACACCCAGCTCTAAGCTTTTCTTTTGGAAACTTAGTTGGGTGGAATCTTGCCCTGAGTCATCCCACCGTTTATTCCAAGTCTTAATCTCCTTGAATATAGGATTTAGCTTTATTCCACTTTCTGGTGCTCCGCTTCTCCTTAAATATTTTCCTTGCTCAGCGTTCTCCCTTTCATTCTGTATCTTCATTAGAGTTAACACTAATAACTACATGACAGAGTCTACACAAGGCTGTTTGGAGATTTCCTCTGCCAATGGAACTAATCACAAACTCTTCACTTCAGCCTCAGGAAGATTTTTAGGACAACAGCAAAAAGCAGCCACATTCTTCAACAAAACATCACAAGAACAATTTCTAGACAACATACTAAAATTCTTCTCATTGGAAACCTCTTGAACCAGCCCCCCAAGAGTTCAAATTACTCTTAGCACTACTGTCTTCTTTTTTTTTAAATTTATTTATTTATTAAAGATTTCTGTCTCTTCCCCGCCACCGCCTCCCATTTCCCTCCCCCTCCCCCAATTAAGTCCCCCCCCCCCCAGCACTACTGTCTTCTAAGATGCTACTGGTATAACCCACTAAGGCATTCTATTGCTTTCCTGACTTAAATTCTCAAAGTCCAAATCCCTCCAAATAAAATCATGTTCAGGCCTTTCACAGCATTATCCCTGTCCCTTGTATAAACCCCTGTTTAAGTTGGGGTTTCTATTGCTGTGAAGAGACCCCATGACCATAGCAACTGTTATAAAGGAAAACATTTAACTGGGGTGGTTCGCTTACAATTCAGAGGTTTAGTCTTTTATTCTCATGGAGAGAAGCAAGGAAGCATGCAGGTAGACATGGTGCTGGAGCTGAGAGTCCTTAAATCCTGATCCAAGGGCAACAAGAAGTGAATTATCACAGTGGGTGTGGTTTGAGTTTCTGTGAGACCTCAAAGCCCGCCTCCACAGTGACACACTTCCTCCAACAAGATCACACCTAATTCACAAGGTCACACCTCCTAATAGTGTCACTCCCTTTGGGGGCCATTTTCTTTCAGGCCACTACCAGGTATTAAAACAAATATTTGCTGCTAATAATTTATAAAGATACTTTAAAATAATTCCTTAGTATACATAAAAGTTTATCAATTGTTAAACCTGAAAGTACATTAGATACTAATGAGATGAAATTATTTATTTATTTATACATAAAGATTTGAATCTTGGCTGGATATTTGATACTTCAAACATAGAACATTTTCAATTTTTTTCACAGTTAAACTACATTTTGATTTTATAATCAGTGTTCAGAATGTCATTTGATGTTAATATGTAGTGTGAAATAACAGAAATAAGTTTAAGGCCATTTCGGAACTTTTGTCACAGTCCTAAGCCAAAATGCATTTAATGATTTTTTAAAATAAAAGTCAAATCAGCAATTCAAATAGTAGGGCTTTTTTTAAATCAAATATTTTAACACAGTATAATCCAAAAACATAATCTGGAATTTATATGCTGAGGAACTATAGAAAGGAAGTATTGCAAACTTTGGTCTTCTGCAACTAAGCACTCATGTGTCTAGAAGAGCAGAAAACTCTGTATAGTAATCTCTCTCTAACTCGGGGCATGCAATACTCTCTTATCTGAACTAATGGGCGGGGAGTATATATTGACACTGACTGGGAAGCTTGCTGTCTGTTCGGAACCAAGGCTGCAGTAAACTTGTGACATCACGGGAGTCTTGACAGAAACACCGAAGATTCGTTTCAAGTTTGACTTTGAATTTGTTTTTTCATCATGTTTGCAAACTTTTCACTGCTGTCACATTTTCACCCCTAACACCCCCCTTCCAGGGTCCCTAACACCCCCCTTCCAGGGTCCCTAACTCACCCCTTCCAGGGTCCCTAACACGCCCCTTCCAGGGTCCCTAACTCACCCCTTCCAGGGTCCCTAACACGCCCCTTCCAGGGTCCCTAACTCACCCCTTCCAGGGTCCCTAACTCACTCCTTCCAGGGTCCCTAACACCCCCCTTCCAGGGTCCCTAACTCACCCCTTCCAGGGTCCCTAACACGCCCCTTCCAGGGTCCCTAACTCACCCCTTCCAAGGTCCCTAACACGCCCCTTCCAGGGTCCCTAACTCACCCCTTCCATGGTCCCTAACACCCCCCTTCCAGGGTCCCTAACACCCCCCTTCCAGGGTCCCTAACTCACCCCTTCCAGGGTCCCTAACACGCTCCTTCCAGGGTCCCTAACACCCTCCTTCCAGGGTCCCTAACTCACCCCTTCCAAGGTCCCTAACACGCCCCTTCCAGGGTCCCTAACGCGCCCCTTCCAGGGTCCTCTGCTTCACAGTCTACAAATCTCACGATTCCCAAGACAATCTAAGTTACTCTTGTTTCTCTCGCTTTCTAATTGGAAGACCCTACCCTGATCTGATCATTTTTTTCCTTACCCAAACCCTCCCTACCTGTTTGAAACAATTTCGCCTGTTTTCAGGGTGTCTCCTTGACCCTAATTTCTGGCAATTCTTTAACCTGTTTCATAACCTGTGCTGCTGTGTGTCTTCCAAATCCGTCAACACACCGGACAGAAATCTCAAGGTCCAAATCAGGAGCAGAAGGAGAGGGAGCACGAGCAAGGAACTCAGGACTGCGATGGGTGCACCCACACACTGAGACAATGGGGATGTTCTATCGGGAATTCACCAAGGCCAGCTGGCCTGGGTCTGAAAAAGCATGGGATAAAACCGGACTTGCTGAACATAGCGGACAATGAGGACTACTGAGAACTCAAGAACAATGGCAATGGGTTTTTGATCCTACTTCACGTACCGGCTTTGGGGGAGCCTAGGCAGTTTGGATGCTCACCTTACTAGACCTGGATGGAGGTGGGTGGTCCTTGGACTTCCCACAGGGCAGGGAACCCTGATTGCTCTACGAGCTGATGAGGGAGGGGGACTTGATCGGGGGAGGGGGAGGGAAATGGGAGGCGGTGGCGGGGAGGAGGCAGAAATCCTTAATAAATAAATAAATTTAAAAAAAAGATGGACAATGAAAAAACGAAAAAACAAATCCATCAACAATAAAATAGATGCCCATATTTCATGTAGTTCAATGTATTGGGCATTTACTGTACGACAAGCTTTTAGAAACCACTGTGGGCAGAGGAGGTAACAAATGGAGGTTCAGACAAGAGTGCAAACCAGCATCAGAGCAGATCTTCTAGTGCGATTTACAAAGATAGACTGATTGCCATAACTCAAGCAGAAGTACAAGCTGTACTTAAAATTATCTGGAACTTTGTGCAGAAAATAATGCCAGAAGTGAATCTTTAAAAATAGCAGACAGGATATAAAGGTAATCAGAGCACCGAAGCACAGGAACATCATGGAAAGAAGTCCAAGGCACAAGGCATAGAGACACAAGAAGCTGTGGGACAGAATGGTGTGTGTTACTAAAAAAGAAAAAGGAGAGAGGGTGGAGAGAGATCTCCAGATGAAAAGTTTATAAGGCCCAATAAACCTCTCCGCCAACACAATAATCCAAGTCAGACCAAATCAAACCGAATTAGCGAAAGCTCAGGTTTGATGGATGCCAGCGCTCCTGGGTCGCTGGGGAAGGGAGACCAGAAAAAGACTGGTTCAACAAGTTTGTTCTCTGGGGGGGGGGGTGCATTTAAATAACCCGTGGGAATAGTCTTGAGCCTCTCTGGTAAGAGGTCATCCATTGGTGGTCTTTCTCGGAGGTGGAGTCTGAACTGAGACAACTTCCAGAGGAGTGGGTTTGGGATGGAAAGTTACACCCAAACATGCCAGATTCCTTGGATTCATGGATGCCCGGGGCTGGGATGAAGCCTGGATCCAAACATTCCAGATTCTTTGGGTATATAGATGTCAGCAGCTGGGGTGATACTTCCAACCAAACACCCCAGACTCTTCGGGTACAAGGGTGCCCAGGGGCTGGGGTGAAGCCTTAACCCAAAGGTGATCAACAAAAGAAACTGGGAAATAGGGAAGGATCATTAAGAGGAACGTGGTCCAAGGACGCTTCTCACATTTGCCTTCTCGTGGGGCTGCTTTGCAGTCCCAGGTTTAACCACAGTTATTGCTACGTGCTATGTCAGCATTATTTCTTCAACAGATGTTTGAAAATGAGTTTCATTTTAAATATATATTTTTTTATTCTTCTTTCATGTATTACACGCCAACCACAGCTTCTGCCCCCATCCACTCCTCCCAGTCCCTCCTTTCCGCTTCCGTCTAGCCATGTCTGTCATCTTATTGCTTGCCAGGGTAAATTTGGTTGACTTGGCTGGCTAGGCAGGAGTCCTCTTCCTTCCAAACCACTTCATCACCTTCTCCAGACTCTCCCCCTTGCCCCACACTGCTTCGCGAGATAGAAGAGGATGACCAGTCCTCACTCAAGAGTGTGCAAGCAGCTGCGTGCCCCTGATAGAACTCCCTCCAAACACAATCCATTGTTAGCTTCTTCTACACGTACTACAATTGAGAATACTTAGATAAGAAGTCTGGCAATATGTGAACCATCCAAACCCCACTCTTGCTGATGACGACGACTCATTGAGATATCCACTGGAGTAATGCAGAAGAAGTTCTAGATGCAAGGCAGTCCAATATTGAAACCACCTGACAGGATTTAATCAAGGTGATTGGGGGAGGTCAAAGAAAACTTCTTAGTAGTAAATGCTGTATTAAAAAAAATAAGAACGATGAACATCCTCCCGCCTACCCCCCAACCCCCTGCCATGCCATGTTGCTGGGGCTGGGGAAACTCAGCACTAGAATTCAACAGCTCTCAAGAGGTCCCCAGCCACACCCCAGCAGAAAGGAATCGCCTTTTACAAAAGCCAACTGCATGCTTATGATTAAAAACGACATAAAAATTTAGGTAAAGAAGAGCTTCCATGCCCTAGTAAAGGACATTTTAAAGAACTCACAATTAACGCCATTCTGGAAAGGAAAAAAAATGGTCTGAAAACCTTCTCACTAAGACCTTAAACAGAACACCCCCTTAAAAGGCTACCTACTAGTGTTATTGGGTACAGATTTGTAGAGGAAGATCCAGCCAGAGCCACTAGGCAAGAGGAGTAAGGAAGGAGTGAGTGCTACCATTGCATGCATTTCCAGCCCCAAGGGACTCACCAGAAACCATTAGCGCAGTGGCATAGGATACAGTGTCTGATTACTGTGGTTAAACAACCAATCTAAAAAAACAACTAAGGAGATAATCACAACCACATTAGCATTGAAAGAGTAAAACAGCTGTGCAGAGGTTCGACAAGTCATGGTATGTGCACAGAAAAATTTTATAATATTACTGAAAGGAGGGAACCTGCCTGACTTCCATTCTGAAGGCCCCCGTCATTATTTAAGTTTCTATTTACTTTAAGATCTGAGTTGCTCTCTGTTATGCCCAAATCCGCGAACTCCCCCAAAACCCAACAAGGAGACCGAGTTCCGTATGTAAAAGCAAAGACTCTTTATTTTATGCAAGTTTGCAAACTCGGTTTCTTCGCATGTCCGACGTATTGGAATAAACGGAGAGCCCCCAAGCTCAGTTAGAGTTGAGTTTCTATAGTAGTAAAGGTGGGGGTGAGGGGTTTCTGAGGTTCAAGACCCCTGATTGGCTGACATTTGTCTAGGGGTATTTACTGGTGCATGAATGCTAGTAGGTGATCCTATCTACAGCGGTTAGAATGTTAAGCATTTCCTTTGGGTGGTCTGTTCTTGGGCGGTGCTCAGGTAATCTCAGTTTGTCTTCTTCCTGCAACCAGGTATTGCTTCAGGGTAAACTACTGAGACTCAGGCCTCCATTAAACTGAGGCTGAGTCTACTCTGGCAGGTGACAATGGTTGGAAGTAAAGAACTTCCTTTGAGTGGTCTGTTCATATCTAGCTTCCTGTGGGTGTCTCCCCCACTCTATTTCCTGGAACCTGATCTCCCCCAACCCATGACCTTGACTTGTTTTTGAGAATACCTTACCACCCTGACCCTCTCTGAGCTCTCTCTAATCACTTGGTGACAACATGATTTTTTTTTTGAGATTTTTTTTTCCTGTACTTCCTTATTACCCCATTGTTTCTTTTCTGTAAATCTGTTTTGAGACAACTCATGATTTTACTCCATAAAAGGGGCCCAAGAAATGGATTTGAGGGCCGCTCTTTTTCTTTGGACTTAGGAGGCAGTCTCTGGCCAGATCTTGGGTACACAATAATAATAATAAATAATAATAATAGCATGAAGCATGCTTCAAATTTGGCTCAAATTGCCACAATAATCTTTGTCTTGCCATTGACATTAACGAGAAAACCTGAAAAACAAAAAAAGGAATGACGACGACATTGATTGTGCTTGTGGGATGGAGGACCCAGATACACGCTCTCCCAAGTAATCTGGAAGCGAATGGGTTACCAGGCACATGCTTTATTCCTATGATACAATCAGAATGTGTGAGATCAGGAGAACGGGACACTGAGTGCTTGGGGTGGGGACGTGGGAGACAGAAGATTACTTCAGTGGACATGGGGTTATCTTTTTGGATATGAGCATGCATTTTGAACTTGAAAGAGGGAGAGGTTGTGCAACATTGCTTATGCACCAAATGCCACTAAATAACACACTTTGAAGACGTTAATGTTTCGTGTAGGGAATTTTATTAAATAAAAAGTGAAAGTACAAATAAATGTCCAATATGTTTTTTGATTTTTCCCTTATTAAATACAGATTTTCTTTTTTTTATAAATTGAGCTCTATATTTTTCTCTGTTCCCCTCCTTGCCTCTCCCCTGCCCCCTTCAACCCTCCCCCAAGATCCCCATGCTCCCAATTTACTCAGGAGATCTTGTCTTTTTCTACTTCCCATGTAGATTAGATCTATGTATGTCTCTCTTAGGGTCCTCATTGTTATCTCAGTTCTCTGGGATTGTGGTTTGTAGGCTGGTTTTCTTTGCTTTTGTTTAAAAGCTACCTATGAGTGAGTATATGTGATAATTTTCTTTCTGGGTCTGGGTTGCCTCACTCAAAATAATGTTTTCTTGCCCCATCCATTTTCCTACAAAATTCATGATATCATTATTTTTTTCTGCTGTGTAGTACTCCATTGTGAAAATGTACCACATTTTCCTTATCCATTCTTCAGTCGAGG
The DNA here is from genome assembly GCF_037038515.1 of Microtus pennsylvanicus. NCBI lineage: Eukaryota > Metazoa > Chordata > Mammalia > Rodentia > Cricetidae > Microtus > Microtus pennsylvanicus. The sequence continues at coordinate 11,739,669 of NC_134596.1, read as the reverse complement.
GGCATTTAGGTTGTTTCCAGGTTCTGGCAGTGACACACAAAGCTGCTATGAACATAATTGAGCACATGTCCTTGTGGCACGATTGAGCATTTTTTGGATATATACCCAAAAGTGGTATTACTGGGTCTTGAGGAAGGTTGTTTCCTAATTTTCTGAGAAATCGCCACACTGACATCCAGAGAGGTTGTGCCAGCTTGCATCTCACCAGCAATGCAGGAGTGTTCCCTTTTCCCCACAACCTCTCCAGCATACGTTGTCATCAGTGTTTTTGATCTTGGCTATTCTTACAGGTGTAAGAAGAAATCTCGGAGTTGTTTTGATTTGCATTTCTCTGATGACTAAGGATGTTGAACATTTCCTTAAGTGTCTTTTAGCCATTTTAGATTCCTCTGTTGAGAGTTCTCTGTTTAGGTCTGTATCCCATTTTTTTTTAAAAAATTGGATTATGTGTTCTTTTGGTGACCAATTTTGTGAGTTCTTTGGTATATTTTGGAGATCAGACCTCTGTCTGATGTGGGGTTAGTGAAGATCTTTTCCCATTCTATAGGCTGTTGTTTTGTCTTATTGACTGTGTCCTTTGCTTTACAGAAGTTTTTCAGCTTCACGCAGTCCTATTTATTAGTTTTTTCTCTCAGTGTCTGTGCTGCTGGGGTTATATTTAGGAAGTGGTTCCCTGTGCCAATGCGTTCAAGTGTATGTCCCACTTTCTCTTCTATGAGGTTCAGTGTGGCTGGATTTATGTTGAGGTCTTTGATCCATTTGGACTTGAGTTTTGTGCATGGTGATAGATATGGGTCTATTTTCATTCTTCTACATGTTGAAATCCAGTTATGCCAGCACCACTTGTTAAATATGCTTTCTTTTTTCCATTTGATATTTTTTGCTTTTTGTTTGTCAAAAATCAGGTGTTCAAAGATGTGTGATTGATATCTGGGTCTTCTTTGTGGTTCCATTGGTCCTCCTTTCTGTTCTTATGCCAATACCAGGATGTTTTCAGTACTGTAGCTCTGTAGTAGAGTTTGAAGTCAGGGATTGTGATGCCTCCAGAAGTTCTTTTATTATACAGGATTGTTTTTGACTATCCCGGGCTTTTTGCTTTTGCATATGAAGTTGAGTACCATTCTTTCGAAGTCTGTAAAGAATTTTGCTGGGATTTTGCTGGGCATTGCATTGAATCTGTAGATTGCCCAGGGAGGAAGACACCGCTACCATGAACAGGTATATGGTGGGGAAATGCAGAGAGGTGGAGAAGCTTGTGCACTGTAGAGAAAAGTAGATCTGAGGACACAAAGACGGTGAGGAGCAGGCTGATATGGGTGGCCTATAAAGCCACTGAGGCCATGTGACGTCCAGGCCTCTGCTGCTGCTGAGGGTCATTGTTGGGTCCGGTGGGGGGGGTCACGCAAAGATGAGAACACCACCAAGTCTAATAAACCAGAAGCAAACTTTATTCCAGAAACCAGATCCTAGGAAAACCAGAAGCAAACTTAAAAATAAAACACCGCGGGCCACAGAAGCTTATCAGCTAGCTGAGACCATAGCCAGAGATGGTGTTTCTTAGACTGTAGCAAAAGGCCGGTTTTTGAACCCGCTTTTTTATAGTAGGGGCACCAGGCATTATCTCTGAACAAAGGAATTTTTAGAACCTAGCCCTGACCCTTGGTTTAGTCAGCAGAGACCCTAACGAGGGGAGAGAGTGCTAATGTCAATGGGTAACTAGGGAGCCATCATGAAATATGTTTCAGAGGAGACTACAACAAAGGTCACTAATTGCAAGAAAACAGATGTCTTTAGCAATTAGTCAGAAAGGGACTGCTAGTAATACTAGAAGGTTAATAAATTAGGATTAACTGGTTCTTAGGCTGAGAACTTATGAGATAGCAGAAAGCTTCGCACACTATCTCAAGGTAAAACTCAGATACTGACTGCCATACTTTACAACTTCCATTATCAGAGCTCATCAATTAAACCACTGTATTTGTCCACTGTCTCCTGGTACCTCCAGGTGTAAATTGGAATCTTATGCCTCTCCTCTGGTGGCGCCAGTTTTCCATAACGGAGACAGTGTCTAACCCAACGGTCACGTATCTCTGTCTCCTAAAGATTAACTCAGTTCACATCTGTCATTTATCAGGGATGGCCAGGACACTACTCTCAATTTTTAGGGAGAAGCTCTGGCCTTCTGAATAAAACAGCCAGTTGTAAAATGACCTAAGCTTCCCAGGCATCTGAGAAAATAGCTGAATGAGTGATCCTTGATCTGCTGAGAAAGCTGCCGAGAGTCTCTTCTCATTCTCCTAGACTTAGAACTTTATATTTCTTTATTTTTACATTCTTATTTTTGGAATCTATATTTTTATTTTCTTATTCTTGGACTCTTCAGTCATGACTGCTTCTCTTGCCCCACTGCAGTCAGGGTCTGTGTTAATGTCTATGGCCCATGGTGATGTTGTTATGCCCAAATCTGCAAAGTCCCTCCCAAAACCAACAAGGAGATTTGAGTCCCACTTGTAAAAACAAAGAGCCTTTATTTTATGCAAGGGTCTCTCCTCCTGTCCAATGTACTGGAATAAACTGAGAGCCCCGAGCTCAGTTAGAGTTGGGTTTTTATAGTAGTAAAGGTGGGGGTGAGGGGTTTCTGAGGTTCAGGACTCCTGATTGGCTGACATTTGTCTAGGGGTGTCCTGGTGAGTGTGTGCTGGCAGATGATCCTATCTCCAGTGGTTGGAATGTTAGGCATTTCCTTTGGATGGTCTGTTGTTGGGTGGTGCTCAGGTAATCTCAGTTTATGGTTCTTTCTGTAACCAGGTATTGCTTCAGGGACTGAGACTCTGGCCTCCATTAAACTTATCGATGGTTGAGTCCTATTCTGGCAGGTGATAATGGTTGGAAGTAAAGAACTTCCTTTGGGTGGTCTGTTTCTATTTAGCATATCATGGCTGGCTCCTACAATATGTATGACTTGTGCTGCCACCAAAGGCCATATGGATGCCCGTGTTCTGGGCTCCCACCTGAGGCTGTGCTGATGTCTGAGGGCCATGCCACACCCAAGGCCATAGTAATCTGGGTCTTCCAAGCTGCCATCCATGCCTGAGCCCCAGGCAAGAGCCATGTCTTGGTCCCTGGTCCTACCTCAGCGAGGGTTCTATGTTGATGTCCTTGGCCCTTGTTACACCTGCGCCTTGGTGGAATTGGCCCCAGTGGCATGGGTGTGGGAGAACCAGCTCCAACCCTCCACGGCCCAGAAAGAATTTCTCCCGGTTGCTGGCAGCAGCAACAGGGAGAGCTGGACCTGCATGCAGGAGAGCTGGTCCTACCCCTCACCACGCCTGCAGGAAAGCTATCTCTGTCTCGCATGAGGGGGTTGGTCCCAGAGGAGACTGCAGACTGTCTGGCTCAGCTTTCACTCAGACCCACACCCAGAGCTTTGAGTTGGTCCACCCCCGACATCTACCCACTACTACCTGCTGGTGTGCATAAAGGTACCAGTCCCACAAAACCATAACTCCATGACTGGGCATCAGCAGGATATCAAAGAGGAGTTGCTTTGGTGAACGTCCATTGTAGATGGTTTACCAGAAGCCAGAGGCCTTGAGACAAACCAACAACTCATTACAATGAATATTTACCAGTAAAGCTGTTTGACCGGAAAGGTATTTACTGTGTGACACACCGTAGCTCCCAAGGCCATTAAACAAATGGGTGTGTGATGGGAGATAGGAAGACTGAGGAGTAGGGTGGTTTGTTGTTAAGTTGCTTTTACTTTTTAAAAACTTCCTTTGCTGGGGGAAGCAACAAGGGTGGATGAGGGACATGGAGGTACTGGGAAATGTGTGTGATTGGGCTGCATGATGTGAAATTCCCAAAGGACCAATAAAAAAATATTAATGCAAAAGGAAAAGAACAGGCTTCTAAAATATAACCACAAGGTGTAACAAAACAAGATATAATAAAATAAAACAAAAAATAATACATTGAGAATTAGATGAGACAAACCAATAGAAGGAAAAGAGCCTAAGAGAAGACACCAGACTCTGAGACCCCCTTGTTCACCTCTTCTGGAATCCCATGGAAACACCAACCTGGAAGCCATAGGTATGTGCAGAGGTCCTGGTGCAGACCCATGCAGACCTGTGCTTATTGCTTCAGTCTCTGTGAGTTCATGTGACCCTTGCTCAGGGGATTTAGAGGACCTTGTTCTCCTGGTACCCCTTTGGCTCTTACACTCTTTCTGTCTCCTTTTCAGTGGGATGCTGAGCTTGGAGGGGAAGGATGTGATGGAGGCATCCCATACAGGGCTGAAAGCTCCAAGTTCTCTCATCCTCTGCATAATGTCTGGCTGTGGGCCCCTATATTTCATTCCATCATTCACAGAAGGAAGCGTTTCTGATGATTGCTGAGGAAGGACTTTATCTATGAGTATAGCAGAATATCATTCGGGGTCATCTCATCAATATATTTTTAATACCATTGTTATTTACTGTCCCCCTAGACCCCTGGCTATCCAGTCTCTGGTTCTTGGTCACCCAAGCCGTGTCAGGTATGGGTTCCATCTTGTGGAGTAGATCTTAAATCAAAGTAGACACTGGTTGGTTACTCCCACAAGCCTTGGGCCATCATTGCCCGAGCGTATTTTGCAGCCAGGAAAGCATCATAAATCAAAGGTTTTATGACTGGGTTGGTGTTCATGTTTCTCTTTTGCTAGCTTGCAGAGTACCTTCCTGTACCCAAGTGGAACATAGCGGGGAAGGTGCTATGTAGGCGCCAGTTGGACCTCTCTCTATTCAGTGAGTTGTATGTGTATTGTCTTCGGCAATTTGGGCCTTGCTGTCAGTTTGCAGACAGTAACTTGGCAAAGCATGGGTTGGGAAATTTCATTTAAACAGAAGTGCACATAAATATCTAATATTTTAAAAATTTTATTTGTGAGTATGTGCTGTGTGACTGTTGATGCTGTGTGTGTGTGTGTGTGTGTGTGTGTGTGTGTGTGTATATACAGGTGCCCACAAAGACCAGAGAGGTTGTAGAATTTTCTGGACCTGAAGTTACAGATGGATGTGATACCGGTTTGGACTCCTTGGTGGTCTTCGGGGGACTCCATGACAGTGCACTGTGGAGAAAAGTAGATCTGAATACCCAGAAGCAGAGAGGAGCAAGCTAATGTGTGTGGTCTATAAAACCACTGGGGCCGTGTACTATCTAGGCCTCTGCTGCTGCTGAGGGCCATGTCTGTATCTGCAGCCTTGCTACAGCCAGAGCCTATGTTGATGTCTGTGACTCGTGTTGCCTCTGAAGGCCATAGGAGTGTCCGTGGTCTGGGCCCCACCTAAGGACATCTTGATGTTTAAGGGTCATGCTGCCACCAGGGCCATCATGGGTCCTGGGAATCAGCTTGAGTACTCTGGAAGGTCAGGAACCTCTTAGCTGCTGAGCCCCAAATGTCTCATCTCCAGGCCCTAAATGTCTAATATTTAAAGGAATAGTAAAACGTTATGAAAAGTCTGGCCCACGGTCCTTGTCACTGGCCTCTTTAGGGGACTGTGGGTTATTTTCTCTCACTTTTTGGGATTTCTTCCCTTCCTTTCTTAATATGGTGCCGATGGCAGCATCCAGGTTTATACATTTGATCTCTCCACAAGGGGAAGCAGAATTTGTGGGAGGTAGAACATCTGGCCGAGGTTGTATTATCTTTAAATTAGACTCTGAATTATGACTTTTCAGCCTCTGCCTGCAGATGGTGAAGCTCCTTGTTGTGGTCAACTAGGAGGCAGCTCAGAATAGAGAACGGCCAAAGAGAAGCAAAGTGACCGACCCCAGAGCAGAGACGGAAAGGACAGCCGTGAGAATGGCAGACTCTGTCACCCTGGGGGCTGCTCTTCCCAGCCCTATCTGACATTCATAACTTGCCTTTGAGGGGACTCTCTACAACTCTCAAGAGTTTTGTTTTTGGGGTTTTTGTTTGTTTGTTTTGTTTATGGAAATTGCTTTTACAGAAACTTGATTTTTCAATCTATATATTCTTTTATGCAGATGCAAACTGCATAAAAGATCCTATATTGTTTGAGTATAAAAATAGACACTTTAGAGCATCCTCAAAGAGACTGATTGTAAGAAGCGTGACTGTGAACAGTAATACCAAGACATGTCTGTGTCAGTGCGGTGACGTTTGCATGGCTATCATCAGGAAATGAATTGGGTTTACAAATAACAGCAACATGTCTTGTCCCTAAATCCAGGCTTTCTACAATCTACTCAGAAGACAGAAGATGCCACAAGGGATTTTATGGGAAAGTCTTAGAAAAATGTTAATTACATTTTAAGAAAACGTAGAATAATTTCATTTAAAAAAAGGCAATGTAAAGTAATGTTAAGGTAATAAATTTGAGGTTGTTTTTCCAAACCATTATTTATATTATGTTTTATACATCAATATCTATTTGAGTGTTTAACATTGGCGAAATAATTTTATATATAAAATTCTTTTGAAATGTTAATTTTTCTTTCGAAAAATTCTTTGAAGATGAAATATATTCTTTTCATCTTCCATATTTGTTAGCAAATGGTAATTATATAAAACTAAAAAGTGAGAAATTTCACAAAGAAACTTGGCATTTTATTTTTGTCTTGTAACTTTAAAAGAACACAAGGTACCTCCTGCGGTAGATGGGAACAAATAGAAACCCACAGCCAGACATTATGCAGAGAGTGATAGACCTTGGAACACTCAGCCCTGAACGGGATGTCTCCTTCACTTCCCTCCTCTCAGGGCTCAGGGAACAGTGTTGAAGAAGAGGCAGAAAGAGTGTAAGTCAGAGGGGATGAAGCACAAGAAAACAAAGCCCTCCAGATCAAACGAACAAAGGGCATATGAACTCACGGAAGCAAGGGCGCAGGGCCTTTGCAGGTCTGCTTTCAGCTTAGTGGTTTTATAACATTTCTGAGTGTGTAAATAAGGGTGTCTCCGATTCTTCTGTCTTCTCTCGGGCTCTTTTCCTTCTGTTAATTTGTTTCATCCGATTTCTATGTGCTAGTTTTTAATCTCTTTTACTTTATTTTATTTTTATTCCTTAGATGACTGTCTGTTTTTGTTTGGGGTGCGGGGTAGGGTTCAGGACAGGGTTTCTTTGTAAGGCCTTGGCTGTCCTTAAACTTACTCTGTATATCAGGCTGCCCCCAAACTCACAAAGATTCACCTGCCTCTGTCTCCAACACCTGGCCACCATATTTGCTTTTTGATGGGAGACGAAAAGGGGATGGTTCAGGAGGGGAGGAGAGAAAACCATAGTCAAGGTAAATTGGGGGAAAATATTTTTAATAAAAAAATAAATGAATGAGTGAATACATACATACATACATACATACATGGGAAAAAAAGAATATCTCTCAGAAGTCCTTACATATTTATTATGCATGTTTGGGGTAAGATCCTAATGAATTAGGTCTGTTTCAGAAACTCTCAGAGGCCATGGAATGGTCCACTTCCTAAGCTTATGAGTGAGCTTCCCTGCAACATGCAAGGTTTCACCATTGAGACCCGGTGGCTCTCAACCCGTGGGCCTCCACCCGTTTGAGGGGTCAAATGACCCATTCTCAGGGGGCCACCCCAGACCGTCAGAAAACACAGATATCTACATGATGATTCATAACTGCAGAAAAATTACAAAGTAGCAATGAAAGTAATTTTATGGTTGGCGGTCACCACAACAGGAGGAACGTACCAAAGGGTTAGGAAGGTTGAGAATCAGGGGTTTAGAACACTCTGTCGTTACACTTTGCAGTAAATATCCTGTAAGGTGGGGGGATGGGAGTAAGGGTGTCTTTACAACACTACCCCTGACCAGCAGAGTGTAGATCCTCCAGATGTAACAAGGCAACCACGCCGCATCGGTAGTCACTCAGTGTTGCTTCAGACTTTGAGTGCCTGACCTGGTATAGTTTCTTTTCAGCATAGTTAAACACAGCACAATTTGGAAAAAGAAAAGTGTCCTGGTGATAATTAACTCAATCCTGTGGCACAACCAAAGGCATGGGCATAGATTCTCTTTGTAAAGTACAAGTGACCTCTTTCCTAAAACTAAATTCTATACCTTATCTAAGAAAATAAGTTCAACACAAGGGTCTAGGGGAGGATGGTGCTGTAGATTAAGACAAAAAAAGCTCAAGATCAGAGTCTGGGAGAGGATCCAGTGTGGCCTGGCCACAGAGTGCAAAGGTCACCAAGTTGTTAACCACTCCCAGCCTTCTGGACCAAAAACAGGTTAAACATCTTTCTGTTTGCAGAGATAACCCCAGGTGTTATTCCTGCATCCCCAGTGCTCATTTGAGAGCGCAATGACCTACATATCTCCTAAGATCACGCATCTTAGGGAGATTCTCTCTTGTGATACCTGTTGTTTTTACCTCTCCTTTAACATCTATACCTTAATTATTTCCTTTCCAAGGTGGACGATTTTAAACTCAGAAAGTGCTGCACAACACACCGCTGTAAGACATCCCATCAAACACTACAAAGTAGGCGGTCTTCTCATCAGCCCATGAGCCAGTCTCTAGAACATGCAGTCCAATTAGGCACAAATCAATTCTTAACAAAGAATTAACAAACCAAATAACTTTTGGTATTTATCTGACCACAATGGAAAAACAAAACAAAAACAGGAATCAACAACAAAAGAAAACACATAACACACACAGTTTTGTTTAATTTGGTCTGATTGGAATTATTTGCATCAGTGGAGAGGCTCATCTAAAACAAAATACCTAACACAAATGAGAGAAAAAAAATCAAGGCTGCAAATCAAGTTCCTTCCTCCAAGAAGCTGACTTTCCATTTCACCTTCAGACCAAAAGGCGACCTTAGTGGAATTCCCATTGTACTCTTCGTTTACTTGACAAAGTGTTGTCTGTAGTCTTTCTTGAAAACAGCTCTGACTCCATTTAAGCCAGCATAGTTCTCGTCAAACGTTGTACAAGGTCAACATATAACTGTAGCTTGCCATCTTTCTCACATACTGTATTAGGTCTTCTTGTGTCAGAGAGAGCTCGTTTTAGTTTGCCTACTTTGTTCCTCACACTTAATGCTCAGACCTTTCCAGACCGCTAACATTTGCATAAGTGAGACCAATGCTACAATAGGCCACAAAGTGGGGTGACTAAGCTCACTTTAAAAACGGAGTTGGGAAAGAGGAAGCAAGAGGAGAGCCAACATTACCACAAACCATGGAAAGCAGTAAACCAAGTGAGCCATGGCTGAGGAGGAAGGAGGAGCAGGTTCAAAACACCCCTGGGATTGCAGAAAACATCTACAGAGTAGCAGCAGCGCAAATGTAGACGTGATGAGCGCTGTCTGAGGTGCTGACGCTCTAATGATGTGCTCTCGGGGACCCAGGTTGGGCAACCTCCCTTTCCCGGAGGGGCAGGTTGAAGAAACTGGCTGCCATCATATAAGGAGCTCGCCACCAATCCAGCAGGTACTTCATAGACTGCCTAGTTGGCTTTTAAATGTCATTGGAATCAGGATGCTACTAAAAGTCCTGAACTGCTCTCTGAAGAAAATGACATCTAATTATTATTCAGAGGTCCTGTGCTGTAGAGGGAGCTCTCAGTGCGGCTGGAACTTGTCAGTGTTCTTTTGTAACCATACCCAGTAACCATATTCTTACTTGGCCACATACCCGAGAAGGAACACAAACAGCCAGAGGGTGCAGAGAGCTCCGTCATCTGTCATCCCCTGGTTGCCACTCAGTCTTCTTCAGGAATGTGAGAAGATCCGATTCTCCCTGTGTGTCTGTTTGCAGTGGGACTGTGGTCAGAATGTGTTGGGTCACGTGCCTCTTAAAGAATCTAAGTCCCACTTAATTGGGTACTACCAAGCTTGCCTAGCATGTGCTGAACAAGGGCTTACAAAACCAACTTCAAATATTTAAGCTGCTGAGACTATGCTACTTATACTCTGATATCTACCCCACATTTTCATGTATCTATTGCTTCTTAATTACATTAGGATAATGGATGTGAAGTAAGGACCCATTTGGCATCAAAGAATGCTTAACGAGCTCCTGCTTCTGTCCATTAAAGAGCCTGAAGCACAAGGCTGGGGAACAAGAGTTGTTCCTACTCCACGAGCATCTCTGTAGATAAACGAACCTACACAGCATAAGTCTAACTGGAGTTCTTAGAAGCTGAATCTTCAACCAGGTGGTGGTGGCGCACGCCTTTAATCCCAGCACTCAGGGAGGCAGAGGCAGGTGGATCTCTGTGAGTTTGAGGTCAGCCTGGTCTACAAGAGCTAGTTCCAGGACAGTCAGAGATACACAGAGAAATCCTGTCTCGAAAAACCAAAATAAATAAATAAGCAAATAAATGTAAAACTTCATCTTCACTATAAGAAGAAATTGGGACAAGGAATAAGCAGGGAACCTGCAGGGCCCTCTGAAGTGCTGTCTGAAGCAGTGCCCTTATCTGCCTGAAACTGCCCAAGTGCGATTCAGCTCCTGTAGGGCAATGCGGCTTGGCTGGATGACGCTCTGCAGGCAGGACCTCTCTCCTACAGGTACAGGGTGACAGATTCAGGTTTCTCTTCTTTGTTCCTCCTGAAGGTGCCTTGAAAATCTGCACAAGTCAAGCAGCGATTCTCCTTTGTTCTGTTTTGCTTTATATTAGTGCTGATTTTTAAATAAAAGGTATATAATATAAGATGCAAATATCTATTTCTATGTTCTCAAATATGAGAATGTTTCTGGGGCATTCTAAAAGGTAAAGAATTATCAAAACTAAAAAGATAATGGACCGGGCGGTGGTGGTGTATGCCTTTAATCCTAGCACTCAGGAGGCAGAGGCAGGTGGAACTTCGTGTTCAAAAAACAATGTTTTTTTTTCTGTGGGAATTATATTCTTCTTTCTCTTAGGGTCAATTTGTTTGTGTTATGTGCCCCTGGTCACAATGCTTCTCACATCACCTGGCATTGGACTGCTATACACATAAGGAGATAGAGACCTCCCGACTGATTGCGATGACCGTTTAAATCTATGCCTGACCCTGCTGCAGTTTCAGGAGCTGCCAGCAACTCTCTAGCCGGTACTGTTTTAATTTAGGTGACTACTCTCAATAGATCAACACGCAACTCGGACAGTGACAAGACACTGTTTGGTTTGGATGTAGCTCCCCGTTTCTTGAACCTTGTCCTTTGCTGCTTCCCCGTTCTTGTGTCCAGCATTCTGTTGCTAGACTTGTTACCCCTATACATAACAACATGCTCTTTGAAGATACTAAAAATGTAAATAAATACAAGGGGAGCCATGTTGGGGGTTAAGGTTATGTGAGGTTATAGTGAATTTGTTACACAGGGACACCCGATCTTGATATTTCTCAAGAAGGAAATTTGGAACTGCAAATGAACTGGGGAAGGAACCCAGGGGTACCTGTGGCCCTCCTCAGTCACCAGAGAATTAGTTGGGTTAAACAATGTTCCCATCCCTCGGGTGTTTTTCTGAAGAAAACTAGCATTAGTAGGCTTTATATAACCTTGACCACGCTGGCCTGTAAATCAGACTTCCTTGCTGAACTGTAAATGGGTAACACCGCTGTCAAAGAAGCTGGAGCAATAAAAATGAGCCTGGGGAGGCCATTTGCACCCATGTGCTGGGCTGCCTTGACTCTCTGGGTTCCTGGTTCAATTCTTCACCATCTATCAAGAGAGGTGGCTTAGCTGACTTCTCACAAGGGACACTGAGCCCAGATCTATCAGGACACAAAGAGCCAACCCAGGGACAAGGATCTTGAAGGCAGATATGGTTGGTGAGGGCTCTTTGGAAGAGAAGCTACGCGGAAGTAAGATGAGAGAAGAGAAGAGATGATGCTCCCGGGGAACTGTTGTGAGCAGATATGGGGAGCCCTGGCTCGAGGCCCTTCTAGAAGTCCAGGGTCTCTAATCCTCTTCTTGCCTGGCGACTTACAGCTGAGGTGTCTGTTTCATGGCATCGCAGGCATCAAAGTATGCTATGGACACTATACTAAGAACTGAAAAGCGTGTTCTGAATATAGTTGGCTGGAATTTGTGTCTGTATGACTGGCCAACCTTTTTACCTGATTCCCTTCTATCCTCTCTTTCTCCTCTACCCCCTCTTCCCACATGGCCACTTTGGACTCTCCCTTTTACGTACAATAAATTTTCTCCTTCACCGTATCTAAGAGCAGTCCCCCTTTTTTTCTTTTTGTTTCTTTTTTCAATATTTATATGTTTGAGACTGCAGTGTAAACTCTGTAAGATGCAAGTACCACCACTGGTGCAGGACAATTCTGTATTCTGTCAATTATGTTTTAAATAAATGCTGATTGGCCAGTAGCCAGGCAGGAAGTATAGGTGGGACAACTAGACAGAAAGTAGAGGCAGGCCAATGAGAACAGGAGTATTCTAGGAAGAAGGAAGCTCTTTCCCTAGCCCTGTCCAGACACGGAAGAAGCAGGATGTGATGTGCCCTGCTGAAAAAGGTACTGAATCATGTGGCTAACATAGACTATAATAATGGGATAATATACGTTATAAGAACTAATATTAAGCCTGAGCTAATGGGCCAATCAGTTTATAACTTATGGAGATCTCTGTGTGATTTTTTTGGGGACTTACTGGCTGTGGGCACTGGGCAGGACAGAAACCCCAACAAGCAGACCCTCATGTTGCACACCACAAATTGTAAGCATCCTCAGAACTTTCTAATTCCCTTAGATCCTATGAAAAATAAAATCAGCCACCAGAGGAATGCCTTTAAGTGAATCTTTCAAAAGTCTTAAATGTTTACCCACTAATGGGTAGCATTTGTCTGCTACTCTTTCTTTCTTTCTTTTCCTTCCTTCTTTCTTTCTTTCTTTCTTTCTTTCTTTCTTTCTTTCTTTCTTTCGTTTGTTTGAGAAGGCAAATGGTTTAGGTTCCTAACAAATGAACTGGAAGACAGTATAAATCAAGAGACTGGGTTTTTCAGAAGGATTGGTTTAAAATACATATTCAATAAACTTCTGTGTGTCAGCCTCTCATTGTCCCAAATTTTGGTGCTATGGGTGACTTCTAAGGGAGTCTGCCATTACTCACTGTAGGATGGATAGCCTTTTGCAGGAATCAGAGATGATGCCGAGAGAGATTGCAGGAAAAGTTGAGCAACTGCAGGTTCCGCTGCCTCTGCAGAGCATCACGAGAAGGCAGATTGTAACGGCATGTATATTCTTCCTGTCTTAGTTGGGGTTTCTATTGCTGTGAAGAGATCATGTGACTGCAACAACCCTTATAAAGGAAAATATTTAATGGGGTGGCATACAGTTTCAGAGGTTCAGTCCATTATCATCATGGTGGGACATGGTAGCACGTAGGCAGACATGGTGCTGGAGCTGAGAGTTCTGCATCTTGATTGGCAGGCATTAGGAAGTGAACTGGATTCCTGGGTGTGGCTTGATCCTATAACGAGACCTCAAAGTCAGTCTCTACAGTTACACATTTCCTCCAACAAGGCCATACCTACTCAACAAAACCACACTTCCTAATAGTGCCACTCCCTATGAGCTTATGGGGGCCAATTACATTCAAACCACCCCACCTCCGTTAACCTTCCAAATGTCATAGCAGCATGGCTACTGCTTTCATGCCATCCTCATGTCTAGGTGAGAAAGTCTCCCAGGCTTGCCCTATATACAAGACATATACAAGGAAGAGAATCATGGGGAAAGTAGTTCAGCCTAGACAGCCTGGCCCATTGCGGTCATCACAGTCTAGTCACAGGAGACAGAAACTGTATACCCATTTCTAAAGATGAGAACACTGAGAGCCAGAGTCATAGGGCTGCCAAAGCAGGACTGGGCAGGTTTGTGATGACAGTTCATAGTTCTTTGGCCATCTACATGGGTTCCAAGATTAAAATCTCCGTTTTAGCAGCCTGATCCCCTCTGCAAGAAATTTCTTCCTAAGGATGACTTGGACTAACCACTGTGCATAAGGCTGTGATCGGATTCTTGGAAGCCAGGGCTTGAGAGACAGCCCATGTGGTAAAATACTTGCTTCATGCATGAGGACCTAGGCTTTATCCCCAGAACCCTTGCTAAGAAAAAAAAAAACTGGAGCAGTGTGCACTAACAATGCCAGTGCTGGACAGAGGCAGAGGAAGGCAGGAAGGTGTCTGTGGCTTGCTGGTGCAGTCAGTCTAGCCTGTTATCCTGGGAGCCCCAGGTAATGACTGATCCTGTTTCATCAAACAATGTGGATGGCACCTAAAGAGGAGCTGCCTCTGGGCTTCACACTTGTTCAGTCACCCCCACTCCATACACACACACACACACACACACACACACAATTCCTGTGCACCTAGTGATATGAAAATGTGTGAGCCACTGATGAGAAAAGTGTTGGGAGCAGTGAGACCCCAGATCCTGAATGTCTTGTAATCCCCTGATCTGAGTGCCTACAGCTGCTCTGAGCACAAGACCTTCAGGAGTTCTGATGTCAGGAGAGTGGTTTCTGGTGGGTTTGGCTGGAGCATGGCTATCTCTATATAATCTGCCCCTGAACACAATAAAGGGGGCATTCTTGGGGAATTCAAGGATGACCCATGTCGCTGTCCTTCTGTCTGTGTGCGTCTGTGTATTTTAACCTCCAGCCCCCTTGCCCGAAGCTCACGAACTGGGTGCCAGCGCACAGAGCGCAGACACGGGGGCGCTGTGCGTGGCAAAAAGAAAAATGCAAAATTACCAAGTATAAGCAGAGGCATCAGGAAAAAGCAAATAACAAAGGGCTCAGGGCCCAGCCTAGGTGTGGCCAAGTGATAAAGGGGGAAAATCTCTAGCATTGTGTATAGCCACCGAAAATGCTTTGAACCTGCTGCACACAGTATGTGCTGCTACCTGGAAGTCGGTTTCTTTGGAAACAGGCTAACAATGCAACCTGCCTTTTTCCTAAAGGCAGAAATGGAAAACTACAGCTCACGCCCAAGCAACCAGGGTCTCTTTGAATCCTGTCTTATAGAAGCCTGACAGAGCTGATACAAACATCCTCGTGCATGGGACCTGCTGACAGAACACCCAGGACTCCCGGCTGCCCCTGGCAGACTGTCTGCTTCTTCCCAGCTGAAGGCAGGCACAATCCCACCTCTGAGGCAGAGTTGGTAGGGTGTGCTGCACATCCAGGTGCTAGGAGACTTCTCAGGAAGACCTTTGATTCGAAAGGTAGGAGAGTCATTGCTTCTGCCTTGAACTCACCAATCCTCTTACACAGACATGCATTTGTCAAGGGAGGAAAAGAGGTGTGACCCCAAAGCCTGGAATAGCCACGGCTGCATCTTAAGGTTTTGTGTTGACTTCTCCCTTTGCTCCTCAGTTCAGCTTTCTACCATTACTTTTCTAGCTAATTTTTTGTGTTGTTTTTTGTTTTGTTTTTAATAAAAATGCCCAAACAGTTAAGATTTGTTGGTCCAGAAGGGTAAAGGAGCCAAAAAAATAAAGAGAGAATGATGGGGGGAGAATCTTCTGTTTTGTGTTAATTTCATTGGTTAAGTAATAAAGAAACTGCTTGGCCTCATAGGTTAAAACATAGGTGGGAGGAGTAAAAAGAACAGAATGCTGGGAGAAAGAAGCTGAATCAGAGAGTCGCCATGATTCTTCCACTCCAGACAGACGCAGGTTAAGATCTTTCCTAGTAAGTGCACCTCGTGGTGCTACATAGATTATTAGAAATGGGTTAAGAGGCTGAAACTAATGGGCCAGGCAGTGTTTAAATGAATACAGTTTGTGTGTTGCTATTTCGGGCATAAGCTAGCAGGCGGCTGGGGTGCTGGGGACGCAGCCCCACCGCTCATACTACAACAAGAGAAAAAAGAAAAATACAACAATCCCAATGACTCAAGGAAAAAGAGAATTTTGCAAGAACAGGTAGCCTTGCTTCCTAGGAATGTCTCAATTTTCCAACTTGCCTCCAGTTGTGTAGGGCTTACTTATTGCTAAAGAACATTTCATGGCTTCCTGTAAATATCTGGGTGAAACATATTCTACACAGGCCTATTTCTAAGAATATTAATGTAGTCTGTATGTGTGGCTTCCTAGGGAATAGTGTGTGTCCTTACCCTCAGCCTCCTAAGCTGTATAGGCCTTATCCCCCGCTCTTATAAAGTGGTGGGCACTCAACTACTCTCATAAACATTAGAATATGATGGTCTGCTCACCTGAGCAGGGAGCAGTATAAATATCTGAAGGAAATTTTCAGCCTGACCAAGGTTTGCTTGAGAACAGATTGTGAGACATTTATACAAACAGGAACTGACAGTTTCAGCAGGGGGTAAACTGAAGGCCTTTTGACTCCATAATAAATATGAAGCCCATTTTAGAGTTGTAGCAATGAAGACAGAAATCACTCCCACAGAAATAGGTAATAGCTATAACTGGAATTCTACACCCCCCTGCTGGATCTTCTGGTCTATACGATTATTTTAAGCAGTGGGGAAGAAAACCTGAAACCTTATGTAGATGTGAAATGCTGGGAATTAAGATTTGAAATCGCTTGCTCTCCCATGCAGTTGGGTGTTTTGTTTGCTTTTGTTATTTTGTTTTGCTTTTTACTCTTTTGGGGCCCGCAGTCTAGCTCCCAAATAAATTAAAAAAAAAAACTTATTATTTCTTATGCACACCCAGCCTTAGCTTCACTTGTTTCAAGCCAGCTGTTCTAACTTAAATTATCCCTTTTCTCTTTAGCTACATCTCACCTCTCAGCTTTTTACCTTTCTATATATCTTCATTTCCTTCTTACATCATTGCTGGCTGACTAGGTGACTGGCCCATGGTGTCCTACTCTCCTTTTCTCTAGACTTTTTCTATTTATTCTCTCTGTACTCCAGACCCACCTATCCTTCCTTTCTCCTGCCCAGCTATTCGCCGTTCAGCTTTTTTTAGATTGATCAGGTGTTTTAGGCAGGCAAAGTAACACAGCTTCACAGAGTTGAACAAACACAACGTAAAAGAATGCTATGCATCTTTGCATCATTGAATATTCCACAGCACAAACACAGCACATCTTAAACTAGCATTCCACACACTCCCTCTCGGGCAGATGGGTTATTGTGAGATGTAGCATTTGGAAGGCAGTGGGACTAAATATGCAATTTCTCAAGGCTTTTTGATTTGAGATTATATAATGCCATTTTATTTAGAAGTGAATACTTCAACCTAAGGATGTGTGTGTATACACATATTTTTATACATGCATATAAGAAGCTATGCATATGATATAAATATGTACCATTTATATGAGACATGTATATATAGGATAGATTTTAGATTCTATCAGGCAAGTTTATTGTAAATATTTTCTACAAGGATATTGCTTGTCTTTTCATTTTTTAAGTGGCATCTTTGGAAGAGCAGAAATCTCTCATTGTGATGATATGCTATTTCTCATTTCTTTATGAGTGTAATTTTCAATTTTATACTAGCAACAGGACTCATTGCATTGCGCAAGCTGGACTTAAATGTCTGGGCTCATTCAATCGACCTGCCTCATTTCCCAAGTTTCTGGGCTACAGACATGGGTCCAGCACTGTGCCTGGCCTCATTTAGATCTCCTTAAAGATGTGATTGTAGGAATAAAAAGTAGAGATGAGCACTATCCTATTTATTATGAAGTATCACAGCTGAAAACTCAGTAAAAACATATGTATAGAAAAGATAGTCCACTGTACACAACAGAGGAGCCTTCAGACTGAAATTCCAAACCCAGAGCAAGTTCCCGCTTTATGCTAGACTCAATAAAGCATGGACCACTGTGCAAAGAAAACAATGGGAAGTAAAAGAACATGAACTGATAGAGACGGATGAGGGGAACCCCAAGGTCCATGCTGGCCTCTCTGCACCATGCCCTACTGAACATGGGAATGGCCTTTTACAGAATGAGAATTCCACAACTTACATGTAAATAGAAGTAGGAGTCAGAGAATCTCTTTGTGCCCAACGCTTACACAGAAAGGTGATGACGATGAGTTCACGGAAAACTTCAGAGTTCCTAGCTGGCTTAGATAAAGGAATTGTAGTCTCCATGAGCTTTGTGGGGAACAGTAATTCTGACTGTGTTTATTTGCCTTGGGGGACTATGAAGGGTAAGAGAGAGGAGACTAGAGGGAGACACTGACTTTGAGACCTTAACTTCACTTTCCTATCTTTGTCTTTTGGTGCCTTAACCTAGGTCGACCAGTTGTCTCTGGAGAATTTCTGAGTTACAGCATGCCCTGACATTCTGAAATATTTACAGTTATTCCATATCTTCTACAAGACTTTAGAGCTTTATCTTTTTTAAAAATCTGTAATCAGTCTTAAGCCACTTGTTTGTGTGCTTCCAAGTATTTTAACATTGTACCTCTTTTTGACATTAGAGCAATTGACATGCATGCATGGATCTATAACACTCTATTGTATGTGTGCCTACTATTGTGCCCACACTACTCCTTCTAATCTACAAGGACAATCAAGCACACATGTTAATCACTGACTATAATTTGGGCTTACTGTCCTTATTTTTCACTTATCACAGATTTGCTCTTTTTTTCTGCTGCATTCCCAAGCATAAACATAGCAGGGCTCTCTGCTCACAGGGTAGCTTGAATGTAATTGGTTGTCTTAAGTTCATAGGGAGTGGCACTATTCTGAGGCATGGCTTTTTGGAGTAGGTATAGCCTTACTGGAGGAAGTGTATCACTGCCAGGCTTTGAGGTCTCCTTTACTCAAGTTTCCCTCAGTGTGGCACTCAGTTTACTTCATGTTGCCTGTAGATCAAGATGTAGCACCTCCTTTTCCAGCCCCACATCTGCCTTCATGCTACCGTTATCCCCGCCATGATGATAATGGACCGAACCTCTGAAACTGCCAGCTGCCACCTCATTTAAATGGTTTCCTTTATAAAAGTTGCTGTTGTCGTGGTGTCTCTTCCCAGCAATAGACACTCCTACTAAGACACTGGGGACGACCTCAAAGCTTTCTAGAATTTAAGCAGTCTAGACTTCTTTATAACCTTGGCTCTCTGTTGCACTTTAAAGCAATGACTACCACATCTGGGATATCAGACCTTATCTGGACTTTTTTCTCTGTTACTAGCAGGGAATATTTTCTGGGACTCAGAGACAAGCAAGATTTGCTCATTGAAGCGTCATATGGGATCAAAAGCTTAAATGTGTATTTCCTTGTCTTCTGTGTTTAGGAAACCCATATTGCAATAGATCCCATATCTGCAATAGATCAGAACACAGCAGGCATCAAAATAGTGGGTATAGTAGTGTATTATCCAGGGAAAAGGTTGAGGAGCTACAAGAAAGAGACTCACACAAAGGACCAGGACCCATGTGATTTAAATAACTGGATCATTGCTAGTTATTTTCCTAATACTGTCTGAGCTTTCCTTCAGTAAAACTCGAGGCAGTAAAACCTACAGGCAGTTTCCAATGTTTATTGCTGGAAGCACAACACAGAATGAAGAGGAATCCACATGATCAATTGGAAAGTATTTCTATCTGACTTGTTTGAGACATCAAACAAGACCAAAACCAACCCCTGCTTCATTTTTTTCTTTGTCCTTTGTTTTCCCAAAGAGCTGAAATGAAGGCACAGCTGAAATCTCATTTCAACAAAACATACAAGGCACAAGCTCAGATACCATATAAAGAAGAGAGAAAGCCATGTGAAGACAAGAAGTTAAATCACAAATGGCATGATCTTTTGTGTGAGTCTATTTCTTGTAGTCCCTCAACCGTGTCCCTGGCTAATACACTACTATAGCCAGTAGTTTGACACTTGCTCTATTCTGATCTGTTGCCTTATATGGGGACAAGAGGAAAACAGACAACCCTGAAACTCTTTACAGATCATTATATTAACTTCCCAAAAGCTACCTAATTAGACATCTTGTTCAAAACACCTGAGAAGCAACATCATTTGTTTTGAAAAATGTAAATGGCACCGGACTGAGCTCCCAAGGTCCCAATGAGGAGCAGAAGGAGGGAGAACATGAGCAAGGAAGTTAGGACCGTGAAGGGTGCACCCACCCACTGAGACAGTGGAACTGATCTATTGGGAGCTCACCAAGGCCAGCTGGAATGGGACTGAAAAAGCATGGGGTAAAACCAGACTCTTGGAAAATGGTGGACAATGAGGGCTGATGAGAAGCCAAGGACAATGGCACTGGGTTTTGATCCTACTGCATGTACTGGCTTTGTGGGAGCCTAGTCTATTTGGATGCTCACCTTCCTAGACCTGGATGGAGTGGGGAGGACCTTGGACTTCCCACAGGGCAGGGAACCATGACTGCTCTTCAGACTGGAGAGAGAGGGGGAGAAGGGAAATGGGAGGCTGGGAGGAGGCGGAAATTTTTTTCAATAAATAAATAAATAATAAAAAAAATAAAAATGTAAATGATAAGAACACAGAAAAATCACAACAACACAAGCAAGTGAAGACAAAAAAGAATTATAGAGATCCAAAGTGGTTGGAGATGGAAAGGGGAGTTTGAAGAGAGAGAGAGAGAGAGGGAGGGAAGAAGGGAGGGAAAGAAAGAGAGAGAGAGGTAATAGAATATTAATTGATCCACCATTGTGATGTGTGGTAGGATTTGGAGGGGGTATTAAAGTTGATTGTAATGTCAATTCCCCACAAATTGCAATGACCTGTATAGAGAGCTTTGCCTGAAGAAACGTCCAGATTGTTAAATAGATCTGGGAAGGTCCATCCCAGTTGTGGACATGGTCTAAGGAAGACCAGCTGTCTTCTGCTTCCCTGGCCTGTCTTCTTGCCCATACTTACTGTCCTGTTACTGGTTTCAGATGCAATGTTTCTAAGCTTTCTTTGTGGACCAGTGGCTCTGCAGAAACATACCAGGTCTCTGACACCAGCTTAGGACTGCCGAGGCACCTGTACCTTGAGAACCAAGCAACTAATGGTTGCCTCCTCACCCCTGAGTGTGAGACAGCAACTGTGGAACTAGTCCAACTGCTAAGATCCCCAGACTCAGGGACTGAGTAACTACCGGGTTCTCTGTTCTCACATGTGATTGTGCTGTGTGCAGTATTTTAAAGCTAGCCTAACAAATCCACACGTGCATGCTCTCTCTCTCTCTCTCTCTCTCTCTCTCTCTCTCACACACACACACACACACACACACACACACACACACACACATCCTTCTATTGGTTTTGTTCCTCTAGAGAACCCCCTAAAATTTTCATTTGTCAAGGCTAATCCTGGAACATCTGGATTAACTCTGTGAGAAATCCTCTGTAGATATGGCTCAGAATTCACCAGTCAGTCAACTACAAGTCAAAACTGTTTGGGGGTGAAAACGGAACAGTAACAATATAAGAAAAGCGACGTAAATAGAAGTACAGTATTAAACTATTCGTACAACATTTAAATTGTTTAGATATTATATATAATCTAGGGATGATTTAAAGAACACAAGACTATATGTATATGCTATATGCATAAATTATATATAAGTGTTATGCCACCTTATATATGGAATTTGAACATCCACAGACCTTGGCCTGTGTAGGGGCAGGGAGCCTGTAACCATCTCCTTAAGAAAGCGGAAGGAGTATTATGCACGGTTTCCTACTTCATAGTCAAGATTCATGATGTCTTCAGCCAGGACTTTGTGACTGGGATTACTACTGTGACTGTTACAGTGTGTTCCAAAAGGAGATTTCTGGGCTAGCCAAGTTCACAGATATTCATCTCCTGGGAGTAAAAGTCGGGAGTTCCTAAGAGCGAGAATGTGATGTACCATTACTGGTTTGTGTGTGACCAAGACTATATGAAAAAGGATGAGGCCAGTTTTCCAAATCTAAGAGGGACCTCACAGAGAGCTGGTAAGGAAATGGGGCCTCACACTTACAACCCCTAGGAGCAGATGGCCAATAATTTGAGTGAGCTAGGAGTTAAATCCCAATTGAGAGTTTCCAGACAGAGCCTGGAGCATCTTTCTCACTCTTGTGGGAAGCCTAAGCAGAGAGCTCAAGTAACCCATCCAAAGTCTGCAACCTATACAACCAAGAGATTAAAACGTGCCTTGCTTTAAGCTGCTAGGCTTGTGATTACTTGTACACATGGATAGGAAACTAATTTAGCTCCCTAAGCTGAAGAGTTTGGCCCAATGAGAAAAAGCTGGGGGACAGTTGTGAAGATGAGAAGAGAGTGAGGTACCATCACATCATGGGGCTGTTGTCATCAGGCAGGTAGTGTGGACATTCACTTTCCAGCGTGGCTCCAGAGACTGTGGTATGGTTTACTGCAGTTTCCGCTTCTCTCCCAACCCCCTCCCCGCCCAGCAGCATGATCCAAGATCCCTAGTGAATGCCTGAAACCACAGACCACATCTCCGTATACTGTGTTCTGTCAACACGTACAAGCCTATGAGAAAGTCGATTTATGGAACTAGGCCCAGTGGGAGAATCACAGCAAACACAACAATAGCCTGCATTAAACATTATGTGAGTGTGGTCCCCTCACTGTGTCTCCCAGTATTTCTTCCTGAGCTCTTTGCCCCCTTCTCTGTCAGATGATCCAATGCCTTTATGCTAAACTGAATATGGCGCGATACTTAGGCTCTGTTGACAGCTCCAAGGTCAAGTAACAAGAGCTGCCAAAATCCATGCAGCATCGAAAAGCCTTCCCCACCTCAACACCCTCAAATCTTTTCAGATGACAGATATACGCAGTGAATTTTGTTTTGGAAAGAGTTTTACAGCTCGAAATGCAATCACCTCGCCATCATTTTTGATAGGAAATGTTGGTTGAAAATCATCCGAGAGGGGTAACGTTTCTTGCTCCTATCTTTTAATGACTTTGGCTTGTCTACAAACTGTCGTGATATTGACACACATTAGCAGAAGAAAAGCTGTGTGCATACACACGCGAGGACCACAAAACTCGTGAAAAAAAAGCAGTGGCTAGAGTGAGGTCTGTTTATCATCCCAAGCTTCAGGGAAGAATAGGGACATGAGGGTTTGTGGAAGAGGACCAGGGTGGAAGCAGATTATGCCGGGGTGAGGGCAGGAGATTGTGGTGCTGACCGAAGTCTTCCAGCTGAGTCTCTCTTGCTGCTAAAACCCCTCTGCCACAGAAAAGCCCTTCACAAAGGCATTATTTTAAACAGGTGGTTTACTTTATTTTAAACAGTTGGCGGCGGGGGCCAGGGAAAAGAGTTTTTTCATACTTTGGCTGAATCTTAGCTCAAGGTATTACATACACTAAGTTGGCGAGTTTAGGGGTGGCATCTTCTCGGCCCCACCACTACCGTCTTGGGTAAGCCATCCTTAGCTAGGAAAAGAGAGCCTTCTGAAGCATGATCAGTGGTTGGCCTGTCTCTGCACCAGACAGTGGCTGCCACCCAGAGGGAATTTGGGTTTTCCCAACAAAAATAGGAAAACTGCCGTTTCACTCTGAAGTTGCTTCAAGATATTATAAAGTACAAAGGGCCATGATTGCATCATTGTTCTATGGAATGGCATGCAACTTCCAAGCTAGGCGGTATTCATGAGAGGACTCTCAGTAATGCAATATCAAATGAAACGGCAAGCCGAACTCCCAGGGTTAGGGGTGGGAAGCCTCTCTCAATTGTTTCTCGGGGGGGGGGAACCCCAGAGACCCCCAAATGGCAATGGCTATTTCCATTGCTCTTGGTTGCCCACTAGAAATACATATAGCAAAACCCTATTGCTGAATACACCACACGTCTTGGTGACAGGAGTTTGTTCTTTCCGTGTTTTCAGACGAGGAAACGATTTTTTAAAATTATTTATTTATTATGTAGACAATATTCTTCCTGCGTGTATGCCTGAAGGCCAGAAGAGGGCACCAGACCTCATTACAGATGGTTGTGAGCCACCATGTGGTTGCTGGGAATTGAACTCAGGACCTTTGGAAGAGCAGGCAATGCTCTTAACCACTGAGCCATCTCTCCAGCCCCCGAGGAAACGATTTTCAATTGTATCTGTTTTGGTTTTGCTTCCTGAGATAAGGTCTGGCTACATAGCCCTCATCCAGAGATGCACAGGAGATTTACCTCTCTCTGTCAGGTAGACAGTCAGTAGTAAGCATCGCACCAGACGCTAGGACTAGGACTGTCAGCCCCCAGCTTTTGTCACCTCTGTACTTTCCCGGACAACATGACGGGAGGAGATAGCAGGCCATGCGGTACAGCTTGCCGTGGCAATCAACTAAATAATTCTTTTGATTTCAAAAAATGATTTCGTAGCTCCACCCTTCTCTTATTCCCGTCCTCACTCTTGTAAGCCACCTTTCTTCCCCTATACATTCGGCTTCTACGTCCATGTCACATACACATACACGAGTTTAGATACTTATAGAAAATGAATATATATTTATATATAATAAAATTAATTAATCATATATAAAAAGCAGCATTCGTCTACGAGTGACATAATTTACTTAATATAGTTATGCCCAATCGCATTCACTTTCTTCCAAATGGCAGGATGCTGTTTTTTATGCCTGAAACAGAATCCATCTTGCATGATTTTTTTTTTCCTCTATTCCTCTGTTGCTGGACCTGTGTTAGCTCCATAATAGAGCCGTTATGAAGAATTCTGCAATCAACTTGATGTGCAAAGGTCCCCGTGATGTGTTTGAGATCCTGGTGAAGACCCACAGCGGGGCAGCTGAGTCATATGGCAATTTCACCCTCCTCAGGAACCTTCTCCATGAGTTCCGTACCGGCTGCACTCATTTCTCTTCCTTCCCCTTAGCCTTAAATGCCAGTTGCCGCTTGCCCACATTGTCAGCAGCGTTTCTTGTTTTTTTCCTTGATGACCGCTATTCTGACTGAGATGTGATAGAAATTCCAAACGGTTCTAATCTGCATTTCTGTGGCAGCTAGTCAAGGTGGATCAGTTTTGTGTGTTTATTGGTCAAATATGTCTCTTCTATTGCGAACTCTCTGCTCATTTCATTAGACCATTTATTTACTGGCTTGTTGGAATTTCTGTTTCGACTGTTTTAGTTCTTGCTGTATTCTACATGCTAATCCTTTCTGTCGGATACAGAACCCTTAAAGTAGGCTGTCTCTTCACCCAAGGAACTGTTTTCTTCCCTGTATAGAATCTTTTAATTTCACATGATCCGAGTCACCGGTTGTCGGCGTTATCCTTTGAGTGCTAGGGTCCTATTCAGAAAAGGCTTTGCTTATACCTGTATCTTGAAATGTCTTTTCTCTAATGGATTCAGAGTCTCACATTCGGGTCTTTTGAGCATTTGTTCTTGATTTTTTGTGCAGGATTAGAGATAGGGACCTAGTTCTGTTTGTCTACACATGAGATCCAGTTTCCAGCACTGAGCTGAAGAGATGTTTCTCTGCAATGTGTATACCTTTAGCCTCTCGGCAAAATCAGGTAGCTACAGTCGCATGACTTTATAATACCTGGGACTTTTAGTCTATTCCGATGACCTATGTGTCTGCTTTGAGCCTTACCGTGATTTTTTTGAATTATTATTACAATGGCTCTTGAAATCAGATGTGGTATTACCTTCAGTATTATTGGTTTTTGCTCAGAATTGCTTTGGCTGTCTGGGGCCTGTTGTGCTTCCAGATGAATTTTAAGGCTGTATTCCTTTTCTGTGAAGAAGAGCATTCTAATTTTAATTGGAGATTGCATGAAGTCTGTAGCTAACTTTTGTCATGCATCTATTTTTACATTATACATTTTTCTAGCCCGTGAGCATGAGAGGTCTTTCCATCCTCTAGGGTCTTCCTTACCTTCTTTCACTACTGTTTCAATGTTTTCAATTTAAGTTTCTTTTACCTTTTTAGTTTAGTTTATTCCTGGATATTTTTTAGACAGCTATGAATGAAATTATTTCTCTGATTTCTTTCACATATTTATAATTAATATATAGAAAGCTACTGATTTTTTAATTTATTTATTATATATACAATATTCTGTGTGTATGCCTGCAGGCCAGAAGAGGGCACCAGACCCCATTACAGATGGTTGTGAGCCACCATGTGGTTGCCGGGAATTGAACTCAGGACCTTTGGAAAAACAGGCAATGCTCTTAACCACTGAGCCCTCTCTCCAGCCCCAAAGCTACTGATTTTTGTGTGTCAAGTCCTGCCACTTCCCTGAAATTGTTTATCAGATCTGAAGGTCTTCTGACTAGGTGACATGGGGTCATTAAAGTCTCTTGTGCATAGAATTATGTTACACAAACAAACACACACACACAAATATTTTGGCTCTTCCGTACCTTTTATTTCTTTCTCTGGGCCTAGTATTCTAGCTAAGATTTTAAAACTCTATTACATAAGACTGGAAAATGTTGACGTTCTTGTCTTATTCTTATATTACTGGAAACACCGAATCTCCCCCACCCCCCATGTAGCATGACACAGGCTGTAAGTTTATCTTAGCAGAAACAAACAGAGGAATCTGCCATTCATTCGATCTGCTTGTTGGTGTCCTTTGACAGGGAAACTTAGAGCATTCATACTCAGATTTTTTTGTTGAGCATGGAGATGCACTCCTTTAATGCCAGCACTTGGGGGACAGAGGTAAAGGATCTCTGAGTTTGAAAGTAGACTGATCTACAAAGTAAGTTCCAGGACAGCCATGGCTACAGAGAGAAACCTTCCCTTAAAAAAAAAAAGAAAGAGAAAGAAAGAAGAAAGAAAGAGAGAAAGAAAGAAAGAAAGAAAGAAAGAAAGAAAGAAAGAAAGAGAGAAAGAAAGAAAGAAAGAAAGAAAGAAAGAAAGAAAGAAAGAAAGAAAGAAGGGAGAAAAGGAAGGAAGGAGAGAGGGAGGGAGGGAGGGAAGAAAAAGAGAGAAAGAAAGAAAAGAACAAGGAAAAAAGAAATAAATCAGAGTTATTATTGAAAGTTATACATTAATTTCTGTAATATTTTTGGTTTTATAATATTTGGGTTTTATTATTACTATTATGCGTTTCTGCAGTATCACATTGATTTATCTGAGTCATTATTTGAATTTTCTGATTCCTCTATCTTGACTTCAAGGTCTGTTGCTCTGTCCTCTCTTGATCCAGTTTATTGGCGAGGCGTGTCGTAGAGTGTTTTGTGTGACTTGCTGATATTTCCTTTTTCATTTCTAATATTTCAGTTTTATTATTTCTCAGAATTTCTGTATCTGCGTTGAATTATATTTTCATACTGGCTTCCCATCTCATTCGGTGTCTGTATCCTCCAGGAATCCATTTGAGAGTTTATTTGTGTGCTCTTTGATTTCTTTGAACATACTTTCAATAATTCTGTTTAAATCCTTGCCTGGGTTTTAGTGTAACCCAATCTCGTCAGGACCATCACCGTGGGCGTAGCAATTTTTGAAGGAGTCCTGCTGCCTTCATTTGTTGTTTCTTAAGTTTCTGCATTGGGACTTGTGTATGTGGGAGTAGCTTATTGGTTGAAATGTTTTAATTCCCTTTATTCTCTCACAGGCAATGGTTGCAATATTCAAGAGGGACTAGGTTGGTTATAGAGTTGGGTTTAAATTATAGAGACTGAATTTAGTATCAGTTTCTTCATTTCAACTCTTGGGGTATTCTTTTACAGAGCTTGTCCCTCTCTTAGCTGTCTTTTGCAAGATAAAGTTACAGATTCTGGTCCTACCAGTGGGTATTCCTTCTCAAGTCAGGCCACAGATTATAGGTTCCACTTCTGCGATGTCCTTTATGGATCAGGGTATGAATGTTGGCCCTGTTGATGGACTGTCTATCCCAGTGTTGAAATGTCCCCACCTCACTGGCTACGGCAGTACTCAAAAGCAAAGTTCCTTCCTTATAGTCTCGTGGAATTCTGCTGATGAGGTTTCTGCATTGGGTCCCGTGAAACTCACTCTGCCTTTCCTGAGTTGCACCAATGTCTGGGCCACACATCTGCTGGCTCCTTGTGAGTCTTTGCGTTTCACCACTGCTGAGAAAAGAGGGGTTTCTCACGGCATTTTTTCTCCTGTTGTGACTGTGTGTAATTTTTAAAACGAAAATTATCTTTAATTACATGTCTGTGTGTGCCTATGTGCACACGAGTGCAGGCGCCTGCTGAGGCCAGAGGCGTAGGATCCCTGGAACTGAAGTTACAGGGGGTTGTGAGCCACCTGATGTCAGTGCAAATAATCAAACTCAGGTCTTCTGGAGGAGCAATGCATACTCATGGCCGCTGAGCAATTTCTCAAGCCACCTGTGTGAAACTTTTCTCCCACCCACAACCCTTCTCTCCTTGAAATGTCTGTTACTGGGAACACAGTGTCAGTTCTTTGAGACTGTCTTAGGGTGCCCATCGTTCCTCCTCACTGGAAGAGAGAACACCAATCCCCCTACGCTGCACAGACTCTGTACTTTTCCTGATGTGCTCTTAAAAATTTCCTATGTTAGTTTATTATTAAACTAGAGATTTTTGGTTATCTTCCTCCCCTCCTTCTAGCTCTTCTTCAGCTTTTCCCAGCTTATTCTCTGGATATTCCTGCAGATCTGGCCTGTGTGTGCTGACCACCATCTTGGGGGGCACCCATAGAAGCCACCACAAGGCTTTCATCTTTGCTTTGCTCTTCATACCTACTCCCCACTTGATGTAACTATAAAAAAAAAACTTAAATTACTGTATTTTTGAAGGTTTAAGGATTTTACTCTTACCTTCTGTCATATATTTAACTAATATTACTGCATCTCTTTCTAATTTTATTTTTTGAAATCCTGCTTTCTCCCCTTTACTCTTTCTAATACACGATTAATAAAAGCCCAGAGAGAGAAATTGGGGTTCAACCTGAAGATCCGATAAGCAATACAGCCAGCCACTGGCTCTTACCTCTACTTCAGTCTGAAAATGATGATCCTGCCTCCAGGGATCTCAGGATGAGACTGTCTGAGAGTTGTCTCACCCCGTTTTATATTCCTCTCTAGGGCTGGGATCAGAGGTATGCACCACCCGATTTCTATGGCAACTAGGGTGGCTACTGAGATTTTTTTTTGGGGGGGGGGGTTTCGAGACAGGGTTTCTCTGTGGTTTTGGAGCCTGTCCTGGAACTAGCTCTTGTAGACCAGGCTGGTCTCGAACTCACAGAGATCCGCCTGCCTCTGCCTCCCGAGTGCTGGGATTAAAGGCGTGCGCCACCACCGCCCGGCTGGTGGCTACTAAGATTAAAGGTGCGTGTCTTTGTGGCTACTGGGATTAAGGGTGCATGCTACCATAACCTGGTCTGTAAGGCCGACCAGTGAGGCTGTTTCACGATCAGATCTTCATGCAGTTCTCACCTATTAAAATACACTTGAAATGCCACTACACTGACTGACTTTTAGTGCTGTTTTGATTTTGTGTGGTTGCTTTTGAAACTGTCATGTTCCTTTCTCTTATTCCTTTTCTCACATTTATCTAAATTTGGTTATGGGTTTTTTTTTTATCATTTTTGACAAATGATTTTGTTTTTTTCTTTGGTTATTTCATTTTTTAGTCTCTTCTCTTTTTTTCCCCCTCCCATGCCCTTCCTCTCTCTCTACGCCTGCTCCCCGATTTCGCTCTTGTTTAATTTGATTCTTACAGGCTTTTCCCTTCCTCCTGACTTCCTTCATCTCATCAATTCACTAGTTCCGCATTTAACCTGAATAAATGTCATGTTACAGGAGACTCAGCATTAGTTTTGCTGGTTTGTTCCTTATGTTAGTTGATGATATATTAGCGAGGTTTGGTTGTTATGTGAGGGTATTTACGTATGCTGTATGGTTTCCTGTCTCAGTCAATGCGGCTTTCACCTCTCTGAGTAACTAAGCACTCAGCCTTGAGAATAGACTCCTCACAAGGAAGGTGTCAAGCAGTCCAAATCAATAAGCATAACTTGTAACAGAGAGAATGGAAGAAGAACATAGCATGATTCTCCCACTACTGAAGTCAAAGTGGATAAAACGCCAAACAAAGATGCCAAAAATTTACTAACAATAGCAAAAAGAGGAAGCAGGAAAGGAAACGGATGAAATATGGAAAAAAATCCATGACCTGAAGACGAGATATAAGTTCATTGGGAAATGAAAAACCAATCTATAAAGCAAGCTCAGTGGAAGATATTGTCCATAGACTCCACTAGGCAGAAAGAAATACCATCAAGAATGGAGGACAAGTTTGGGGAAAAACATTAAAACATCTGTAAAGAAAAAAAATGAAAAGATAAAAAGGATCTCCCCTTGGAGATTATCACAAGATGAGAACCTACGAGCCTACAGGTTAGAAGAATAAAATGAGATTAAAACTGAGGGCATAGGCAATATATTCCATGAAATAACAGCAGCAAGAAATTAAAAAATATAGAAAATAAATGGACATCCAAATGTAAGAGATATTTAAAACACCAGATAGATGTAACCAAGAATAGTCTATCACATACTCAAAGCATCGAAAATACGAAGCGAAGAGCCAAACAATATTCAAAGTTGTAGGAGGAAACCTCAAGTCATCTGTAGAGAAAAACACACCAAAATTACAGCAGCTTTCCCTTCAACTGTCACAAAAGCAAGGAAAGACTGGGCGATGGTGGCGCACGCCTTTAATCCCAGCACTCGGGAGGCAGAGGCAGGCGGATCTCTGTGAGTTCGAGACCAGCCTGGTCTACAAGAGCTAGTTCCAGGACAGGCTCCAAAACCATAGAGAAACCCTGTCTCGAAAAACAAAAACAAAAAAAAAAAAAAAAAAGGAAGGAAAGTACGAAATAATGTATTTATGTCCTGAAAGTGAATCAAGATGGCTGGCTATATGCAGGAAAGCGCCCTTTAAAAGTTGATGGCGGAAAAGGCAACATTGGAAGACAAGCACAAACAAGGGCTTTTCACCGTCGTCACACACCACTGTGGATGCTTGCAGGAGCAACGCTCATAGCGAGAGAGGAAAGTCTCAATCAGGAGAGCACAGAAATGAACAAAGCTCCTGGAAAGAATCTGAGGAAAGCAGAGTAATAACGGAATCCATAGTGTCGAACGAGGAAAGCCTGCGATACTAACGGCAGAAGAGAAGAAAAGAGGAAGCAAGAGTCTGGATAACACAGAGAAAACTCTGAGAACTGGAAAAGGGTTCTCAATAATGACTTCAGTGTATGGCTTCAGCACACTGGTAGGAAGATGCAGATCGCTGGCAGGATGTAAAAGACAGGATTTAGCTCCCTGTTTTCGCCAAGCCAGCCACTTCACTGGCAAAGACACCCACAGACGGAACGTCAAATGATAGAAATTATTTTATCCAGAAAAATTAAAGCTAAAAACTATCACATAGAGATGAGTTCACATCTTATAAGGTAAACTTAAAACCATAATTAGTCAGACGATATGAAGAAAACCATAGCATTAAATTAAGAAAAAATATTTCAATAAAATTCAATAAGATATAACAATTATAAATGTTCCCAATTTAAAAAAAAACCATCATCGAAAATAGAAAATCAGAGATTGATAGAATTACAATGCATTTAGGATGCTGTTCACAGGAGTTTATAGAACCTGATTTAAAGCACATCATTCTAGGCCCCAAAGCAAGCCTTAAATGCTAAAGAACCGAAACAAGCTCCTGCATCCTTCCAAATCATACTGGAATAAAACCAGAAATCAATGGCGAGAGAAACCACAGAAACTACACACAGACTCAAAGACTGAACAGTACATTCTTGAAAGATTAATAAATCGATGAAAAAAATCAGAAAAACCAATTTAAGTGACTAGAATCAAGTGAAAACAATAACAGAATATATCATGTCCTTGGGGAAACCACTAAAGCCATTTTAAGAGAAAAGAACTCTGCTCTGTGATTACGTTATAGAGTAATTGCAAATAAAGAACCTAATGTTGCACCTCAAAGTCTTAAGAAACAAGAAGAAGCCAAACCTCATAGCAGTAAATGGTAAGAGGTACAAAGATCATGGCAGAAACCACTGAAATAGAGGCTGAAAGAACAATTAGAATAATTAACCAGGGAGTTGAGTCTTTGAAGGAGAAAGAAAGCAAGATTGAAGAACCCCAGCCAAAGGAAAGCAAGGTAAGATCTAAATTAACAAAAGTAACAATGAAAAGGATGACCTTATAGTGGATTCTAAAGAAATCCAGGAGGTTGAGAGGAGGGCAGGCTGTACACAGCTTTAACCAAACTCAGAACAAGCAATGAGGTTGAAGCAGAAA